>NC_043977.1:30948626-31548626 GCF_902148855.1 Sphaeramia orbicularis | reverse complement strand
TTCCTAACCACATCTACGTCAGTGTCCTGAGATAACTGATTCTTTAAGTTGTAAGAATCACTATCAACTTCAACAGGCTTTAACTGAAGCAGGTAATGGTACCCAATTTTGTAGATTTTCCTATTAAACACAGCTGTGGGTGTGTGTTCTGGTGCAAAAGTGACATCAGTGCACATCATCTTATTCTGTTTGTTCCTACAAAACTTGTGCTTGCGGTCCTTACATCTTATGAAAGGTGGTGTATTTGGGTTTAGAGTTATATATTTTCAACACATTTTTTACATGAACTACAACAGCAGTTCTAAATCTAATTAATTTAATTCATCAATATGAATTCATTGAAACACAAATGCAATTTCATTCATTGCAACTCCTATTATGATGGACAGCCTCTGAATAAATGAACACAATTCAGTTCATACAACGATTTTACAGGTTATGCTTATTTATGTTCCCTCTTCTCCACTTAGTAAATGGGAGAGTGAGCATTAGACTGAACAGGGAGAGCGAGTGGTGTATAAAGCATGACATTTCTTGTATTTCTTCATTCTCTCAGTGTTAAAATTCTAAAAACACAAGTAAATACACCCACACATTGCTGAAACTCTATGGTAATGTTCTAAAGGCCATATACAGCCAAAATTCAAGCTTCATCATTCCTGCACAGTGTGTTACTATAGAATGAGTGATTTTTAGAGAAAATGTTTCCTACTTTATCTTTAACTAAAAACTGTAGGTTATGTCTTGACTTTTCCTTACGCCAGTTTTAGATTTAACGTGTGCTACTGCTAAAGTTAGGCTAATTATGCTAATTCATGTATACTATTCCATACAGTATGACTAATTCAGCTTAATAAACACTTGAGTAAATACATATAAAATGTTAAGTGACTCAAAACTAACTAAACATTCAAAATGCAGCACATAGCAAAACTATTCGAGTCAATCTTTTCCTGCACAGGTCAACATGAGCACATTTTAATCTGTAAACCTCTGTAGTCTACAGATTTACACACCAAGACCCAATAATACAAGTGAGATGTGATGGATCTGAGGAGGCAGAGCTCAGCTCAGTTGGGCTCCGGCCCAGTTTGATTCCCTGCTTATGCGCTTAGAAACAGAACCACATATCAAATAAATATATGTAAACAAGGTGCTTCTGTTGTATTGTGGATTTACTCACAGGAACAACAGAAAATGACTACAATCTGCAACACAGGTCTTTGAAGATGAAATGTCATTGGCTGAAGGACACAGCTGTTACTGCGATAAACAGGAAATACTGTTTTTAGAATGTAAAAAAATAAAAAATAAAACAAAGCAAAACAAAAAAACATGCTAACTAAAAAAATAAAACCTAACATACTATTTGTCCATAAATGCAGACTGGCTTTTTGTTTTGTCGTTTGTTGCACTGGATTGGCAAAAACCTGATTTGATTGTGATTGCCTGAATTAAAATACCAAACCTCTTCTCTGTGTGAGAAAATCTAAATTAATATATCATTCATTCATTTTTTAAATCAAACCCTGTAATACATGAAAGACCAACCTGCAACCTTTTAAACCTAGAAATGATGCAAACACGTTCCACATTATATGCTTCAGTCTATGTTAACGCTCCTCTCTCTGCTCCTCTGTCTCTTTTCTTGTCTGTGTAACTACTCTAACTTCATATCTGCCTCTTTAATCTCTCCCTCTGTGCTCTGCCACTCCACATTTTTCTGTCCTGAAATCATTGTCTCTCACTGACAACTCACCATAGTTCATTTATATGCAAATGCAGACTAATAATGATGATTTCCCAGTAAAGATGGTGGTTTAGTACCTTGGCCATCTATCAGAAAAGTTAGTGAGAGAAGGAATGACATTCTGCTTTGTATAAATCTGCATTTTCTAGGTCTCTTTCAATCACTGCTGAATGTAAAAAATGTATTGTCTTTAATTATGATAGCCATCTTCAGCCTTCATTGTATAAGTATGTTTAAAATATTTAAGTAGCTATTGACACAGTACTGTGGCACAAAATATCGGTTTGTCTATTACAACAGAGCAAATCAGCATCCTCGTTATATCATGTCTAGACTGGTAACTTGTTACGTCCCAAAAAGTACCAAGGCAATTAGAGAGCAAATGGGTCAGAAATTGTCACAGGGAAGATTTAGCTCACTTGATAATGTATTGGACTGTAACATGGAAGGCTGAGGTTTGATTCCCAGTTGAAGTAGCATTTTTTAATTTGTTTTTTCTGAAGATTTTCAAATGGGGGGGGGCACTAGGTACATCCGACATTCATATAAATCTGCCACTACGACAACATTCAGAGTGCAGAATTTGGAGCACAGGACTCAATACACAACTGACACAGGACTGACAAAGAACTGGCAAGTCACACAGCACATCTAACATGAAGCTCCGCCCACCTTCTCACACCTCGATCTCACTGACTGCAAAGAGCTAAGAACACCATAAAACAACATATAGAGTATTTAGAACAATAATTCTTCTTCTATACTATATACTATGACTAATTTGTTGTTTCTTCCATCAATTGCCACAGTACTGTGGTAGCAGAATGCACAAAAGAATGCACTGAAGTATACACCATATATGACCACAGTACTGTGGCAATAAGAGGTGAATGAGTTCATGTAATCGTATCCATGACTGGCTCTAGTACAAATGCTAATATTTGATAGGATCTGTGGCAATAAACAAACTGATATTTCGTAGTCCTGTGGCAGCAGCCAGTGCCTTAAAATATATATGTGTTTTAATTTTAGGACTTTAGGACAAGAAAAACAGACACACTGATCAAACTATGGTGGGATGTGATGTGAAGGCTGCATGTGCAAGATAAATTAACAAACTCCTGCCAGGCCTAGTGCTGTAAAGCTACCCACTGACATGCATCAGTTGAAAAGCACAGTGCTGTATGCATTGCCATGACCACAGTCGCCAAAATGTAGCTGCTTTTTACTGACTGTTAATAAAATTGTTGGTAATTTACCCTCTATTTTGTCTCTTCAAAAGCCCTGTTTAGAAAATTGCCTCTTCGCTAGCCTGTAGTCATTTTCTGTGCCTTTTTCTATGCAGTGGAGTGTTAATCACAGAGTATTTCACATCACACAGTTGCAATAAAATCACTTTGACCTCTGACTGTTCTGCTAACGTCCTGGGGACATTCCTTTACATGATTTGCTTGTGTCTTATGATCTTAACCTTTTGAAAATATAATTCTACTATTGAGCTTTTAACTACAATTTCATTATGTGTCAGATCATGCCCTGGCTTCGCAACAACAAATCTTTCACACTCAATCAGCAAAGTATGCTGTCTTCTGGGGTTTAATGGTACTAAGAAATGCATTCTATATTCCTGCTTTAGCTCTGACCTTAACCCAAAGAAACACAGGAAAAATTGGACTTTTCATTTCTCAGTGTGAGGTTAAACAAGGCATGTCTGAAGACTCTGAAGGCATGGACTAAAATAGCTGCTGCTACGGGGAATCCTGTGTAATGAGGGAACGAATAATATTGAATTCTCTTAATGCTGGCTCTAATGGCAGTGCCGCATTATCTGCCTCCTTCATTTTCTCTATGCATTTGATTGTATTCATTCCATGTCACTGTTTTATATTGTTATTGCTTTACCTCAGTTTTAGTTATAATGCGAGAAATCAAATTTAAAGACACTGCAAATACAAGTCAGACAAATTTAATTGACGATCACTCAGAAACGATGTATATAAATTGAAAGAATTATCCACATTCACTTATACTTATAGAACATAGTAATGAGCTCTCTGTGATACTATTGTTAGTGGATGTGGATTCAATCAGAGCTTTTATTTCTATGCAGCATGCCTATTATTTTTTATTTCTGATTTTATTTGCAGTGCACACACAGCAAATTGTGCTGTAATGCACAAGCGCTACATTAAACTATTCAACCTGCACCTGAGACCACAGACAGGATATACTGGAAACAATAGGGAAATGCACTAAATCTAATTTCTGGCAACAGATGCTGACATTTGCATACATATTGGCAGAGTCATTTCAACGTAGAGCTTTGAGAGATAAACCAAAAGCTATACCTACAACTGTAGCAAATCCTCAACAATGAGATTTAGCCCAAATAATCTGGCCATGAGTTTGGATTGAACTGCAGGCGTGGCTGTTTTAACTCCAAAAAGTTCAACATAAAGGAATTTGTTCAAATATTAAAAATGAAAAAAAAAAAAGTATTAAAAGTAGATTAGAGGTAAGTCATATGAACTTTAAAGTTTGCCTGAAGGTGACAGTCTTGTTTCTATTGTTTCATATAGAAATCAGGGTGGGTTTGTTGCCCTTGACCAAGTTCAGCACAGCTCAGATCCTTTTAATAACTCTGCAATTGACTTCAAATTAACCAGAACCCGTAATAGAACAGAAATTTCCCCTGTTGTGTGGGAAAGGGTGTCACGGAGACATTAGCTTTTTGACTTTCCTCTCCCTCTCTCTCTCTTTCTCATTCTCTCTCTCTCTCAGTGTCTCTGTCTCTCTCTCATCCTTTCTTCTTTTCTCTTGATGATAAAGGGCTCTTTTTAAGGAGAACAGAAAGCTTGTCAGGATTTGGCCAGCTGGAGAAAGTCATTTGAGGCCCAAATTGATGTGCACGGGATTCTCAATAGTATCTCTCCAATAGTGGGGGCAGAACGGGATAGCGGGTGATGTGGTGGCCGGGACATTGTTCCTTGTAAATGGCTCTTTATTTCATAGGCGAAGTTGGGAAATGAGCAGCACCGTTCATGGCTTCTGCTATACCGCGGAGGACAACCATGCGTAAAATAGAATACTAAGAAACAGGAGCCCTTAATATCTTAACAACTAAAAAGTCTGCGCTCTCCTACATCATATGCACATTTACTGACAATGGAAACATGCAAATAAAGTCCCTATAAGTTATAAAGTCAAGGCTGTGAGTGCACGCCATCCATCATGCCGACGGGCTGTGTGCAGAGTACATGGACGTGAATCCATATACAGCCTGATCATGGACCATGAATAGAAAAAAAAGCGGCATGAAGGAGAGACGACGCATTTCAAATCACAAAATCCCCTGATGTGAAGTGTGTGTGGGCATGCGTTTCTCTGTGGGGAAATCTCTATGTTTGTTGTTGCAGGTGTCAGTCTGCTGTATTGTATTAAAATGCCAGTGATTTTTTTTTTCCTTCTGTGTGTGTCTGTGTGTGCATGTGCTGGTGCTCTCTATTGTGCAGCTGTGATCTATGAGATTCAGGCTGAGCTGTCACTCTGCTAATCTCCCCCAGTAGAAATACAGCTTGGAAAATGTCATCTGAACATTCCGAATTGTGTTTACACTCGCTGCAGGTTCCATCGCTTCTAATTTGACAAGTCATTATCACCCATGCTCCTCTGCCTCTTTCCTCTAGCGGCCTAAGACATAAAAATAAAAAGGAGGAGACAGAATGAAGGAGACAAAACAAGGGCACTGAATTCCACTCACATACACAAAATTGTGCTCTCAATAATCATGTAATCCAACCTCCTATAAAATAGAGAGGGTTATTGTCATATTAATTGATTTACAATGTCTGTCTTTTTCTCTTTAACTTCATTAAAAGATTCTTTTCTAAGGAAGGTCTACATTTTTAAAATACAAAGCACTCATGATTAAGTCCTTGGATGTCTGAAAAAAGAAATAATAATAGCCAGTATAACAGGAATTATCTCCAATAATGTATTTTTTTTTTAAACGCTGCAAAGAAAAAACTAACCTGATGAGATGTGTCCTGGTAAATATTCAAACAGATAAAACTACTCGACTAGATTGATTTAATAAAGAAACATCTTGCACATGACAAGTAATAGCAAGTTTACAACCTCCCAAAGCTACACTGTCTCTCCAAAAGTTTACTGGGCCACTGGATTTCATATCCTCAGGGTTTGTGAATGAGTAATTCTCCTGACCTCTATTACAAAGAGTATAACTAACAGCCTAGGGTAGAGATCCAAATGACACTATCTAGCTCTCTAGTACATAGACAGGAACACACAAAAAGAAATGAGTTACTATGTGAACATGATCCAAATTAATGGACTAAAACTAAATGTGTGTGATCTTTAATTCAGTATTATAATCTGGAGTAGTGGTAGTTGTTGTATGTAGGGGAGCTGTCCTTGGTGCTGAATCGTCGTGGGTGTTAAGGGTATGTTTTCTGATGCAATTCAGACCACGGCATACAATATTAATAGATATATACACTGGCTTTACTGGGCTGTCAAGATAATAACAGATATACCAGTGATTGCTTTGGTGATCAGTGTGCATTATTTACCATGTTTCATAATAAAGAGCTTATATGATTTATTCATCTAAGACATTAAGCAACTGACTGATACAGTATGTATTTGTGCTAATGTATCCCATTATGTTCTTATGTTTCCATTTGTTTCTTTTGTATGAATTTATAAAAATTCTGTTCTATTTGGATGTGCTAATGACATTTTAATATTTAAAACATGCCACAGTGATATTGAAATGTTTTCCAGTTAATAAGGGTTTGGCTGTGGTTTTTTTTTTTTTTTTTTACCTTTTTTTTTTTTTACCTTGACATCTCAGTTAAGAAGAGAAGAGAAAATAAATGCCTTACAAACAAACAGACAAAAAAAAATCTTTGACATGACTGAATAAAAAATGTGATGCTAAGTCAAGCGTCCATCTGTCCGTCCATCCATCCAGTTACTATAGAGACATTTCCAGTGAGTGCTGACACTCAGAGGAGTTAATGACACACTGCCCTAGGCCTGGACCTGGGCTCCATGCTCATGATCATGAAGATGCATACTGTATACAGCACACACACACACACGCACGCATGCACGCACGCACACACATACAGCTCAAGTGATTTTTTTAATACACATTTTTCCAGCATCCCCTGTGTAGGAGGCAAACTACCATGAAGGTCTACTAAAATGTGAAAGAAAGGAAGGGACAAAATGTCAAAGCCTATCCATCTGTCTACACTGACATCACCTGATGCTAGTTATCGACTGCTAAATTGAATAAGTCAATATAATGCTGTCACTCTCATGATTCACTCCGCTGAAATGTAACACACTATGAAAGCACAGACTCCAAAATGATCTTCCTATATTATCTCATTCTCTTTTTATCCCAATGTCCTTTTTTCCATATTTTTTACATTTATAGTTCATCCCTTCTTATTTACCATCGCCATCTGAGGGACTATCAGTATGCAACAAGGTCAGAGATCATCAAAAATGCCATTTACATTCATCTGCAAATGTGCATAGATATGTGTGCGTGTGAATAAACAGTATAATGAAGCTATTCTAACTCCTCCATTTCCTCATTTGAAGTGGCCACACAGCAGTTAATACATCTATGATGCATTATCAAGACCCACTCTAAGTCTCAGTTCCTTGGTTTCGTTCCGTGACACCATCCATCTTACCCATCATCGATCCTCATTCAACTCTTTCCACATTCATCCCCTTGTGCTCAACTCGCATTTAACCCTATATCTGAATCTAGACTCTTTTCATCCCTTCATCCCTAACATTCATTCATTCCTTGATGTTCATTTTAATGAAATGATTTGCATACTATAGTTGGCTTGGTCTTTTTAAGTGAAAGGGCAGATACAACCAGAGCAACAGGTGACAGTAAAAAACAAGCTATTGAGTGATTAAAAAAATACAAATGAATGGATTAGAGACCAGGAAAGTAAGGAACCAGTAAATAGAATATAATATGCCAGTGTGAAAATGCCTATTATGAACGAATACTGTATGCGCTATCTCCAGTATATGTATATGAGTATAAAAGGAGAGAATAAATGAGCAACTGCTGAAGATGAAAGAATTTTTTTCAATTAAGATGAGTATGAAGGCTGGTTCATTAATAATGCAAAATCATTACCCCTATTACGATAGTGTCCCAGTTTAAACACACTGTATGTGTGTGTTTGCTTACCAGAATCCCTTTGCTTCTATGTGCAAATGTGCATGTAAAATGGATTCTTCAAGTGATTTGCTGCCAACATTTCATCCTGTATAATGGCCAAAGGAAGTATGTAAAACTTGTGCATGCAGTACAGCACAGACATGCATCCTTCTCCTCACATACATTTATGTATGCGTTCAAGGAAAGGCAGATAGCATGTGCAAGAAAAGAGAGAAAAAGAGAGATGTGGAAACGACAGGGAACAGTCGGATAGGCAGCCTTGTCTGATGCGCTCCTATAAAATATTTATGTAGCTGGAGATTCCTGTCTCTAATTCTGAGTCCAATTAAAGCTCTTCTCTAAATGAATGTGCTTTTGCTGTTGTGCAGAAGCCAGAAGAGGAAGCAGTTACACTCTGCATATGCAGCAAACACAGCACTGCACTTCGCAATTCAGTTTTCGCATCAGTGTTTCATAAAATGAAATTGGTGCACTCCTTGTAACAATAAAGTACAGAAAACTAAAACAGACACACCACCCTCACCCACAAATGGAAAGTATGATCACCAGCGGATTTATCACGCTATGTGCTGACATTATAAATTACAACCTGCATTTAATGCAATAACTAACTCCAGACATTAACCTGCTAGCCAGGAATTAAAGCAATCTCCTTTACATCTGAAACTGCTGAATTATTCAGTGGTTTGCCAACAAAGAGCAGTGCAAAAAAGAAATGGGCCTTTGGGTGGGCACTTCTGAGACAAATGGCACAGATGCTAACACACACAGCTCTCCAGTGGCAAGCAAATTACTCTCATGAAGTTAACTCATAAAAATACAGTAAAACAATGGGAGGAGGCTTAAGGATGAATTCAGCAATAGAAATCACCAGAAATTATAGTGAGTGTCACACAGATTGCTTCTTCCTCTGTCTCTGAGCTTCTACTCTCCTTCCGCCTGGAGAGCAGGGAGGGCAGTGCCTGTGTGGCGGCTTTAAATAGGAATTAGCAGCATTTCATTGTGATTGTGATTGAGTATAGGTCCCTGGGGTGGGTCTGCTCATTGTTACCAGGCCTTGTAAATCTTCAATAATCCTCCCAGTGTAGACCAGAAACACACACATAAACACACATGTGCTATATTGTACTGTCCATGCATTCATGCAAATAAATACTACATACAGTACTCACATGCTATACTTATTTATAGCAAACAAATGTAAAGTAAATAACTACATAACATTCCATGAGGCATATCATTCATTCTGATGCCAAAGAAGTAGTCTATGGTTGAGCTTCTGATTGTGAAATACTGTCCATCAAAAACAACACAGCATTAAATATAAATCAATTTTTGAGTTGGTCTGTAGTTGCCTGACTGATTGCAAAATTGTGACTTCCAGAGTTTGCTTTCTTATACTAACTACTGTCCATACTGCTTAGTCCTTAACATTTGGTCCCCACCTCCTAATCCACCCACACAGACACATGGCTGGTGAGACTCAGAAAAAGTGCAGAAGTAGCTTTCAGCTTGCTGACTGTATATCTGCAAGTGTTCCACAGCCAGCATTCACCTGTCTGTGCCATTTACCTACTTCCATGTCTGCCTCCAGTTAGAGAATATCACTGAGTCTGATATCACCAGATGCTGTTAACTGGAATTCCTCATGCGGTTTTGGACTTGAACCTTAATGACCTACAACTGTTTTTGTGTTTATGTTTCCTCTATATTTAATCTTTTTTCAGTGATTTATCACCAGCTATAATATAATCCTCTGCATTTTTCATTTTCAGTGAAAATGTAGTATTATATATTATTAGAGTCTCAGTATAAGGCTCAGAGTCATTTCTAAAGTTATTATATCAAAATAGAAAAAAACTGAAAGGAAAAGTGACTTTTTAAGCCAAATATATCATTGCCTGACTGTAAAAAATGGTGTGCGATTGGCTAAGAACAAGTATTTTTCATTAGAAACGGCTTGGGATTAGAACTGTTCTGTAGTTGAATCTACATCAGTGCATATTTGGGCTGTGATAAGAAGCACTACATAATACAGTGAGTTATAAACACTGCATTCAAAATAATTTCTCAAAGTCTGAAATAATTTACATTAATGCTCTGTCAAAAGTCTCACTTCTTTACCTGTAAAGTGGTACTGTTTACTGTTGGTTAATACTGTTAATCCATCCATAATGACACCAAAATACAGTAACATCTGGGATTTTGACCCACAATATGTGATGGCCTTTGGATTTATGAAGTGGAGGCTCTGTTAACCCAAGATTGGGTTTTACTGAATATTTTAGTGATGTTACAGAAGCAATTAAAATTGGCACAGATACACTTCACTATACATTTTTGTAATTTATGACCTAAAGGGCATTTCATTCAGAACAGTGCATTTCATTCAAATGTACAAGAAACTAATAACCCCAGGGTCACCTAATAGCTTGCCCTCAGATTTCTGTGCATGAACTCATCTGTCCTCATAGACATGAGAGCCAGTGAATAAATTCACATTGAAAAATTATCTGTGCTGCTCTCTAAGGCATCTTCTTTATACAGCATTTTCATATTTAAGCACACTGTGGGTAATAGTTCCTTTCTGCTCTCTGGTGCACAGTAGGTGTTGTGGAAATAAATATTTTATATAAGCATCTAATTACATTTTGTGGCCCTGAGCACCCTACCAGACAATGTGCAATACAACTCTAGTGGTTATGCTCTTGTGTATATGTTGGACGGCACATGCTCACACACAGTGCCTTACTGGTTTATAGACTTAGTATTTGCCAAGCTGTAACACATCTGTGCTCTGTAATGATACACCATAACTCTCGTATATAGGTCTATAGGTCACGTAGTTGTATTTACTGTATGTGGGTCTGTTTATACAGTTAAAACAAGCATATGTTGACTTTAGCCATGCCACAGAGGACTGAGTGAAGCATTTCTGCTTCTCCTTATTGAGTAATTGGGAATACAAAATCAACTAGAAGCACTCGGAGAGCGCAGACCTCCGCCAAGGCTGATCAGTGGCCCCCCCTGTGGGCCCCCCCCACGCCAAGGAGGTTATGTTTTTGCCAGGGTTTGTTTGTTTGTTTGTTTGTCTGTTTGTTTGTCTGTCCGTTAGTGTGCAACATAACTCAAAAAGTTATGGACAGATTTTGATGAAATTTTCAGGGTTTGTTGGAAATGGGCCCCCCCGTGGGCCCCCCCACCCCCGATCACCACCAAAATTTAATCATTTCTTCCTTATCCCATTTCCAACAAACCCTGAAAATTTCATCCAAATCTGTCCATAACTTTTTGAGTTATGTTGCACACTAACGGACAGACAAACAAACAAACAAACAAACAGACAAACAAACCCTGGCAAAAACATAACCTCCTTGGCGGAGGTAAATATACACACACAAATATGCAAAACAACACTATAGATCTTGATATGAAAAAAGTTAACCAGTACATCATTACAGTTTCAACAACCACCAATCAGACAAAATTCTGTTTTTGCTATAGTCCACAGACATTAAGTATTGTCCTCTAATGATGGCCTTATTGACAAGATGACACAGCCGGGCTTGTATAATCTGAGAAAAAAGGCCAAATCAATATCCACTACAGGATCCAGCACCTACCACTCAGATGAGGGTTTGACCGACTCAAAAAGCCAGAGAAAGCTGCATGAGGTCTGGAGGCCAACTACCAGACAAATCCCTGGACCTTGGTTTTAATAAGGAAATCATAATAATTATCAGGGCATTGGGAGGCTTGGTCTGGTTTTGTCTGTCAACATGGGCCGATGGAAAGCCCCCAAAGCCAAAGCAGCATTTGCCTCCATAGAGTATCAGAGAGAGAGAGAGAGACATAGTCAAACATTACCTTTTAAAGGTCGAGCTGTTAAAACAAACAAAACTCAAAAACACTAAAATGGCAGTGCATAGAGAGTCCATAACGACACAGTTTAGCACTCAGATATAGAGACTGCAGCACTGCTGCCTGTTGTCCAAGCCTACTGCAGGGCTGCAGAGGTCCACAGAAATCCCTTTAGGATTACCCACTATGGCTGTAAGTATCGGTGATGCACAGTCACAGGGTGGGCTCAGTGCAGTGCAGAACTCCAATATGGTTTTCTGCTGGCACACAGCCAGACTTTACATATGAATAAATATGAGGGGAAAATCAAATAAATAAAAGGACAGCAGGGAAAAATAATCCTGTTAAAGATCAAACAGCAGGCTCGCTTTCCCCTCCTCCTGCCGTTCGCTCCTGCCTCAATTTTTCTCCAGTTTATACCTACAGTATATTTCTTAGCTCCTCTGTGCTCACACCTCCCTACCATCTTACTAAGTTTCCTCACTCCTCTTCTGGGCAACTATACCTTAATGTTCAATATTCATACCCCCCTCCTTCTCCTCATCCTTTTTCACTCTATCTTTTCTCCATCTAGCCCCATCCGCCATCTCCTTTTTGATTTCATGGCCAGACATATCTATAATCTTGCTCTTCCGCCTTTTCCCCTGTCCAATGCTCCCTCATCGCCCTCCCTCCTGCCTTCCTTCTTTCCTCTCCAGTGCAGAACTAAATGGAGATTAATGAAGGGAGGAAGATGTGTCTGTCATTCAGACAGTCTGATGCAGCCACCACAGCCAGTAAAGTAGTCGATCTATTCAAAACACACCAGGAAAAGCCATGCACTAATACTTCTCCAGCTGAGAAGAACTACAGATTAGCCCTCTACTTCTATTTTGATGATTTGTAAATATGAAACATACCACTGAAGCTTGCATTCCTTCAGCAGTAATATAAAGTATTTGGTATATGGGTTTTATCTCCCTCGCTCACACACTTTTATCCTATCATTGTAGGATATTCAGAGCACACCCGAGTGTCTCATTTCCTCCCTAAGTTTAAATCCTGACAACTGACGGCCGCTCGCTGCTCCCACGCCAGTCAAACAGCCCCGATAAGCCCTGCAGGAAATTGACTCATATTTTAGTGCCTCATCTTCCACATCACACCCTTCCACCTCCCATCATACCCTTGGTTAGAGGTCAAGCAGCTTTAACTAATCTCATATGCAAATTCGTGCATGGGACAGTGTGAACATGAGGATGATGTATGAAGCATGTCCATAATTCATGAGCCATTACCACTGACAAGTTACACTAATGTCTGAGCACAAGTTTTTGCTGATCCTGGCAAAAGAAAGAACTTTAAAAAGAATGCTGTAATTTTTGTGTATGGTGTAGATCTGTGAGAGTGTACTTGCATCCACAAATGGGAAACAACAGGAGCCTCCTGAGTGCAATCTGAAATATTAAATATGGATAAAATGTTTGCAGGGTTGTCGTCTTAACATATCTTAACCTTTCTTACTTCATATTTCCGTGGTGCCATGCTGTCATTTTGTGAAGACGCCATATGTGAGTAAATTTGTGAGTGGATGAGAGAACAGGGTAATGCACTCATCCTAAAAACACAACACAAACAGCTTCGCTTAAAAGCAAACATTCGGAAAAAGAAGGTAATTCAAGGTACTTACATGTCAAAATACTAAAGTAAACTCAGAGGCAAGCTTATAACTTGGTACAACAAACCATTTTCTCTGTGTATTGATTCATCTTTAAGAAGAATGTTTATATAATTTAGCTGAAATCACATCATCTAGGTCAACAGTATGTTACATTCTATGTCTGCTGCAACAACATGACATGGTATACCGTATGTTAAATAAAGCACATACTGAGCTGTTTCAAACTCTAATAGAGAATCCCCTCTATTTACATACAAAGATATCCAATGTGTTTTAAGAATCCCCATAAGTAAATAAAAAAGTGAGCTTTAGTTACATGTAAATTATGTGGTTATATTACATCAAATCAGGGGCAAATCCAGACAATTCTATCAGGGGTTGCAAAGGGAAGGGTGAGACGTCTTCACAGGGTGACATGGGATGAAATGTAGGAGTCCTAATTAGGGCTGGCCAAGTTAATGTGTTATTACCGCATTAACGCATTCATTAAATAACACCGACAATTTTTTCTTTTTTTTTATCTCACGTTAATGCCGTTTTATTCTAACTCATATTATTCTGCCCCTGCTTGTGTGCTTGCAGCGATTAGCTCGGCAGATCGACAACAGGTTTCCCAAGAAAAGCCGGACACCGAAAACTTCTCTCCAAATCTTTTACTTGAGACTCACTGTAAAACTGCAATATACATACAAAATATGTCTCAGTTATGTTCATTGTCTTAGTACCTTTACATGGCATTATACATTTAAATAAATGGGAAAAAGATCGCTAGCTCGATGCTAACTTGAATGGGAAAATCCATAGACAAACTAATGATTAGCATTTACAGATGGATTTAAGATTTACGTGTTTTTATCCAGCAACAAAGGTTCACATCAGAGATAGTTTACACTATTCATTCTTACAACAACTGAACATAAATTACTTACAGGCAAATGTTTTTCAGGCCATACAAACAGAGTGAAAGAAACATGTCTGTTAGTTCCTTCTTATGTCCGAACTGGCTATGGGAACACCACAAGTACAAAACATACGTTAGTACAACTTATTCTGACCACTAGAGGGCCCCCTTTGCTTGCTTTGAACAACTGAATATCACATATTATTTTGAAAGTCCGTTGCTCTCGCTCTGTGAATACACGTAGGTAAACCATGGGTCACAGGAAGAGGGGGATGTTGATCAGGGTTGGTTTGCCAATTGGTGTCATCATACGTTTCAACCAATGACAGCATTTGGGGTGGGCTTAAGACTCCTGTCAGTCACTCACAACAGGAAATAAATTGGTGGAGACGTAAACATGGAGAAAAGTACTGGTCTTTTCCATGGACATTTTCATTTTAAATGTCTTCAGATGGTGGGGTTGAGAAGGCCAAAGTTGTTTGGAAGCACTACAATGTGGAATTATTTTCTTATCACTGGAGTACTTCGAGTCTGAAATATCACTTAATGATCACTTGATGCCGGCAACCCCCCTGCATATAACTATGCGATTAATCATGATTAATCACAGAAATCCACGTGATTAATTGCGATTAAGAATTTAAATTGTTGCCTAGCACTAGTCCTAATACATTCAGTATGTATGGGGGGGGGGTGTTACAGATCAACTATACCTCTGCCCCTGCATCAAATGTCACCAATAATGAAATCTATGGTTTTATTTAATCTAACTGCCTGTATCATTTGATCAGTTGTAAGTGGGACCATATCCCCTTTACTAACACTAAGGTTTAATACAACTATTGGTTATTACCTCACCCCCCAAAGGGAAGGCAAGGGGTATTGCTTTTGGTTTGGTTTGTTTGTTTGTTTTTTCAAATTTTTAATGAATTTTTACAGTCTTTTTTTTTTCCATTTACTTATAATGGGCGAAATTTCAAATGTCTGTAGTAGCAAAAATATTGGTTGAATTCATACGAAATTTGGTTTATAGATTGCCAGTGACCCAGAATAGATATCATTACATTTTGGGAAAAGTAAGTCAAAGTTTAATTTTTTAACGAATTTTTAAATATCTTTTTACTTATAATAATTGTAATTTTCAAATGTCTATAAAAATATCAATTTTGTTTCAATTTACATCAAACTTGCCACATATATAGAGATAACTGATATGCTGACATCACCACAATCATAGACATGATGACATCAGCTGGATCGATGCCAAAATAAATGACAATATGTGCGAGGGGCAGGGTTTGTTGTGCCTGGCACCATTTGTTTCATTGTGAATCCAACTTTAATATGTTACCTTGCCTGGAAACATTTATATATATATATATATATATATATATATATATTTTTTTTTTTTCCATGTCACGTCAGACAGTCTTTCATCAACTGTGGTGGTGAAAACAACTCCCATGATCCCACATCACTTGACAAAGCCATCTTTTGCTACGTCTTTTATTGTTTCTCAGATTGAAGGTTTCTAGGGCTAGAAATTACATACGGTATGTTTAGAACTTGTGGGCTGAAGCTGTGTTTCTGTATATCTGATATTCTTGTTGTCTGCATATTTTCTATTGAATTATCCGGGACTTCCAACTGTTTTGTGTGTTTTCCCATGATGCATCCTATCCTTGAACAGGCCTGTGTATGCTGCATTTAACATGACAATCAGCTGCTTATCCACACACTTATTCACTTCACATGGCTTACAAAGACCGCATGGATTATCAGCTGTTTATGTGTTCTATATACAGTATTTATTGGTGTTTTGTGCTCCTTCTCTCAGCCTGGCTGGATGGTGCTTTGAAGGCGCAGACATCTCCACTGGAGTTTTTGTGTGGGAGTGTGCAGAGCATCCAGGGGAACGCAGCAGGGGGATCGGGCTCATGTGATTCTACTACTGCCGAAAAAGAGCAGAAACCTGACAGACTGGTATGAACAACAGGGACTGCAGTTAAGTCGACAGGAAGACTCCTGTGAGGCTAATGCAGATATGCTTGGTGGAACTGGAGCTGAAACACTTGAAAGCATCTGCTCAGCTCAAATGGATTCCAATTTCTGCATGTTTGAAAATGTAAGATAAAACTGCAGCTTTATTGGTTGGACGGAAGTACAGAGTCACTAACCAGTGCAACTGTGCTTGGATTGGTAAGATAGGGACTGTAAAAGGACATAGCAGACAGTGCCCTTCTAATCTTTTATTTTGATTAAGAAAACACTGTGAAGGTTAATTTTTGAGTAGCATTTATTTCAAGGTATTCACTAATGTATTTCTTCAAATGCCTACCTTTTACTGACTACATTCTTAAAGGTGATGATTTTGAAAGATTTGCAGGTCACCATCTTTATTTGTAGTGATAAGTAAAAGTAAAACATGTCATATAGAGAATGTTCTGCAACTTCCCATGTGCCGCATGTAAAATATTTAGTTTGCAGTTAATCGCAAATTACAATTAAGTCCAACTTTATTGTCATGTGCACTTAAAGTACACATATGATTAAATGCAATGAAATGGGGCTTGCTTTAACTAGTTCTCAAACCTTAGAATCTATAAATAATACATAAATCATACAATCAAAACACCTATGAATAATTAAATAAAAATGTAAGCCACAATAGAAATGATGATCTTGATTTGATTTTTGATTCAATTGCTTTTTTGATCCACTATGAATTATACTCTTATTTACACCTATGATGCTTGTCTGTTTAAAATATAATTCTACACGTCAAGAAAGTCCCAGATTGTGACAAAACTGTTGAACTACCAGTCTGTGAAAACGCATAAATGTTTACACACCTGAAAATCCATGGAGGTGATGTCATTAGAACTATCTCTGTCCGTGATGTGTTCAGAGTCACTGAAAACGTCTCTTCAGCATGACATGATTGTGGTGACTTTCACCTCTTTTAATATGGTTTTATTTATTATTTATTTTAATATTAACCCATAAAGACCCAGTGCTTCTTCTGCAGCAGTTCCCAAATGAATTTTTCTATCTATTTAATCATTCTTAATTGATTTAGCACCATTTGTTATAATATTATCCTCTGTATTTTGTGTTTTGTTTTGTTTTTTTTAACTTTTTATTGAAATTAGAACAATGACAATATAAAAAAGTCATATACAGTATCCAACATATGTGATGTCAGAACAAGAACACTACACCTGCACTCACATGTACACACACATAAAAAAAAAAAAAAAAGGGTGGGGGTGGGGGGGTGTCTGCCTACTTACTTAATATTAAAATAATCTATAAAGGGCTGCCAAACTGAATAAAATAACTTTACATTATCTTTTAGTGAAAATTTGATTTTCTCTAAATGTAAGTGTTGCATATTGTCTTTCAACAGAGCCTGATGAGTTGGAGGATCTTTGTTGTTCCAGTTTAACAGAATAAGGCGTCTGGCCAGTAGTGTCATAAACTTGAAAACACTGCAAAACACTCTGTTTAGTACTAACGTCCACTCCTGTTGGTTCCACACTGAACATTATTGTTATTGGGTCTGGAGGGGTCTGTCTCTTAAAAATCTTAGACAAAGTCTCTAAAGTTTCAGTCCAATAGGTATGTTGGGGCATGTCCAAAACGTGTGTGACAGTGAAGCTAAGCTCCGACAATTTTGTGTTTTTTCCACTACAAATCATGTATTTTCTTATATTTAATTTTCTGATCATGTAAAATGTTCGTAAACGCTCAGATTAAAGTTACGTTTTGTTAAATCAGAAACAGAGAAAACTGAAGAATAAGTGACTTTTTCAATAAAATATATCATTAATTGAACATAAAACAAACATCTCCATTTACTCTCACTGATCCAACTCCATGGGTTTTACTGGTGAATCAATGTTGTAGAAGATGACGGTGTTTCCACGGTAACTACAGAGCCTCTGGATGTCCAAATGGATCATATCTGATGACCATGAAAAGAAGACAAACTTCATTTTACACCAATTATTTAAATGGATTGATAGGATTAGTGGATCAGCAGGCATTAAACAGTTTAGATCAGTAGATGATTTTGGTCACCAGTGGCTGTTTGGGTCTTTATGGGTAAAATGTGCCAAAGTGGTGGCCATTTTGATGTTAGTGTTGTGTACCATGTGCGACGACATGTGCAGTTTATTTACCGTCTTTTCCATGAAGCGCAATTATTTTGGCTCATAAAACTATCTATTTAATTGCCAAAAATCATACGTATAAATTGTTGGAAAATTTTGACAGATTGAAAGATTATTTGTTTTCCTTCATTGATCACTGCTCATATTTTTTTCCCTAAAATTCAGTCCAGTGGGGCTCAGTGAAAGATGTCAGCTTTCTGTATTTTGCTTAAGTTTATGAACAAACCAGTCAAAATCTGCTCAACAAAAGATGGAGAGCACAGTAGGAGAGCAGGAAAGTAGGCTGAATAAGGAAAGTGAGTCCCAAAAGCTGTTTTTGTCTTATCCTTTGAAATTGGTTATATTATAAAGCATCCACAATCACACCAACACCTTTCCAAGCTCTATAGGGAATATAAATTAACCCTTTCATGCACAGGCCACTACAGTGGACAGCTCTTCTCCAGCTGTTCTCTTCTATATTCGTGGAATTTGATGTTTTAGTTCCATATCAGCCAACACAGTGAACACTTACGCACCATCCCATACACTGACATTCAGGCCATTACTGTAACTTTGCTGTTCTTGATAAACCTGATCTGCACTAACATGTTTAAGAGTAAATCAATTGTTATTTGTTAGACAAGAAGGTTTTTTTTTTTGCATATTATCTCCATGAAGTGAGTAATTACTAGCATTAGAATACGTTAAAATGTGAGAAGACATCAGATTAGCAGCATTAAAAATGTTTTTATTTCATTGTTTTCATATCACTTTCTAATATTGGGTTTTAAACACGTTTCTTTGCTTCAAAAATTAAATGCATGGAAATTTTTGTAACTCCATAGAAAAAAAAAACCTCGATCACGTTGTTTTTTTCATGCCCAAGGAGGAATAAAAACATTGAGGAAAAAAATCTTGACTAAGGTTCTCACAGATCATGCATGAAAGGGTTAAATACATGGATTGTCCTCTTTTCTGTTCTGTCATACCATACCATATCAACTTTATTTATAATGCTTTTTAAGAACTTTACAGGTGGCCAAAGTGCCGTATGCGAAACATAAAACAAGGGATTAAATAAATAAATAAGTAAGTAAAAATAGTGATAACACGGGGTGCAAAGCGGGCTAAGAACAACAACATACAACCATCATAAAACCAAAGTCAAATTGAAATCTGATAAAAACAGCATAAAAAATATGAAAAAAAAACAAAAGAAAAAAGAAACATGTTACTCATTGACTAAAAGCCAGTGAGAAAAAGCACATTTTTAGACGTGATTTAAAGACAGGCAGAGACTGAGCCTGTCTAACATCTAAGGGCAACTGGTCCCACAACTTTGGGGCAGCAACAGAAAAGGCACAGTCCCCATGAAGCTTCTTTTTAGTTTTTGGAACCACAAGCTGCAGCTGATCAGCTGACCTGAAAGAACAAGGGGTGGATCAGGTCAGACAGGTAGGAGGGGGCAAGGCCATTTAAACATTTAAAAGCAAATAGAAGAATTTTAAAATCAACTCTAAAACGCACTGGCAACCAATAGATTGAGGCTAAAACTGGTGAAATATGTTCATGTTTCCGTGTCCCTGTCAAAAGCCGAGCTGCAGCATTTTGACTAAACTAGAGTTGCTTTGTTTTTGTAATTGTTCTACCAACACACACTGAGTAATGTTATTATTGGATGGAGGTATAACTTCACTGCTGAAAGGTCAACAACACCCAGAAATGTCCCAAACACAAAGAACAAGAGTAAAGTAGCAGATACGGGTATGAGGCGAGGTCTCTTCAGATAAATTCACCATGAAAATGTGACATTCTTGACTTTAATGTTGAAGAATCTCAAATCCCATACACATGTAACACTAAAACACATGCAATTTCCTCATAACCTTCCTCTCGCCCCCATTTCGTCAAACTGTCACACCAAGAAATGACATTATTAATTGTCATGGTGTGATCCCTTTGCACTACATCCTCCACCTCCTGTTCTGTTTTTTCTCTACATGCCTTCATCCCTCATCCTAATCAGCCTGAGGGTAATGTCTGTCGCAAGTTTACTCATCTGTGTCTCTTCCATGGCAACTGCTGGAACCCTGAATCCAACTTTAAAAATACACACAGCAAGTATATTCATACAGTCACACTACTACAACCCCACACATACAACTATTCAGAGCTAAGAGTCATAGTAACCATTACCACAGCAGGTTTTACACAGGTATACCTGAGACATGATCACACAACTCTCCAAGATTTGCGAAGGATCATTTTACCCAGTTGTATTTTATTCTGCTTTGAGTTCATCTAAAACATCATTCCTGTTAAAATACACAATTCCACCATAAATGTAAAGGGGTCATATTTTACTAAACATACTTTTATTAGTCTTTGGTACATTTATTTGTGTATTTGGACCCTAACAGTTCAAAACATATGAATTTGAACCCTCCAGGTGCTGCAAAGCTAGCTTTATATTCATTTTGGCAAAAATCATGTGGATTTCTACAAACCGTTTTAATTCCTGCTTAATTTGTTACGTCTGTAACTAGTTACGTCATGACATTTGCACATATAAGGTCAAGACTTCCGAGTACACCATAACTGTTTATCAGCAGCAGCAGTTGTAGTCCATACTGAAAATATGTCCAAACTTTGAGCCGATTACCTAAAATAATAATAATAATAATAATAATAATAATAATAATACATTTTATTTGTATAGCGCTTTTCACAGAACTCAAAGCCACTTTACATAAAGCAGATAAAAACAGAAACCAAACACATTAAAAACAGATAAAAGCAGGAGCAAAAGGCAGGTATATGAATATAAAACAACTAAACATTAAAAGCAATCTTAAATAGGTGAGTAAAATGTTCAGTTGTTGGTTGCACGGTACAGAGCAGCACAGTCAACAACCTGGAGGGGGTGGGGCATGAAGTGGCTCATTTGCATTTGAAGGGCCAGCGCGCAAAATGACCTTTCAGGTGTCATTACTCAGAAATAGTGTTGAAAATGAACCTGTGGAGTTGAATTAATGAAGAATTCAGACCCAAGCAGAGCATTTACAGTTTATGTAGACTACAGGGAAACGTTTTAAAATGCATAATTCCATTTAAAAAAAGCAAAATATCACTCCTTTAAAAGACAGTTAACGCCATCAGTTATCTTTATCTTTATCTATTTTATCCATGAGGGTAAAATGTTATTTATATCACACCTTTTATTTATATAGTACAGTAAAAAAAATGTGAGAAAACATAAAAAGCTAGAAAATTGCAATAAATCACAAATTAAAGACACAAAGTCAACTATAAGAACAGGTGTGTTTCAGCGGTGATTTAATGCTTGAAAGACTTAAACTATTTCTGACACAACTTCCCAATATATTTTTCTCTACATTTAATCATTCCTAAGTGATTTCACACCATTGATTAAAATGTTATCCTCTGAATTTAGCATTTTCAACAGAACAGAAGTATTTTCCTATATTTAATTCATCATGTAGAAACCTCAGGGTAAATACAAAGGTTATTACATCAAAACAGATAAAACCAAATCAAAAGTCACTCTTCCAGCAAATATATATTGTTAAATGAACATAAAAAGCAAGCATCTGCAACTACTACCATCTGTCAAACTACATAGGTTTTATGGGTGGATATACTGTATGCTGCAGAAGATGACGGTGTTGTCATGGAGACCAAACGGATCATGTCTGATTCTTCTGAAAAGCTCACAAACTGCATTTTTTCTTGAATTATTTAAATGTATTGATATGATTAGTTGTTCAAAAGTTCAAGTCAAGGTTGTGTATAGATGTGACTCATAAGGGGAGACTATTCTGTAACGTGGGACTGAGGATGTGGAAATGTACAACTGCCTCCGTTCTCAGTCTAGAGCAAGGTATAACTAACAGCCCTGAGGCATGATTCTCTTTAAACTGGACCAAGATTATTCAAGGCCTTATAGATGAGGAGGAGGAGGAAGAGGAGGAGGGGGAAGAGGATTTTGAGTTTGATCCTGAAATGAGTCAGAAGCTAGTGTACTAACATCAGAAGTGTGATGACATGAGCATGCTATGGGGTCTTGGTGAGTAATTATATTGATCAAATTTAAATGCTGAGTCAAAGATTATACCTGGGTTTTGGGAATAAGATGTTACGCTGATGATATATGTGTATAATGGTACATACTGTAGGTCTTGGCAGATGTTAGATCAGTGGTTCCCAACCTTTTTTGAGTCGTGACCCCATTTTAACATCATACATTTCTGGCGACCCTAGACATTCAAAACAGAGACTTTAGGGTTTTTTTTTTTGCTACAATTAATTCGTTTTTGATCATGTAACAGTTTGCTATACTATGTTACAAATAAATGTTAATTTTAGACAACATTTAGTCTATATAATGTATATTTATCTGGATGGAGGCAGAAAAGCCAGGTTGAGATAACTCCACAAAGTGAGAATTTTATTTTCCTTGGTCAGGATATGTACAGTCAGTCCAGCTTGTATTTACAAGGCTGACAATTAATACTGAACAAACAATAACTCAAACTATGAATTATGAAAGAGCTGCAGCATCTGAAACCGACCACAAAGAACATTTGAAAGATAAACAGTACCACAGTGCTTCAGTTTCAGCTTCACAGTTTATCATGTATTTTATGTATTGGGATTGTCTCTGTCAACTCACCATATATTTTTTATTAGTAAGTTTTTATTTTTATCAATTAGTAGAAATTTTAGGCAACCCCAATTGAATTCCAGGCAACCCCACGTGGGGTCCCGACCCCAAGGCTGAAAAATATTGTGTTAGATCTTACTATAAATACACTACTGCCCATAATGGTTGGACACATTCCTCTTTTTATTCCTATTTATACACATCAGTAGTCCCTTTTGACCCGGTGCAATGATTACACACTGAGTCCGAGTTACACTTTATCTATCAAGAACAAATCACATTGTCACAATCATTTCATGAGAAGACCTAAAAAAATATTTTATTCCAACTTTATGGGCAACAAATAACCCTAGAGTTTCCTTCCCGGTAAACTTTACACTGGTTATTACAAGTTCACATTTTATTTTTGACATTGCAACACTATAGAAACAACTTTACTGCTCCAGGTGCTTATGGACTCTGCACAAATCCTAACATTGTCAACTACTGCATGTAGTGCATTGAATGAATGTGTCAGATATATAGTATCAGCAGAAGAATATCGTGAATGTGGAGTAAAAGACAGACTTTATATATGTTTTAACTGTTTGTTATTGCCAAAAAGATTAAATGTATTATGTCTTGATATAATAAATGTCGACTAGGGTTTGGCAATGAAAAACAATAATGATAAATAATACAACATACTAATGATAGCTGTGATCGTTTTTTCATCTCCGGTGTTTACTTTATTTATATTATCAGACACAACGTTGCTTTACTCACGCATATTTTGGTATCGAACAAACATTTTATCATGATAAGTGCTTTGATTATTGCCGTGACAGTCCCTATGAGCTAGTGTTTGTCACATTCTGACCATAATGAAAGGAAAAAAATGATGAAAAAATATTTGGATTCTTCAACCTCGACACTTTATAAAATAATGATTTGACATTTATCATGATAATTATTGATATGGACTGATAAGCCTAAGGTGAAGTCTAAACCACAAATATTTACCTCAGTCTCACTTCCTCTATATAGTGTATATTCAATCATAGTGCTTCATCTCTTCATTTTATACATCCTAATGTTATATTCTTACGGTATTATATTCTTGCTCTATTTTCTGTCATTCAAGCTGCATACACTTCTGACTCATTCATATGCTAATATTCATATTATAATTCTTCTTAGCCCTCCCCCTTACTTGCAGTGTTCACTTTCTCTTCCACCGTGTTAATATTGGCATTCCTCTCATTCCCCTCCCCCAGTCGCCTTTCTCTCTTCTTCCCCTCCTCTTTTGATCTCTGAGCTGAATTATTCCATCTTACCCGGGCTTTTAATTCTCTTGATTGAGCCAATTACCTTCTGGCTGGATCAATGTGGGAAAGGTAATGATTTAAATGGCTGACGCATAAAGCCACATAACCACTCCAACTGGTGCAAAAAGAAAAGGAAGGGAAGGAGGGAAAGGAAGGAGGAGGAGGAGGAGGAAGACAGAGTAAAAGGCTATGGTTTAGTAGAGGGAGGGAAATGAATATCTTCTCTTTAACACAGCCGCGCATGATTCAGCATGTATGTTTAAGTGCTTCATTTTATGTCCTGTCTCTACTTGCTGTATGCTACAATGTGAAACGATGCAGGAGAGGCAGACTGTGCAAACCCAGTTTCCTCAGGGATTATCTAAAATGTATGGGCTCTGTGGAAACTGGGTCAGTCTGATCCTAAATGGTGCCATCGTAGCAGAAACCTACTAAGTCAATATCCCTCACTATTCCATAGTCCCTCGCTTCCACTCACTTGTCATCCTTCCTCTAACATTCACCTCCAGTTCATGTACTGTGTGCAACCCTAAGCACGCATTTACTGTACACGTGCACATACAAACACACTTTTCATCATCGCAACTTGTCATCTCCTCTTGAGCGAGCTGTCCCATCCCATTTAGCCTTCCTCCTTCATGCTTGTATTTATAATTGATGCAACGGAGCATTGTATCCAAACGCAGCTCTGCCTGTGACAAGCACTTCAGTCCAAAGGGAAGTGGGGAAGCGGGCCAACGGCTGCAAGATCCTATTGGGTTGATTCTGGGGGCAAGTCACTGAGGAGATGCATGAATGATTGGGCAGGTGGTTAGAGCCTGGATTTGGCCTGACACAGATATCAGTAGCAAAGAACTGTTTCCTCGTTGTCGTCATTTGAGAGGATGGTGTCAACAGCCTGAAATTCAGCTCAGTCATGGTGTTTTGAGCAGTAAAATTTTTATAATAAACAGACAGACAGATACAGAATGGATTATATCCACTAATTGAGCAGTATTTACTCATTTTTTATTCACTTAGGCCGTTGCACTAATGATATGATGGCGTAAACACACCCATTAGTATCTGCACTTTAGTGAAATTTAAGTGAGTTTCCTAGTGTTCTGGGTGTTTTTCTGTATTTCAGTAATTAGTAGGTCCATAATGAAAAAAAAAAAAAAAAAGTACAGATTACATGTGTTGAATAAAGAGAGATGCACACACAAAGTTCTCCATAATCAAACTAATGCTCATTGTTCTATAATGTTGCACGGCTGTAACACAATCTATTGAAATGTTCATCAAAATAGGCTTCAATTCATGTAAGTCAGGCTGGTCAGAAAAGTATTTGGTCAGGTAACCATATAACACCAAATGTATCATATTTGACATTTGAGTTTTGAAACCCTCTACATGATCAGTGTGATGTTTTTTTCTTGAAAAACCTGATGTATCCAATTAGATACATGCCATACACAGATAATCCACCATGGGGGAGGAATTCGTTCACCAGAGGCCTTTCCAGTAACACTACAAGATTGTCATTAATGAGAAAGGAGGAAGAACTTTGCCAATTTTGAAAAGGAATTACCAATTTGTTAGACATGTTTGTGTTATATTATGTTTTTGTTTGTTCAAAAATAATAATATTTGAGCATTGAGACCTGATGTATCAAATATGATACAAAACTGAAACTCATACATGGAAATTAATATTTGAAAATAAAAAATAAAAAATTGGGTTGCTCAGAAGGACCAATAAAGGCTCCAGTTTCAAAGACCTGGATTTTTCTGTCAGTGATTTAATGGTTCAGGCTTTTCAGGGTTAAAATAATGCTATGCGTTACTGAACATATCTGCAGAAACATCTGTACTGAAGTTATGCTTGGTGTTGCAGCTGGACCATGTGTGTATCATCACTGCACCTCTGAACCCCAAAAGAAGTTAGAACCATTGTCACACATCAGATCAGTCAGTATCAGTTATTAATGTTATCTGTTCTGCAACCGCATCCCTCTAATATCTGACTCTTGTTTTTGCACCTCACATTATAAAACATTATTTCAACATCACATGTTGTGGGTGTTTTGTGAATGACACACCATATTTTTTCATTAATTTAGCCCTGTTTTGCACCTGCAAAAGCCTTACAGTCCCTTCATGAACCAAAGCTTTTAGCCAAAAAGAATCAATACAATACTGTTTACTGTAAGAAACCTGCACTTACTTTTGCAGTAAATGCTAAAAAATATTCACAGACCTCAGTTACGGCTTTTTGCATAAAAGTGGCTTTGAGCTTATTCAGACAGAAGACCACAATGTTAATTTGACATGTCACGCATTGTGATTAAAATCAACCACAGAGGTCGGGTTTGAGATTTTAAATAAGGAAAGAGAGTGGCTGCCATTTATTTTCTCTTTAAACTTATAAGTGGTAGTGCTCAAAGTGTTTCAGAGAATTAGCAGTCAAGGACAGGGAACTAATGTCTGGCCCCAAGATACACTGGGGCTAAAATAACCAATGAGCTGCCAATGGCCAATCCTTATTTAATTAGCACTGATTTTAATTACTAAAAGCAAATGCAGAGTGATTGACAGCAGTAATTAGTTTAGTGTTCCATCTCAATATCTGTGACTTACTCCTTTCATTCATTTATTGTTATTTTCTAACTTATGAGAGCGGAGAGAATCTTCTCAATGCAAGTGAAAAGTCATTTGGACAATTCAACAAGGTGATATTGGAAACATGCAATAAAAAATAGTGGAAAATCAAATGCAACTGAATAGTTCAAGTTTATAAACTATATGTATCTACTGAACTGGTACAAACAGCTGTCCAAGTAGAACTCCTAACAATGTACTTTAAAGGGGTCATATTTTGCTAAACCCACTTTTATTAGACTTTGGTACATTTATTTGTGTATTTGGACCCTAATAGTTAAAAAAAGTTTGAATTTGAACCCTCCAGGTGCTGCAAACCTATCTTTATATTCATTTTGGCAAAAATTGAGTGGATTTCTACAACCCTTTTCAATTCCTGCTTAATTTGTTGCGTGTATAACTAGTTACATCATAACATTTGCACATATAAGGTCAAGACTTCCGATGAACATTTCTCAGAGTACGCCATAATTGTTTGTCAGTTCCAGCGGGGGTAGTCCATACTGAAAATATGTCCAAACTTCAAGCCAATTACCTAAAATGTTCAGTTGTTTGTTGAACAGGACAGAGCAGCACAGCCAACAACCTGGAGGGGGTGGGGCGTGAAGTGGCTCATTTGCATTTAAAGGGCCAGCGCTCAAAACCACCTTTCTGGTGTCATTACTCAGAAATAGGGTTGAAGATGGACCTGTGGAGTTGAATTAATGAAGGATTCAGACCCAAGCACAGCATTTACAGTTTATGTAGACCACAAGGAAATGTTTTAAAATGCATAATTTCATTTAAAAAAGCAAAATATCACTCTTTTAAAAAGCTTTTAAGTGTGCACATCTTTCATGTTTATAGCAGTTCTTAAACTATAAAAGACTGAGACTGCAGCAAATGTCCTGCACATAAAAACTTTATGTATAGGACTAAATACACATTTAGTAAATTCATGTCACTGAAACATGCATCTCTCTCTGTCTCACAGCTACAGAGTGAACAGCTTGTGTTATGACTAGATTTGGACAATTTTGAGTCAATGTCAAACATGTCAGTCAACATTTGGTCAGTAAGCAAAAACCTGAACAGTTGGACACATAAAGACAGCAACAACACCCCCCGAAAAGTTGCATAAAGCTGCAGAAGCCTAAATTACGGGTGAAAAATGGCAGCATGTTCCCATTGACACACTATCCTTTCGGTCAAAATATACTTTACATATAGATGACCTAATGCCATTTCATGCTGTTATGGAAAAGCGGAGCCGCTGTCTGAAACGTGTGTTAATAGGAAAAATCAGAATGTCAGGGAGGACATTTTTAACAGCCGGAAAACACTGGGAAGGAATAGATGCAGAAGTCACAATATGGTGGAAGGTACTTATGGATTTTTTTTCCCAGCGACGTCATAAAAATGAACCTGCATGGTTAAGCAATCAGCTGTAATTGCAGAAAATAGGTGTTTGTGTGGGTTATTTGGGTATTACCTCCTACAGTCCAAAGACTATTCTTACTATATGACTATATGGTTTAGAGAGACAATTTGATATGAATACTTTAAAAATTTATATTAAAAAAAAATCTAGTTCTATAAAGGTAAGTTTACACAGAGAAAGCTAACCCATTGACTGCTTATAAATTATGATTTTTTTTTTAGAATACATATCCTCTCAGCACAGATATAAGCATGTCCAATTTTAAAGTTTTCCAAAAAATGAACTAATAACAAACAAAAACTTAAACTAAAAAAAAAAAAAAAAAAAGACAAAAGTAGTACCCCCCCACCCCCACCCACACTGGTCCACATTCACTTAATTATGAGTGTTATAGCTATTCTATTCTGTTATGTTTTCTATAGCTATAAAGGATGATTTTATTGAATATTTTCTTTTTGCATCAGTTTGGCGGAATGACACCTCTCATTTGTTCATCTGAAAATCTCAGTTAGACAAACACATTATCCCTATGAATACCAGTGCTATTTTATGATACAAAAAACAGTAAACTCTCTGTTAAAGCATCAACATGCAGCACTGTCATTGTGTGTTTTCATTTACCTCAAAGCTGTGCTGTCAAAGAACGGCTTCACAGAGCTGCAGGTGTTGTTTCCATTTCAATAACCCTTCATATTCTGCCAACATTTTAAAAAATATATATATTTATGTAACAGAACTACTGTAATACTCTGAATGTAGAGGCTGATTGTATAACTTGAAACTGCATAAAGCTCCAGCCTCTTTTTCTGAAGGTAAACTCCAGCTTGTCCCTATTTTGTTGTCACACACTGGCTAATGTTCAGCACCTTTTTGGGGCTATTTGAAGCCCAGAGTCTATCTGAGCCACTTAACTGGGGACAAGGAGGCCAACAGCAGACTTGGTCTCCACAGCAACTATGAAGCTCTTTTGCAGGAGGTCAGTGGAAACCAGCTCCCTTAAAGGAAAATGATGTGAAGGCACTGGGGTGTCAGAGATCAACAGGAGTACAATATATCTATCTCTACAAAATATCACTACCTCTGTCTCAAGGTTCCTGTTTTTCTGATTGCATGTCACCACCGCACACAGTTTGATCTCCACACTGCAAATGATTTGGTTCTTACCAAGAGTAAAAAAAAATAGATTGAGAAGTGTTTGATAATTTATCTTGTTTTAAGAGTTAATTTCTTATTTTAAGTGTTCATACATCTGTAGACATGAGTATTTCTACATATAATTCAGGAAATCTTTTAAGTCAATTATCTTGCTGCATGAACAGATATTTGACTCATTTTGAGTACCTTCTTCCTCAGATTTAGTGTTTTTATCTTGTTTTTAGACAGCCTTTTTTTGCAGTGCATCTGAAGGCACAATGCATTGGTTTTCTTGTGTTTCTCTAATTTTAAGCTCATGTAAATTAGCTTAACCCATAAAGACCCACACATCCAATAAGGACCAAAACCATTTACTGGTATAAGTTTATTACCTGTTGATCCACTAACCCTATCAATACACGTAAATAATTGGTATAAAATGAAGTTTGTCTTCTTTTCATGGTCATCAGATATGACCCATTCGGACATTCAGAGGCTCTGTAGTGAACGTAGAAACACCGCCATCTTCTACAACATTGATTCACCAGTAAAACCCATGGACTTGGATCAATGACAGTGGATGGAGACACTTGGTTTATGTTCAGTTAATGATAGATTTTACTGAAAAAGTCAAATTTCCTTCAGTTTTCTCTGTTTCTGATATAAAAACCCTCAACTTTAATCTGAGCTTTTATGAACATCTACATGATCAACAAATACATGATCTTCACTGAAAAATTCAAAAAACAGAGCATAATGTTCAGATAAAAGGGCACGTTGTTGTCTTTTGTACTCATTTATTATCTTGTTTTTCTTTTTTTTTTTTTTTTTGGTTATTGTTATAATTGTCCATAAAACTCAATAAAAATTTAAGTTACAAAAAAAAAAAAATGGTGAGAAAAAAAACACTTCAGAAAGATTAAAAATAGTGAAAAACTGATTTGGAAACTGCCACAAAAGTAGCACTGGGTCTTTCTGAGTTAAAGTTGAGGTAATATTTTCATAGACAGCAAATTGTGCTGCATCCTGAATCCCTACCATAGTCCTGTTTGATTTCACTGGAGCATGTAGTGATTAATGACATTTGTAATCTTATGTTAAGTGGTTTCTTATTGATATGCAATTAACATTTGTGTTTGTTATGTTTTACAATGTTTCCGTGACTTTATAAATGACTACCTTTTAGATTTGTTTACATGTAGTAATCTATGCCTCTGTTTAAAAGCCTTACCTTTAATTACTTTAATTTGTCTGCTTCCACTAAGCAACTGGAGGGTCTCTTTGGAAAACTGAAATATAAACAAATATGTGGTTCTGAGCTAAACTGATTGTGGAGAGTGTTTAATGCATAATCAACTTGCTTTTCAAAATTCATTTCGTTTGCTCAGACCATGGGTAACTGATGATTAGTTAAACCCTTAAGAGGTACACACATCCCACATACTGAAAGGAAATAAGTCTCTGCTCTGGTAACACACAAACCTCACACTGGGGTCGATGATGAAGCAGGAACTTGCAACTAGAATGTAAAGGTAAATAAATAAAGGCAGAGGTTTTAGCAATTGGGGAGTAGTTTAGGAGCAGAGGAAAACAAATATCGCTCTCCATATTTACTTGCTTTGCATCTTAAAGTACACCATACAACACAGGACAACAAAACAGCAGCTATGGCCCACAGTTCATTATGATGAGTTTTATACATTGCATTTTACACACATGAACTGCCACCATTAGATCGAATGTCAGCATGTAATAAAAAAGAAATAAAATGATAAAACTGTTGAGTAAAAATGCTTTTACTTTATTTACCCAACATACTTTAAGCTATCCTTATAAATACCACAGACATTTTCAAGGTCTAATTTCTCTCTTTTTTTTTTTTTTTTTTTTTAAGTTTAATTGCTCTAGTTTTAAGTGTTCTTGCTTTTAATGCTTAGTATGTTTTTACCCTTATTTTTAACACTGTACAGTTGTGGTAACGTTTGCAGTTGTTATTACCATGTCTTGTTTCATGTTTTTCTCCTTTATACCTCATGTTCTGCCATTTTATTTTATTACCTCCACCAAGGAGGTTATGTTTTTGTCGGCGTTGGTTTGTCTGTTTGTCTGTCTGTGTGCAAGATAACTCAAAAAGTTATGGATGGATTTGGATGAAAATTTCAGGAAATGTTGATACTGGTACAAGGAACAAATGATTAAAATTAGGTAGTGATCGGGGGTTGGGGGGCCATGGAGGGCCACTGATCTGCCTTGGTGGAGGTCTGCGTTCTACGAGTGCTTCTAGTTTTATTTTATTTTATTTTATTTTATTTTATTTTATTTTATTTTATTTTATTTTATTTTATTTCCCACTCAAATGAATCAATGTATAACCTATCAAGGCTTTAATAAAATGTACTTATATACCAACTTTGTGGCTTAGACTTATTTGTATTTCATTCCTCGTTCTTTTTGTGGCTGACTTTGGGAAAATGGACAAAGTACATTTCTGGCTAAAAACGTATTTGAAATTGAAATGTGCTGGAGTTTGTGAGTACATTAGCTAACGGTGCATTTTCTTTTTACATGTGCACATATTCAATAGTATTCATTCATTAATTCAGGCTTCTTTTCAGCAATGCATAATCTTATTTTGTCTTCTATCCAATCTTTGATTTTTCTGTCCGCTCTGCAAAATCCTGCCACTCACTCTTTTAGCACCCTTTCTCTCTTCTCTGTATGCACTAATCCTGTACTACCAACACCTTTCCACCTGCCTGATCCTCGGTTTTATATTTTGCCCATTTTCCCAGCTTGCCCATCTCTCCGTCTCAGCTCCTGCCACTCGCCCTCAGATGGCATAATCCCTGTCATATTGTCACATTACAGGAGTTCAGATGCTAATAGCTGCACTGCTAATCCAGTTGCTGGCAAGCCTGGACCAGTGCCCATACCCTGCTCAGCCCAGCTCTGCAACAGCTGCGACTTACTCTATCATGCCAATGATGCACCAGGGATCAGAGACACAAAGCAGTCAAGCTGGGGTAGGAGGATGGGATGCTAAATAGACATTAAAAAGGAGGGCAGAGGCCTTAAGATATGGCTAGGACTGCAGAAGAGATATGGGCAGCTGGGCAGGTGGGCGATTCAAGAGAAGCTACTGCATGTACTGGCAGAGCTTGAGATATGCGGGCCGGAGGCAGCAGGTCAGAAAAAAACACTGATGACAACAAGCAAAGATTGGTTAGGGTGCTACGTATGGAAGTTTCAGCTCTACTATAAAATAAAAGTCTGCTATAACTCAAATGTGAAGACTAAAACATGAACCTAAAGTCAGAATTCATCAGACAAAAGCAGATTCAAGCAGTTGCTTATTGAGCTGTGATGTGAATGAGTCCTGGCAGGCAATTATACTCATTACTGTCTCTTACAATGTTCCCAAAACATAACTTTTCTACTCTATGGGCAGTACGGAATGTACTCAGACCCCAAAGCATTTGGTGTTTGTTGTTAAGCTGTTACAACAGTTTTCTCATCTATCCAAGACGGAAAATCTGTTTGCACATAATCTAAATCTAACACCACCCCATAAAAAATTTAAAGTGAATTAAAACATCTCCTTTTCAATAAAACATCTGCCCAAGAGCACCATCCCATTAGTAAAAAGCAGTCTTGTCGCTCCTTCAAAATAATTCAGCTAATGTGTCCGAAATCTCTTGCTTCAATTATTGATGAATGGAACTGACGTGAGTAGGTGACGAAGTGAAACAGACATGGACTGAGGATTACAAGGGCTCTTATGGGACACGGGACACACTAGTGGAGAGGAAGTGTCCTTAACCTTTTTAACTACAGTTTTAGCCCCTGCTTTCCTACTCATTTTCTCTCTTGGCTGCCTCCAATACTTAAGAGTTTTAGATGTTGATCCTCTGATGCTAAAAAAAAAAGAAAAGTAGAAGAAGGAACAGAATCCAGAAACAGAATCGTGCAGTGTCTGATGGCCAAATTGTCCTGAGACCCTGAGAGAAGACAAAGTCCACAGCCCCAACATAAACACACAAACTCTCATCTCAATCTTCCAGTGTGTAAGAAGGAAGATCTTTGACCCCCATACTCAAACAGAGTAAAGTTTGAAGAGTGCAGAGCTTGTGTACTCAGCCCTAGAGCACACAATGGATTGCCTCCTGTCTGTGCGTTCACGTTGTTTACCTTTCATTAGAACAGAAGATGTGTTTGTAAAAGTGAAAGCCCCTGAGTTATCGCTGTATTCTCTTTTTAGGATCATATAGTCAGCTTCAAAAACAATAAAACAACAGGAATAAAAAAGAGACAGTGTCATTCCAATTAAGACCGAATGACAAATGATGCTTGAGATTTCTGCTGATTTATATATTTTTATTTTTATTTTTTTTTATTTTTAAAGGACATCATGCTAAATATGAAATATGTGGTATTTGTCACGCAAGAGACAAGTCTCAAAATGTGAAAAAAAAAGAAGACAATTTGAAATATTTGACTACTGCAAACTAAGGACATTACATGTGCTTCTGCATCCAGCATATAATATACTTAAACTCCACATTTCAGCTGAATAAATGGCATATGGTGCATATATTCTGGCACCTAGGAGGTTGTATTTATTTTTTACTCTGCTATATTATAAGTGAACCCACAATTTATTCCGAGTTGAAATAAAGGTTGAATGAAGGATTGAATGAATATGTTACAGGCAACAGCAGCGGGTAGCAACTGCTTAAATGAGGAAAGTCTCTGAATGTTTATTTCAACCTCTGTTCAAAGTTCACTCTGAACTATTGAGTGAGTCCTGAGTGTATCCAACACACACATCCAACAAGTGGGGGGGGGGGGGGGACCTGAAATTCCTGTGAAAATCTGGAATGAGAAGAAAACTGAAGAAAAGGGGGGAAAGCTGTGTTTTTCTCCATTATTGTTTGTTCTCTATTCGTGCTTTGAAGGGAGGGTCTTGGGGTCAGAGTGGATTGGGAATGTGTGCCGAGAGGATTGAAAAGGAGAAATGCCATCAGTGATTGGCTGAGATCCCCCAGAGGAAAGTCAGTGAAGCCTGAGGGAGCTTCAGAGGCAAATCTACCATTAGCATTCTAGAGGAATCACTGGACACAAAAAAACCCAAACACACCGAATCACACATCCATCAACATACCTGCCTCATTTATGAATATTCTGTACAGTATGTTCACAATACGCAGAACAGAAAGCATAGTACGCCATTTGAATATGTAGGTCAAATCCACAGAAGCAATGAAAATCATCCAACATCCATTCAGTTAATGAAAGCCAAACCCACAGCGACGCCATTAAAACATCACACAAAGATGTAAAGACAAATTAAAATCTGTACGGGCAAAACTAAACTTTCTTATTATGCACCAGCTGACAAATATACATGAAGAGAGTGTGATCCCTGTAGTCCATTGTATGGTAAACACAATGGGGTCTGTTCCAGTAATGAGGGAATGCAGAGCTGTATTGATCACATGCAGTGGATCAGAGGACCTCTGTCAGTCCCACAGAGCCCACTTTATACGGGCAGAGAAGCCAACACAATCCCTTCTCATTTACCACTTTACATCTTTCCCTCTCACCCGTTCTGCCTCTGTATCACAACTTGTCCTTTTGATCCAGTTTAAAGGCCCCCCCTCTTCCCCACCATCCCTATCCTTTTCTCCTTTGGCACTCACTTTTTCTCCTCATCTCTCTCTTTTGCTTTCTCTTTCTCTCTGCTTCCATGTATCAACCTCCTTATTTATGTAAATCCATTTGCTGTGAGAATGAAGCTTGTCTAATGTCCTGAACACTGCTGGATTTCATGCCATTTCTTCCCGGTAACGCTAGAATAATGAAAATGTAAATAGCGTTAAGCTGGGTAGCTTAAGACAACCTCTTAATGAAGGCATAGGGAGAGAGAGAGAGACAGAGAGAGAGTGAACGCTCTGCATTTGTAGCTTCAAAAGAGCCCTTACATCACAGGGTAAAACATCACATACAGCAAGCCACTGAAGCATATGTATGGGAACCAGCTAGAGAAGGGACATTTTAGGAATTCAAGAGCTGCCCTGGACTAAAGCGTGAAAGAATATCCTTTCAAGTGACATTACAACTGCTATGAAAACACCATTCATGTGTCTGTCTCTCTTATTTGTTCCTTGGTTGCCAGTCAGTCTGGAGGGAAAAATCTAAATAGATATTAAAACACCTTTTATTTGCATTCACATAGCCACCTATTGGAAGGATAAACCTAATATGAGCACTGATGATATCAATATTCCCTCTGCCTCGAACACTCACGTTGCTTTTTACACATGCACTTATCCAGGAGAGTGAGGGGGAGGTGGTTATGTAACTGGGGATCCAGGAGGGCTTCCCTTGAGCTTTCGATAGAGAGTGAAGGAAAAATGCAAAGAGAGAGAAGCTGAGAATATGTGAACGAAGGAAAAGACAGGAAATGGGGCAAAGGTGCACAAAGGTGACCTCTCATGTGCTGCTGATGAAAAGATTGAATCGGGCACGGAAAATGGAGAAAGACAACAAGATAAACCAGAATAATTAGGTATTTCAAACAGTGATTAAAAGACGCAGAGCCGGGCGAAGAAAAACCATCGCAGCAGAGCGAGGAGAAAAAAAAGAAAATGCGAGATGAATGAAACTGAATGGGAGGTTCGCTTTTGTTTCAGGAACGCTTTTACAATGAGGTCCAAGATAAGGATTTGTTTGTCACCTTTCTGAGCCTCTACCGCAAAACAGCATGTGTGTCCTTGGTATAGTGCGCAACCTTGGGATAACTCTGCATTAGCACATCAGGCTGTTAAGTCAATCCCAGAGCTACTCAGCCAAACAGACCATTGGCTTGATCTTTGATTGTAAAAGCCTGCCAGGCTGGCAAGTTAATCCTGGAGCGCAGTAGGCCAATCAAGTTGTCAGGCCAGGCTCACTGTCAATAACACATTTAGGTCAAACACAAAGGCAAGTAGCAACCCTGATCCTCCAGAGGCACACCTCCGATACGTCAAATTGAAATATCATCCTTCTAAAGTACATTTTTACACATATATGCAAAGAAATCCGGTTGTTTAAAAGCTGTTTGGTAAACAAAAAGGAAAAGAAAGATAAAAATCAATTGTGTTGTTTTGGGGAGTTTGCTGGATAAGTTGTTATGGCTTCCTTTTTTATTGATTGCCTTCTGAGCTCAGGCACTTTACAATGTGAAGCAGTAGAAAGGTTATTGTGCAGTCACCAGAACCACCCACATCTGCAGTGGCACAGAAAAAAAAAATGAACTCCAAGCAGAACAACTAGACAGGAGTGGAAAGAAAACAGCGGCAGTGAAGGACAAGGGAGGTGGCAACATGAGGAGTGAAAAGAAAGAGAGAAAGGCAGAAAAGAACCAAGACAGGCAGAGAAAAACAGAGAAATAAAGAAATAGAGGCAGACAGGGAGACAGCACTATTTACGGTAGATTAGTTGTTATGGTGATAAGCAGAAGGGAAAGGAAGGGATGTAGTTGTCAGGGTGATGGGGCTGCACTGGGCTACTAATGATATGTAAAAATAACTGTGTTTAGAATTCGCCCTACCTTCACAGAAAAAAAAACAAAAAATAATGCTAACGCACACACACAAACACACAATTTTAGATGAATACACCCAAAGACAAAGCAGTCTGTTGAAGCAGGCGCCTCTCATTAGCATTTGGAGACGTACTCAGATTCCTCCCCCACATTCTTAGCATGGAGCTCACTTTTTTTCTAAGTTTTTCCTTAATGAGCAATGGTAGATACACACAAACACTGCGAATGTGCATGAGAGTGTTTATTCCTATGTGTAAGGCTTGTAGCTCTGTGCTTCTGAAGGTCTAACAACAGAAACAGAGTGCAGATCACTTTGACACAAGGAGATGACACAGGACTGTGGGTAATTGTAGTTTAAATGGCCTGAAGGGGTTTCTAGAATGCTGGTCTTTGTAGTTTTGCTGCCTGCGGTCTAACCTCTGGGTTTTCCAAAGGCATCTGATGTAATCAGCTTCATTCAAAATCACTGTCAAAGCACAATCAAGCACATTTCTATGGTATATGGTAGGTAGGGCTGCAATGAAGGATTCTTTAATATTAACCTGTTTTTCAATCAATTCGTCACTTTGTGTTTAATCTAGTGTCATTTGGTATGCATGTTTTGATTAGTCAACAGTCAAGGAACTTCAACATTTTACATTCATCGACAATCTTCCTATCTGAGAAACCGCAATCAGCATTCAAGCTATTTTATCCTATTTCTTATAAAAGCTTAATTTTACATCGTTTAATTTAGTTTAGTAAAATTTTCTTACGAAGTGGCTGGTGACACAGTAATGTGGCATGAAATATCGATTTTATCTATTACCACAGAGCCAATCAGCGCCCTCATTATATCATGTCTAGACTGGTAACTTGTTACATCCCGAAAAGCACCAAGGCAATATAGCAACGCGGAAAACTTGGGTTCAATTAACTGTCTAAGTAATGTTTTTGGGTTTTTTTCTGAAGATTTTCAAATGGGGGGGCAGGTAATTCCACCACTGATATAAATCAGCCACTGGGACAACGTTCAGAGTGCAGGATTCAGACCACAGCACTCAATATACTGAACTGACACAGAACTGAGAAGTCACATGGCACGCTGCTGCATCTAACATGTAGCTCCGCCCACCTTCTCCAGCCACACTGACTGCACAGAGCAAAGAACACCATAAAACAACATATAGAGTATTTAGAACAATTCCTATTCTATACTATATACTACCATTAATTTGTCATTTCTTCCATCAGTTGCCACAGTACTGTGGTAGCAAAATGCTCTGAAGTATATGCCATATATGACCACAGTACTGTGGCAACAAGAGGTGAATGAGTTCATGGAACAGTATCCATGAATGGCTCTAGTACAAATGCTAACATATGACTGGTCTGTGGCAATAAACAAACCCATATTTCATGCCACAGCACTGTGGCAGTAGCCATTTCCTTTTTTAAATTCCTTCCATTTATTCATTTTCTGGATCACTTATTCCTTGTGAGGGTCGTGGGGGTGCCATAGCCTATCCAAGCAACCTACTGGTGAAGGCGGAGTACACCCTAGATGTGTCGCCATTTCATCACAGGGTTGACGCATAGAAACAAACAACCATTCACTCACTCACATTCTTACCTATGGGTGGTTTAGACTGACCAATTAATGCATGTCTTTGAATGGTGGGAGGAAGCCAGTGTACTCATGGAGAACCCACACAGGCATGGGGAGAACTTGCAAACTCAGGACCTTCTTGCTGGGAGGTGTACCACTGTGTCACCCACTTACTTACTTGATATTATTCATTTATTTCATTCATTAAACAAAAAGAACGACAGAAAAATCTGATTTTACATGTTAGCAAAAAGTCCACAATATGAATAAAAAGGAGCAAAAATAAAAACAATTTTATATTTTCTACCCCTCTTTACATAAAATACATGTGTTGTTTAATCAGGAAAAACTCATCAGCTCAGAAATTACATTCTCAAACGTATCCACAAGAACAGCATATAGAAGGCATCATGTCTTCTGGGGAATTAGATATCACAACATGCTTACAGGCAGAACACACACGCTGCCTGTATATCAGGTATTTAATGATGATTAAATTGCCTCAGTGTCTATAAAATCATCTAATGGCATTTCTCGTCATTTACCATCATTTAATTACCTGGAACTGTTTCTGTAGCACATATAAACTCACTCACTTAATGCGCGGGTGCTTAAACACACACTTAAACCATGCTGAGTATTACGTTATATTTACTTGTGCCGCAAACATAAATGATACCACAGCATAATTACTTTTTCTTTATCAGTGAAAACCAGCAAACGCATATCAAATGATTTCTCTAATCACATGTTCACAATGTAATATACAGCCTCTCATCTTCCACATCCCACTTCCTTCATACATAAACACATACTGATGCACACACTGGGTTCCACACAGACACATGTAATTTCCCTGAGCATTAAACTTTAAGAGGGAATAATATACTGGGCAAAGGTGGCTTTTAAATGAAAACCGCTAGTGTATAAGGACTACTTATTATCATTTGGTTAGTAGCCCTCCACCTGACCCTTGAAGAGATCCTTAGTGGGTATTAGTAAGATCCTTTAAACCTTCTGATTGTTATGAGATGTACCCTCATCCATACTTCAACACATTGGGAATTTAGACTACAGGCAGCACAAACCATTGATATAATACTGCACATAACATAAGATAACAATACAATAGTCTATCAAAGATAATGCAATTGGCAGCTTTCTGTTCTTTAAAAAATAAGACATATAGCAACACAATGAAATGCACCTCTCTCTAGTACTTTACCATCAAAGTATTATAGCTTCACTGCCTGTATTGCTTCCCTGTCCTAAGGCTGTGCATCTTTGGTGAATGAAGCAAAGAAAACAGGCCTCCTATCTACTCACTGCACCATCCAGGGGCAGTCTGGCTCTCCACAAGAAAGCCATTTAATCTCCAGTAGTCTGCATGTGATCAATCTCCCTGCACAGTGTTACTGCAGCACAGGCCATTCCTCATCATTTAGAGAGAGAAGTATTGACCAGGCCAAGACAGCCTCCGAAGCGCATTTGTGTGTATTGTAAGCCAACAGCAAAAGATTGAAAAAAAATAATTGTCTGGCGTATACAGTAAATATTGTGTTTTGCATTCAGTACATGAATGTGCATGTATATATGCTTAGTAAGTAACATAAATGTGCAAGTCCATGTCTGAAGGGCAGAGTTGGCAGGACAAATGTTTACATTTGCATGCCTTCCCCCGGGTGAGCTTGTATTTATATTGATGGCTTGTGGGCTAATACAGGTGGCCATATTCTCCACTTATCATCAATACATCCTTGGTTAGACATTCCTGCTTAGTGGCTCACATCGAGAAAACAGGCACCAAGGACAAGCACAGAATTGTTAATGAGCATCAAATTCAATTGGCTCAGCACGATGATGCAAAAAGAGACAGAAGGAAGAGGCTGAAACTACTGTTGGATGGGTGCATCATTTTAGATGCGTCAAATTAAAGGTTCAGGGTGATCAATCATTTAACCTAAGACTGGATGCAGTCATATATTACTGTGTACAAATGTCAATGTGGACAGTTGATCTGTCAATAAACCATTACACTCTCTTCCTGCACGAGAAATGAGAGGAATTAATGTTCAATACAAGTTTCTAGGAAGCCTCTGGGATATGAGACAGGCATGACAAGTAGAGATGAGGTCTCACTACATCTTATTTGTTTATGTCATTTTGTCCATCTGCTTGACAGAGGAAATGTATAGACCGTCACATTTCAGTTTTGAGGTGTCAGAGAAATTGCGGCTGTATGATTTGTGAAATGAAAGGAGAGCGCCTTGACAAATAAATTATGTGACTGACTGACTTGTGTTCCTACGGTGTACTTATCGTCAGGTTATTCATGTCTCAGCACCGTGGACTTCATCCCCCACACTGCCTTAGGGCAATGTCAGATTTACAGTTATCCATGACGGCCTCTTATCAAGGATTTGGAGCATGACTTTGCAGAGTCATCTAATATTGGTCTGTATCATTTCTATCCTCCCTCAGAGAAACAGCAAGAGGCCAAGGTTGTGATATCACACGTCACACATGGAGAAACATTCACATAAATACAATCACACACATAGTTTCCTGACATGTACTGAAGGGATCATTGGGTAGCAATGCTCTGCCATATCACAGGATGTAGACAACGAGCTGACTGCAGTGGCTTATGGGACAACACGCTACATTACACCAACAGCTACAGCTGGTTCCACATCTGACAGCACTTTTCTGTTTTTACAATTATACTACTCTACTCTACACTTTCTTTTTGAAATCACTTTACATAGGGTTTAGGTTATAAATATAAGGTTTATTTTAGTGCTGTCAAACGATTAAAATTTTTAATCAGATTAAATACAGGGTTGCTGTAGATTAATTTCAATTAATCTCGATAAAATAGAATTCATTTGTAATCTATATTAATCACATTTCATTCAAACAGACTCAAGAAAGAAGGGCATATATGTGCACTTTAACGGGTTTATTAAACACCTTCAACAGTTCCAACGAAACACCTGTTCCATCTTGGTGTTTTTTGTCCTCAAATTTCCCATTGAGAGGACCAACGTCCTGTTTGGGACTCCTATTTTTTGAGGCATTTTGCCTGGGGGTGAGGTTAACCCAACCCCTAACATGTAGGACGTAACCCTGCCCCCAGGCAAAAGACGTACAACGACATGCCCCCTAAAATAGGAGTCACATGCTGTTTTCCGTCTTCCATCGCTGGTTCTGCTGCCTGTCACTACCGGATCAACTGTCCATTTGCACATGCACAATGGTAACTCTACTTGGACAAACTGCCCAAAATGTGTTGGCAGACACGTTCAGAGTCATTTTGTGCTGCAGATGGGTTAAATGTGTTCAAATTTATAATCAGATTAATCATGATGATGGATTAATCCACATTAATGCGTTAATTTTGACAGCATTAGTTTATTTCCATTGCATAATTGCACAGTTTGACAATCAGTATTTTGGGTTTGATGTTTGACCGTATCTATGAGAACAGACATTTCCACTCACCTCTTACTGTACTTATACAAAGCTTAAATTAAACATCCAAATGTTAAAGGCAGCAGTGCCCTCTGTGAAAGTGAAAACTTGTTCCAATGCTTCTTGGAGTCCAACCCCCCTTTTATTTACATCGGTCCTATAATGTGAATCCAATAAGAAAACATTAGGCAACTGAATAAACTCAAGCACTCCACAAATTAACTGGAAGACAGTGCCTCTGCTGGTCCAAGTGCAAGACACAAAGAGGCTCCCAATCTAGTATCTGAGCTAAGTGTCGGGTGTTGTTTTCCACTGCAGCATGTTCACTCATCCCTGCAGGCCGTGTTTAAAAGCCATTATTCCAGCTAACAGACCAGTCAGCAGACCTTGGATGTGTTTAGTGATGTGCATTGTCTGGCTCTCTCATGACATTCGGAATGCATAAATGGACAAAGTGTTCATGCAGCGTTTTATTTTGTGTCTCTGCACTGGCTGTGATGGTGTGGTCAAAGCTGTGAGAATTTCGTAATCAGGGCCATTGTCTGTTTATTTCCTGGCAGTGAATGTAGGGTAAAAGACAACACCAACAGGACCCCAAGGACTCTTCTCATGATACACTACACCTGACCTTTGACCATTTTAACCTGATTGGTAGTCTATGTGTCCCAGTACAGCCGTGCACATGCTCTGCACGAGGTGATTAATGAGGAAACTATGAGGTACCTTTGGTGCCTGAAACTGTTTTTAAATAACCTTGTATCCGGTAAGTTAGGGAATGTAAAATGTACACATGTAGTTAATTTTCCAACTAAGTAGCTCAGCACATGCCAGATATTATTTCCATGTATCTGATGAGTTGCTAGGCTAAAAATTTCTATAATAACATCATATAAGGATACAGGAATTTTGCTTGGGCATAGACTGCACCCCATTTCCAGGCCAAAATTACTTGACTTTTCCATTCATTAGAAAGATGCCAACAGTGATGCACACTGACATAAACAATCTCAGTCAAAATGTGTACATGCACACTAATATTTTACTACTATTCTAAATATCTAAATATTCTCAAGTTCATACAGGTTATATAAACAGCATGTTCAATTTGGATATTGGGCCATAGATTATTTAACTGTGGGTGTATCTCAGTTGATTGTTTTTATGAAAGCGTGGCATCTTGCATGATACATGAATTATGAGAACCTTAGTCAAGATTTTTTTCCTGAGTGTTTTTATTCCTTTTTAGGCATGAAAAAAACAATGTGATTGAAATTTATTTTAAAGAGCCTATTTTTTATGGAGTTACAAAAATATCCACTCAGCTGGACACTGTGCATTAAATTTTTGAAGCAAAGAAACATGTATTTAAAACGCGATATCAGAAAGTGATATACTGTGTGAAAACTATGAAATGAAAACATTTTTAATGCGGCTAATCTGATGTTTTCTCACATTTTAACATACTCTAATATTATAAAAACCTTTTTGTTAAAGAAAACTGTTAATTACAATCTAATAACAACTAGCAATTGACTTACACTCAAACATGTTACTGTAGATCAGGTTTATCAAGAACAGCAAAGTTACAGTAATTGTATGAATTCCAGTGTATGGGATGGTGCATAAGCGTCCACTGTGTTGACTGATATGGAACTACAACAACAAAATCCATGAATATATAAGAGAACAGCTGTAGAATAGCTGTCCACTGTAGTCACCGCTATGGACGAAAGGGTTAAAGTTACTCTCTATAGCTTGTAAAGCTGAAGTAAAGATTCATGTGCAATAACAAAGGCTGGTTGGAAGGAGGTACCTCATTTAAAGGATTAGGGAAGATTTGAATATCAACAGGAAATAAGTAAATGTCCACCAATGGCAGAAACTGCTGGGAAAAAAAACTCTTCTGACGCAAAACTCTTATTTTCACTGGACGATGCACAAAAAAGAAACTAACAGAATATCAGTTTCAATTAGACTTGTAAACAGCTTAGTAAGAAGATTGTATTTTTTTTCAGATTAAGGGCAAAATACAAAATATATTATCCATGTAAATGTATCAATGTGAAGTGAGAAAGATTAAGGCAGGGAAAACAGAAGTAGAGCTGACAGAGTGGTCATCCAAACTGTGGTGTCATAAAATACTAAGACTGTTATACCCAGGACAGTATTCTAAATGCAAAGAAGACAGAGTTTATTTGGTTGACTAGCTAGTTTTTCACTTCATCCTCAACTTCTCACAGTGATTGGTTTCCTGACTGATCTGTGATAAAACTCTTAGTCCAGAAGACAGAGCAGTGCCAACAGGAGTCTGAATAAATCCACAGAGGGATTTGCCTAATTTGGCCTTTTTGGCACAGATCCACTTCACTGGATATGAATCTGAAAGCTGTTTTTTTTTTCCCAAGAAGAGACCAACAAGCAATAAACACATTACCATTTTGTTCAGTTGTCAAAAATAGAAAAAAATATGATCACTTTCAGGATTTGTTTTGAGCCTCAGAAAATGTTTAAAGCATTTTCTCTTTGTTTAAATCAGTATTAAAACAAACCTAGAAGTGACTAAGTTAGGAGACTTTGCATTTTTATAATTTATCCTGAATATTAGCAATGTTGTTGTTGATGGATGAAGGTAAAGAGGCCACTGCTTAAAATCCAGACTGTTGTTTTTGTTTATACTGTTTATAGTGCAATTTGTTTCTGTATTATAACTGATGACTGAACACAAACAATTCATTCATTTATTCAATTCAATATACCGGCGTGGGTTGGCATAATATTTGTTTTGTGAATGCATTCTGCCAAATCACCCCTTTGTAGGTTTGTCTTTGGATGGGGACTTGTCATTCCCTAGCTTTTTAAATCAATTTAAATTATTAAGGTAAACACAGATTCTAGTTGTTGCTGAAAGGTTCTTAAATATATTTAACATTCCTCAGTGTGGCTTACAGCCTGCTGCAAACTGGTAATTGGGTTTGTGAGCAGACCCCGGTTAAAGAGTCCCTGTCTTGTCTCATTAAAGTCTGGTTCTTTATGGGCTGATCTCCAACCGCGAGGCTGGAAGTGACCTGCTCAGGTCTGACTGGGCCAGGCTGGACCAAGATGGAGACAATTGAATTCTGATGGATGGATCCTGACAGCTTGTCTCTGTCAGAGACATCTTTAAACTCCCTGGGAGTAAATCTCATGCAGTGTCAGCATGGCCTTGGTCACTCTGCTGCACAATCCCACCAAGGCAAGGAACCATATTGAGGAGAGCCTGGAGTAACATTCATTTGCAGCAGTAGAGCGTACACACTGCAAGATGTGGGTCAAACAGCTTATACCTGTATCCACATACACGGATGCTCACACAGGATATATCACAAACCAACAACTGCAATCTACTCCAATTGATATCCAATTCTGCTAAGGCTGACTGGCCATTAAAACCATGAGCAGTGCCAAAGCGTGGCACAAACAATGAGGGAATATAAGGCACATGCAGCTTCTGCACCTTTGGGAAACTCATTAGCTCGGGTAATACAGGCCCAGGCCGACTCCACATTGGATAATTATAGGATTTCGGAGTGCTACAAACTCTTGGAATGCCGTGTGGACATTGGGGGAGAAAATCAATTGAATAGCAGCTTTATCCAGTGCCTCTAGAGGGCTAATCAAGACCTCATAGCTGATCCTTAATCCATAACTATTCAAGGTTGTGAAGTGAAATTCCCAAGTATTCACACAATCCAGAATAAACAATAAAGTATTCCCATCTGATGCCAAATGCCCCACGAACACAGAAGTGTTTGCAAACAAAAGGTCTCCTCCAACTTTTACTTTTAACTCCAAAACTTTTTGGTCAGCAAAAGCAGCACCACTAGATGACTTTGACAGTGCACACAAGGTGCCAGAGATGGTTGTTTGAACTGAGTATAATAGCGGTCACAAGAGGCTAACCGCTCCATCTCTTTCATCTCTAGCACACAGAGACAAATGTCCCAAACCTTTGAACCAGAAAACAATCACCCACCAGGGGTTTATCTGACAATTAATCATTTTTACATTTCATGTTCAACACATGCACCGCATATTCATCCTGTTCGATTTGTCAGAGACTGGGGAGAACGACAGAGCAAAGCAGCAAAAAATAAATTCATATCAGAGAATAATTTAATCAAATCTCAAGCGGTGTGATAAGATATTCATATACAGCAGTATTATAGCATAGCTGAAATGAGGTGAAGCTGTTAAACTTCAATAGGAAGCAAATTAAGTAATATTGTATAATATTGTTCAACACTAAAAACCCTACACAGCATCTGGCAGAGTGTATTGAAAGGGACCTTTATAACTGTGCATACCTTTGTAACTAACTATTCATACGTTGTCTGGACAAAAGAATAGACTCACTTTTCTTATGACTGCCTTTAGCTTTTGATGCAACACATTTGCAGGGGCATCATTTATGCAACACAACCCTTACTCAGTGTCACAAAATAGTCAGATGTGTCACTTTTTGGACACATAACATTACTGATCTGAGACCTGACCAACTGTAACAACCCCAGATCATTGCACTGCCTCCATAGGCTTGTACTACAGGCACTAGGCATGATGGGAGAATCAAGGTCAATCTGGACTCATCAGGTTGCATGATTTAAGAAATGCAAAGTTGCTCACTGCATCAGTTAGGGTTAAAGAACTCTTATCAATCACTGCAGTAATTATCCAGTGGAAGGATCAGAACTATTTGTTTAGTTAAATGCAGGTGGGGAAGTATATAAAGCCAGGTAGTGTATAATTAAAGTAGAATTATTATTTAGTTTTCAGAATTAGGCAGTTTTAAAGTTGTCTGCATATACTTTATTCCTAAATTCTGTTTTTACTGTTGCTCTTTGCACGTTAAAAATACTGTAACTGTAGTTTTCATTCTGATTCCTTCATGTATTTTTATTTATTTATTTTTTTTCATTTTGTGGAGCCAAGCAAACCTTATGCTAATCAAAGACTACACTATATATAAATGATTAAATTAAAATGGTTTTATACTCTATGTTCTCTTGAGACTAGAATATAGAATAAGAATAGAAAAGATTTATTTGAATAGAAAAAAATACTGTGAAACCACCAGAAAAAACTACTGTGGCAAAGGGTCTGTTACTGGGAATCATATTAATATGGTATATGCAAGTGAAATAAGAATTCCTGCTTCCGTCTCTGAATTATTAGTTTTCAAACTAGATCAAAAAGTAAAGAAAGTTCACAAAGTGCATTAAACTTCCTAACTAAACTCTAAGCCACATTATTATAATTGCTTTATTTAACGGTGCAATGTTGTATAAATCTATACAGTCCACATGTGCTCCGTGGGGTTCTAAATGTGTACTGAGAGTATGTGTGTGTGGGTAAAGTGAATGAAAACAACAGTCCATACCCCAGATAACACACTTAACGTGAGCTTGTCGGATTTTTCACGTGCCTCCATTTATAATGTTTGAGGCAGTAAGAGAGAAGCCTTTCACAGAGTCATTAAATAGCCAAACTGGCCGGTGACACTCCATTACCTTTGACCTCTCAGCTGGGGGTAATATTGATGTTACTGCTTTCAGTATTTGACTGAAGGACCCAGAGGACCCACTTGATTGATCTGATGTGCTGTCCTGAATCAGATCTATAAGGAAATTCTCCACGGGCCAAAGCACCAGCCACACAGGTTCTCATATATGTATGCAGGAACATACAGGAAAACACACAATCACACACACGCACAAATGAAACAGCATACCTACAGCAGACAAACACATTCAAAGACAGAACTCTGCACAATGGGTAGTCCATTGATAAGGACAGCACACACATGAAATTGAGTGTCATGAAATCAAAATGTCTTTCTAAATGTCTTTCCTGCTAAAATAAAGGTTAAAGTAATTAAAAATAAATAAATAAATAAAAAATCCATCTCTCATTGTGAATTCTGTGACAATAACACAGAAAGCCTACTCACACAGTTGAGTTATCCAGGCTGTAATAATTATGCAATAGATTTTTTAAAGTGCAAAATTATCAAATAAATTATATTTCATTGACCTTCATTAAAAAAGTCTGTAGAGCCAGTTAAAGCTGTCAGCTGCCGTCACTGTCCTGACTCTAACCTTGTGAATTATAAGTTATATTTTTGGCCACTTATGCAGAATTATTCAACAAAACATACACATTCATTTTTCTGAAACTAAGCAGCAACAAGTGGTGCCAGGCACAACCAAACCTGCCCCTCACACATATGTATTTTGGCATCGATTCAGCTGATGTCATCATGTCTATGTGTGTGGTGATGTCATCATATCAACTGCCTCTACAGTCATGGAAAAAATTATTAGACCATCAAAAGTCATCAAAAACAATGGTTATACAATCAAGTACTAACTCCTGTGTGTATCATGTGACTAAAACAGACAGAAAAGAAAACCTGGAATGCCTAAAAGCACTGTTATTTATTTAGTTATTGATATAAGAACTGAAGTGATTTTGGTTATTATCAAGAAAACCATGGAAAATGGATAGATATCAGCTCTCAAAATAAACTCTTATGAGCTATTTTTGTTGTTATCATTATATTTGTCCCAAAAAAAAAGTACCTTTAATTGTACCAGGCATTAAAATAACCAAGAAATTGAAGAAAACAAGGAGTGGTCTAATAATTTTTTCCACAACTGTATTTATGTGCCAAGTTTGAAGTAAATTGAAACAAAGTTGATGTTTTTATAGACATTGGAAATTTTGCCCATTATAAGTAAATGGGGAAAAAAAGAGATTTTAAAAATTCATAAAAAATCTAAACTTTGACTTACTTTTCCCAAAATGTAATGACATCTATTCTGGATCATTGACAATCAATAAACTCAATTTGGTATGAATTCAACAATTAGTTTTGCTGCTACAGACATTTAAATTTTGCCCATTATAAGTAAATGGAAAAAAAAAAGATTTTAAAAATTCATACACAATTTGACCTGTGAATTTAACCAATAGTTTTGCTGCTAGAGTGTTAACAAAAAAAAAAAACAAACCAAAAACAATACCCTTTGTCTCCCCTTCGGGGGGCGGGGTAATAATGCACATTAGATATGTTACTTTGTGATTTCCAAATGTAAGTATTACTCACATTTGCTCTTCTGTTTAGTTTAGATCCTGGGGGTCAGTTATTAAATGGCAGAGGGCAAACAAAGTAAACTAATAGTGTAGTTTAACCTCTAAAGCTGTCACATGGATCAACAGTCAGTTGTGTGGACTAATATTCTGCACTGGAGTTTGTTTCTTTGTTTTCTCCGGTTAGTATGAGTTGGCATGTTTATATTCGGTGTCACTGGCCATCTTGTCAGTGGGCTACAGCACATTATTCACTGATAAGCCCCTCTGCTCTTTGTGTCAGTGTCTCTCTAGTAAGTGTTATTTCTTCAATATAAAACCCTTAGCTAAAGGTCAGTCCTTAGGTCTCCCTGACATGCTCACACATCTCAAAGAAACACATAGAGACATAAAACCCAGCATGTGAGGAACAAACACACAAATACCAGTAGCACAACAATGTAAGTGAGTAGGATGCAGGCCACACTGCCGGGCCCTTTAAAACAAACAATAATCCAATACTGCGGGCATGACCACAATGCACCACCAATTTCCAAAGTATACAACCATTATACTTGGTAAAAAACAAAAATTTAAACCAACAACAGTCATCAGTTTATGGCATATCCCCACAGCCTCTGCAAATCCAAAGAGTAGCACTTGTTACAGATATTAGCTCAGTTTTATTAACTTAACTCACTGACAGGAGACAAGTCCAGCAGTTTCAGAAAATGGAACTTAGAATCAGTGATCAACATGTGCACTGTTGCCCATAAAGTTGGAATAATTTTGTTGTCAGACCCATTTGTCTTTTTATTCCTATTTACACACATCAGTAATCACCTTCGACCAGGTACAATGATTAGATACCGAGTCCCAGTTACATTTTATCAATGTAGAATAAATCACATTGTCACAATCATTTTATAAGAAGAGGTAAAAAATATTTAATTCCAACTTTTTGGCAAACAGTGTATATGTGAGATACACAATTGCATGGGCACCACTTCAACACATTAGAGATAAACTGTAGTGAGAAAACGGTTTAAAGATTTTCCTGGTATGTTTCAGGAATGAAATTAAAAAGCATAACTACCACATCTTTCTACATTACATACAAGGTGGACAAATGCACAACCCTTATTAAAACCGTTACCTCGGTGAAATTAATTAAAGAAAAATGTCCCAAATATTACAATCAGATAACAAAATATATCATTCCATAAGAAAATGACACATATTACATATTTATATAAGCATGGGCTGTAATCCAATGACACATGCTCCAAAGAGGACAGTCTGCATTTTTTACACCTGGCGTGACACACATGCTAGCAGCCCATTCATTCCAATTGCACCATTATATATACAATACAATATGTGACAAATTGATGGAAATGAGCAACGTAAAGTGTTATAGTAAAGTGTTGGACCACCACAGGCAATGAGGACAGTTTCAGTGCTTTTTGGCACTGAATCCACAAGCCTGTGAACCCTGCTGGGGGGGGCAGGGGGGGGGGCATTCTTTCAAAACATATTCCCTCAATGCAGTGATTTGGTGATGGAGGGGGAGAGTACTGTCTAACACCTATGGTCTAGTCATCCTGGAAAATCCCCCCCTCTCCCTCCCACACACACACACACACACACACACACACACACACACACACACATCAGGTTTTTCCTTTAATTTGTCATTCTTCTGTTTGAAATTGAAATGACTATAAAAAATGCTGTCCCCATATGTATTCCCATCATGACAAGTTTTAACCTCCAGTCATTTTGCTCTTCATTTTCTCTTTTTGACCTTTGCAGTTGTTCAATAGATGCACAATTTGCTGGCATTTAGAGCCAAAATGAGTTTCTCATTAACCCTTAATGACCAAGTCGCTGAACAATTGGATCATTTGGTAGCTGTCACTCTCTTTAGACTAAGATAGGTCCACCTAATCCTAAGAGGTACAGTGTATATTGTTTCATTATTTCACATGCTCTTCACCTACGACACATGAAAACAGCTGCAATTAAAACCAAATTGCTCAGCGGAAGATCTCATTTTCTATGAGTCATTCACACACACATGTCACCCATCCAACACCTTGTATCTTTATCAGTGATACTTTTAAATCACGTTTTTCTGCCATTTTTGAGAAAAAAAATAAAATCCAACGGCTGCATTTCATTTAGTAAAAAAAAAAAAGATATTAAACAACACCGACTTTTGGTACCAGACACTGTAAGTTACAATAAAACAAGAAGAAAACAATGGAAAACTCTTATAAAGATGGATAAAATAAAATGCAATATTTCAATTTTCAGTGCATGCACAGGCTTCAGACTGAAAGCTACATAAGAAGTGGTAAAAATTGCTGATGTTAAATACCTGAGCCTCTCTTGGAGACCACCTTTACGCTTTTGGACAGCGTGATGTACAGCAGGATGAGCAGAGGGCTGGGAGGTCTCATCTTCCCCCCGGTCCTCACAGCCTGGAGGAGAAGAGAGAAAGAGGGACGGAAGAGGGAGGAAGAGAGATGAAGGATGGCAGGCAGGGGAGAGAAGAAGAGAAAGAAAGCCATCAGTCATTGCTTGGACATGAGATCAAGTAGGTCCTTGTTTTTACCGAAAAGCATAAATGCCACAGTACAGAGGAGTATTCTGCAAACACTTACAGAACACTGTACCAAAACATTTGACGTCTACATATATGAACACACACCTATGTAGATACACACTCACCCCAACATAATATTTTCAGTATTCCCCTGAGGGACCTTTCATATAATGATTTTCTCTCATGATTGCAATTGAGACAGGTTATCATAGCATGGAAATATTTCATGAAAACTATTCCCTGAGATGCTGACTAATCAATAAAGAAATAATTACATGTGTAGGAAACACCACCTTTAATCGCCAGCTTCATTAGAAATAGGAAAGGAATTTCAAATTACCACCTTGTGACTCGGATAGATGCAGCAAATATCCCACCCATATCCCTTATCGACTCATGTATCATATTAATTGATGAAGGTGACACATTCTCTACTCCCTATCTTCTAGGAGTAAATGACATAATCTAGCATGTAGTAATTGAACTTTAATAGGCAGCTCCTGAAATAAAGTTGGAGAGGCTATATAAATTTGATGTTAAACTAAAAAAAAAGAAAAAAAGAAAAGAGAAAAGGTTAATCAATGAAACAGTTCATTAACTGAAAGTGCTAGCCACTGAGCAGACCCATCAAACTGAGCCTGTAAGACAACGACAAAATGATGACTTTACAGGATGAAACTCAGAAATGTTTATGTGTTCGACATGTTGAGCAATTTATAGATCATCCATTAGTCCAGTGTTTTTCAACCTTTGGGTCGGGATCTCACGTGGGGTCACCTGGAATTCAAATGGGGTCACCTGAAATTTCTAGTAATTGATTAAAAAAAATTACGAAAAAATATATGGTGAGTTGAGAGAGACAATCCCAATACATAAAAGACATGACAAACTCCGAAGCTGAAACTGAAGCACTGTGGTACTGTTTATCTGTCAAATGTTCATTGTGGTTGGTTTCAGATGCTGCAGCTCTTTCATAATTCATAGTTTGAGTTATTGTTTGTTCAGTATTAATTGTCAGCCTTGTAAATACAAACTGGACTGACTGTACATATCCTGACCAAGGAAAATCACATCTCTCTGTGCAGTAATCTACACCTGGCTTTTCTGCTTCCATCCATACTAATACACAATGTCAACTAAAATTAACGTTTATTTGCAACATAGTATAACAAACTATTACATGATGACATGACATGACAAATTAATTTTAGCAAAAAAAAGTCTCAGTTTTGAATGTCTGGGGGTCGCCAAAAATTTGTGATGTTAAAATGGGGTCACGAGCCAAAAAAGATTGAGAACCACTGCATTAGTCTCATTCTGAGCAGTGGTCTGTCCTAACAGATGAGAATGTAAGGTTGCAGGAGGAGAATAGCAGATTAATTCATGGCCAGATCCATGTTTCTGTCAGTCTACCTACATAAAAACATGGAACAGAGAATGCAACAAATTAACCCAATGAACCAGAAAGTGGAAGACAGGACCTTGGCCTTTGGAGACAGAAGCAAACAGCACAGTGAGGCAGAGCCAAGAGGGACCCTGGAGTCTGCGGCAAATCACGTGCAATCCAGATTAGCATAGCTAATGAAAGGAGCCTCTCTCAGTGTGTGTTTACATGACACTCGCGAGGCCCGCTCTGAAAAGACGCCATTCTCTCCTCCTCGATCACTTTCTACTGGGAAACAGTGTTCAGTCGATAAACACAGCACTGCCAATAACATTCTGGCAAATGCCACAGCTGAAAGATTGGCGTCTCTCTGTTCAGCTTAAAGGCCTTTAAAAATGCTTGCAGATAAGCGGGTTGGTTCTAAATGTGGGTTTTTAGCTGCAGCTGTGACCCAACTGAGAATTTATAGCAATGTGCACACAAGTTACCAACCAGAGACAGGCTGAAAAAGTCCAAATCTTCTAGCAGTAGAGATTTTTTTTTTTTTTAATTAAGGGTTATGTCATTCATTAAACACAAACAGAAAACACATAGTCTGACTATTACTGCAAAGCTTTCCAAAAGATTTATCATCCCAATGGGAACTGCCGAAACAAAATGTATAATACTAGGATAGAAAGGGGAATGACCCAAAGAACAAAAACAAAACAGAGAGAAAAGAGGTGGAAAAACAGACACAGAGAGGCTACGTCTGTGGCAGTAGAATAGTTTAGTTTAGTTTTTAAAGATACTTTCAACAAAATTCCTGTTTCCTTCTCTTTGTAAAAATCCTTCACGTTAAACACTCTGCTCCTTTATTATTCCCTTGTTTGATGTTTTTAACTGCATAAGCAATGGACTGGTTGGACTCCCTTTTACATTAAAATTGTACACATTAATAAATTTAGTGTTTGTTCATTTCATTAACCCATAAAGACCCGGTGCTTCTTTTGTAGCAGTTCCCATATGGATTTTTCTCAATTTCTAACCTTTCTTAAGTGATTTATCATTATTTATTGTAATATTATCCTCTGTGTTTTGCTTTTTTTGGGGAAAATCTGATATTTTCCTATATTTAATTTACTAATCATGTAGATGTTTGTAAGAGCTCAAACTAAAGTTGATGGTTATTTTATTAGAAATAAAAAAAAAACCTGAAGAAAAAGTGATTCTTTCAGCAAAATATCATTAACTGAACATGAACCAAGTGTGCACTGTCATTTATCAAACTTTTACAGGTGAATCAATGTTGTAGAAGAAGAATGTGTTTCCATGGTAACTATGGAGCCTCTGAACACCCAAATGGGCCATATCTGATGACCATGAAAAGATGGCAAGCTGTATTTTTCACCAATTATTTACATGTATTGATATGATTAGTGGATCAGGAGTTATTAAACAGTTTAGATCAGTAGATGCTTGTGGTCACCGGTGGATGTTTGGGTCTTTATGAGTTAAAATGAAGATCCAGATTTGAATTTTTGCTATTCTAATCGGTCAGCTTTCAAAAGGTTTCTTAAAACAAAAACAGTATTAACATATATAATGACCCCAAATCCAGATAAATGGATTTACTTCACATAAATGAATGATTGGCAGGCTGTGTTTCTGTATCTGCAGGATTGAGAATTGCCCCCTGTCACAGTCTAATTCAGCAGAACAAAATAAGTCGCGCTCCTCTGTGTTGCAATCACGTTATGCCTCCTCAAGCTCGGTGGGCCTTGGGTTCTGCCAGCCATGACATCACCAACCTGCCATCCTCATACAGAGGGGCATTGTTCACTTTACACGACCCCCACAAACATCTAACACACTTGGTCTCCCCTCACTTCTTCTTCCTCTCAACTCTTGTTTCAGTTGCTTCCACTTCTAAGAATAACCAGCAAACTGGCTCACAGGTCACAGTCAGACCAACTCCTCAATCAGTGAACTGAATAAAATGACCATTTCTGTACCGTTTCTGTTGTAATTATCATTTTTCAGTAAACTGAGTTTGCATTTACTCCGACTCTCACATAATACTTTGAATAACCCTGCAATCACCCCATTATTTCACATGACATTTTCTTTCCTTTACACTATCTGTCTGTTATAATTCTAAACATCCTCCTTGCTGTGTGAAACATATATTATCCCCCAAGCTAACAACTTCACACCACACACTGCATTTAATTCATGCTCCTCAAAGTGCATACATTCAAGCAAAACTAGGGGTGTAAGAAAATATTGGCTCTGCAATATATCGTGATATTTTATTTCACAACACAGTATTGATATTTTTAGGTATTTATTCGAGTGCAGGTACGGTGGAGGTTCTTTTTCTTTCCTTTTTGTTTATATTTTATTTATTATTATTTAACACTCTTTTATTAAATAATGTTAGTTCCTTTGTTGGGACAAAAAAAATGTTCTGATGTTAGTTCTGAACAACTAGAATATAAACATTTGAACAGGATTTTAAACTGTAATGTCTGTAAAACATAATTTAAGTTTTAACACAGGAACATTTTGTGATATAGCATTAGATCCTGTTCTGATCAAATAAAAACGTGTTTAGTGTTTGCGCATATTTCTGGTGTAATTCAAGTCTTCAAGGAAATAATCATTTAAAAAAAGAAACAAAACAAAAAATTGACTTTTTAACAGGATCATGATATATCGTGACATATCGTATCGTGATCCTAGTATTGTGATTTGTATCGTATCGTCAGATTCTTGCCAATACACACCCCTAAGCAAAACATGCTCCTTCTGACAGTATTTGCAAAGACACCAGTGTGAGACTTTCTTAAAGGTTCTGACATCACATATATTTTAATATGTTTTTTAAAGTATTTTATTTTTGAGGATTTTTGTTGATCACATACTAGTTCAGACACGGCACAGTAGACATGGTCCAAACATAGACCAAAACAAGACAACAAAATAATCTCAAAGACTGCCAGTTCATAAACGATTTAAGTAAGTCAGTCCATCAGGTAGTGAGGGTGTTCATTAGGTGTCAGGAATTGTCAGTGAAGTGAAGACCGCAAGTGGGCAGCGAGTGTCCGAAGGAAGGTCCTAGAGTGCCGTCTATATCCGGAGGACACAGCTAGAAAACAAACAGTACAGTACAGAATAGTTTGATGTGACTAGCTTGAGACAGCATCTTTGTCTGTGTTGATATAATCCATATAAAGACCCCAGATTTTCAAAAATTTGGTGTAGTTGTCTGACATTGTGAATATAAATTCTTTAAAGGTTGGGTAGGAGATGTTTTCCTGGAGCATTTTTTACAATATTGCTTAAAATCCCCTTCACCCCCCAATTACAACCAATTACTTAAAGGCTCTAACACAAAAATAAAAAAATTTAGTCACCTGTGGAATGGACAGGACTGAAAAACACCATCCAATCATTTTAACCGGCCCATCGAAATGATTGAATGGCGATATATCTATCAAACTCAACTGCCATTTGCCCCTCCCCCCTCTGTGCATACCCCTCTTCAGGCATGAATCGTACGTTCTCAGAGGCTTGGAGCACTTGTACAGGAAACAAAATCAGAGCCAGAGCTTGGTTATATTAGCTATATTAGGATGTAAAGTTTAGCGGCAAACTGTTTTGTCACTAACATAAATCACTAGGCAATGTAACGTTACCCAGATAGGTATGAACTGGGGCTGTTTTGCCGATAAACAGGGGGGTGCTGGAGAATACTGAAAGAGGCACACATGGATCTGTGAGCCGGAGCCAAGGCCAGGCTCCGGGTCCGGTGTTGGAGCCAGGGTCAGGGCCGGAGCCGGGCAAATTGTTGCTGTGCAGCGCTGGTGAACCCTTGGGAACAAGCATTGTGTGTGCCAGTACTCTGGAGGCGTGGCTTTGGGGGGATGTGTGAAGGAAGGGGTTTGGACTTTTGAATTGTGTATTTTCAAAATGTAGCTTGCTCAAACCGTTTTTCCAAGATCTCCTACCCCACCTTTAAGGTATAGACAAGACACCATATCATTCAGCCATTTCTTAGAGCAGGGTGGAGAACTTGAACTCCATTCCCTCCAAATGACCCTTTTTGTTATAACCATACCAAACATGAGAACTTCTTGTTGAGCTATTGGAAGAGTAATGGAGCAATGTAGTAATGCAAATATACCATCTGGCTCCAGTGGCTTATTATATAAATATATATAACACTGTATAAATGACAGATGTCATCCCAGAAAACTTTGAACTTGGGACAGGCCTGAAAAAGGTGAGCCAGGGTCCTGTCACTTCATTTGCACTTGTCACAGGTAGTTGAGACAGAAAGGAAGATCTTTTAAAGTTTAGTTTTGGAGTAATGTAATTATATTTAACCCTTTCATGCATGAATTATGAGAACCTTAGTCGAGATTTTTTTCTTGAGTGTTTTTATTTCTCTTTAGGCATGAAAAAACAATGCAACTGACTTTTTTTTTAATAAACCTGTTTTTCTTATGAAGGTAGATTTGTTTCTTTATTGCTTTAACCAAAAAAAAAAAATTCAATTAAAAAAAGTGTTTGAATGAAAAAAAAAAAATTACAATCCAAAAACTTCCATTTGAACACTTTTTTTTCCTTGATTGAAGTGATTCTTTTTTTATTGATTTTTTTTTTTTTAATGAACTTTTTTTTTTGATTAAAGCAATAAAGAAACAAGTCTGCCTTCATAATTTTTTGTGGTATTCCAAAAATGTCCACTCCGCTGGACACCATGTGTTTAATTTTTGAATATCAGAAAGTGATATACAAAATCAAAACATTTTTAATGCAGCTAATCTGATGTTTTTTTTCGCATTTTATCATATTCCCAATTTTTATTAGCAATTGATTTACACCCAAACATGTTAGTGCAGATCAGGTTTATCAAGAACAGAAAGGTTACAGTAACAGTATGAATTGCACTGTATAGGATGATGCATAAACGTCCACTGTGTTGGCTGATATGCAACTAAAACAACAAAACCCATGAATATACAAGAGAACAGCTGGAGAATAACTGTCCACTGGAGTGACCACTATGCATGAAAGGGATAAAAGTATAAATATCATTCTTTGTGGCTTTAAGGGTTCATTTGTACATAGGTGCACCCTCACAAACCAAACTCATCTGGCTTGGTCTGAAAGTATCTACAAACAACCAGCAAGTTTTGTCATTTTCAGCCTAACCTCAGAAAGAACATTGGGATGCAGAGCTGCTACTGCTTACTGACTGGCCAACCCTCTGAAATAGAACACCTAACAGAGGACCTGAAAAAACACTGTTGGTCGTGATCATCTTAAAAAAGTACAGCACAAAAGTACTGCATCAGAATGTACTTATTGCGGTATGGTATTCTGGCATTGCTCTTGCAGTTAACTACAGCCAAGCTTTTTCTCTGAGGCGTCAGGAGCAGGTGTGTTTGAGGAGGCACACACAGAGGCATGGCGTGATATCTACGCTTCAGCGATGCATGAAGCATGCACACATCATCACACACAGTCGCACACATGCCGTCTGCCTGCTGCTTTTTTACCAGAAAATGAGGGGCATGGCCCAGCACTGCCTGCTGACTCACCTCGACAAAGGAGCAGAGGAATTTACTGTGTGTTGCCATTGTTATGGGACTGTATCTCCCAGGATAGCTGTATCTCTTCCCGCCTTCTCCTAATGTTTCCTAAATTCAATTATCACCTCACAGTATTTGTTGCTAGCACACTCTTTCTGCTGTGTGCATAAAGTGTGTGTCTGAGTATTGTTTGTGTGTGTGTGTGTGTGTGTGTGTGTGTGTGTGTGTGTTCTACTGAGGGACTCCAATCTGCCATATTCCAGTTTCTTATCTGCTGAGACTTTATGGGACACCAACATTCCCAAATTACATGCAGAACCTAAAATCAAAAACAGCCTTGATCATGAGCTCTGTTACTGTTGCTGTATGCAGTTGTGCCATCTTAAGACGGAGAACGAACGCTCCGCCATCTTGGCACAGCACGCTGTGGATGATTGATCATGTGATTTAGGGATTTAATCCAATTTGAAGGCAGCCTGCACTATGGTCTTAGGTAAAGTACATCTTTATAGCATTTACTGCTGTAGATGTGGCTCTGCGCCTGACACGATCAAATATGCAGACGGCATTTGAAACAACAGCTGTTTCCCTGAAGTCATGGTGGCTTTTAATTTCCTTATAGGTCATATAATCTACTGTGGAATAACAAAATATCAAATAGTTGTATACTTTTTTAAAACTTTTTGGTGTGAAGTTATTTGTTGTGATTGCAATCCTTGAATACTTTCTAAAATTAATAATAGAATTGTATTTTTAAGTATGTTCAAAGGATGAGTAAAGATGTGGTGTATTTGCTCATCACAGGCTAATTAACATGAGCGAGACAGAACTAGGTGAAAAGTGCAGCGCTGTTTGTAGCAGCTTTGAATACAAGTTCTGAAACATTACAACACCAGTAGTGGTTTTTGATCAATTTTACATGAGTAATAAGTGGTGAATTTTAAATGAGAATTCAGCAGGTGAAAAAATACTCCTCGGTTGTATTGAGATCATGTCATGAGATGAGAATATGTATATAGGATGTCTGTATACCCTTCTGCATGCAACAGATTCTACATAATTCATGTGGTTAAGAAGACAGTGACAGTTCAGAGTAGTCTTTGAAGCTGTGCAGCAACACACACATAAAGTGACTAATAATATTATGCAGGTTCAACATACGAGTCAAACACAGCAATTACTGAAAAAGAGAGAATTATTCAAAAATGAAACCAGTTTTTGTGCAGTAAAATTTCTCATTTTCGCTGCTATCCTCTTTCCTTCTGAATTGCGACTTTTGCCACATACCCTGCTGCGGATTGGTCGGCGTGTCTCACATCCCAAGGAGTGTACCACCAGCACAGACACACAAACACACACAACAACTAAGTGAGTCATAGGTGTTTTTGTATGTCACTGTGTCAAACGGATTCTCACTGGGTTGGCTGGTTACATGGCACAGCACACTGTGACTATGCTTTCTGTATGGCAACCTGTTCCCACATCTGAGCTATTGGCATGTATGTGTGCGCTTGTTTTGCACTTTGCCAGATGTGTCACGATGTGAGTCAGGTCCCATGTGTATTATTTTGCAAATAGTAACGCGAATCACTGTCGCAGAATAAAAAATAAGTGTGGTGGTGGGCTGAGTGAACATTTGTTAAATGCATTTGACCGCTTTTGACCATGGGCAGCCCTTGTTAATCTCCAGAGGCTGGCCATAGGTGGCTAGAGTTAACGAGCAAGGTGCGCTGAGCTATGCCCCGCTTCAGTCCCAACATGCACCTCTTCACTGAGTGAGATTAATTGCCACACAATTCTGAGCCAATCTACCACCCCTGCCACTCTCCCAGTTCTGAACATAGACAGGTGCAAATAAAGCGTACGTTTGGGCCTATAAAATGCAACACTGTGTACGTAATTAATTACAAGCGCTTCAAGGCAAACTAAAGCCATTTGCACATGATCAGTCAAGAGAAGAGCTGTGGGCTGTTGTGAGCGAGGTCTGAGTTCAGAGAACATTCCACCAGCAGTGAAGCATTTTCCTCCGGTGGTTGTTGATTGCTTTCAGCCACATCCCCCATGCCCAGGCCCATTGTCAGCTGTCCAAGGATGACTGGCTACAGAGACGCTCTCATGCTCCCAGTCAATGCTGCATTTGATGGAGAGCAGGGGCCAACACTCGCCTCACCTACTTAGTGTACACACCCCACTGGGAGAAAGTGGACTGCTGACAAACAGATACAGGAAAAAACTGTCAGGAAACACACCAGTACACACAGGCCCACTAATACGCTAAAATCTGCATGAACACGTACCTTTGACATACACAAGTGGGAAAAGGCTTCTGGACACATCATGCATTTGTGATTTATTGTACGTCACTCAAGTCACACACGGTCCTTTCTGCATGTGCTCATCAAAACTGGATGTTTCAGCAAGATAATGCCCCTTGAATCACATCCAGGGTATGACATGTTGTAACTGTCAAGAATTTTGTGGAGTTTTTCTTGTTATCAATAAAAAAAAAAAGGTTTGCATTTGTTTTGGTCTGATGTAACCACACATTTTGAAACACAAAACAGTTTTTTCTCCAAATATTTCATGATATTATTAGAGATTGTGTAAAATTTTAAGGGTGTACGAAAACTTTTTTACACTACCATACCATCACATTTACAGATGCAGAAAAAATTATTAGACCACCCCTTATTTTCTTCGGTTTCTTGTTCATTTTCATGTCTGGTGCAACTAAAGGTACATTTGTTTGGACAAATATAATAATAACAACAAAAATAGCTCATAAGAGTTTAATTTCAGAGCTGAACTCTAACCATTTTCCATATTTTCTTGATAATAACCAAAATCACTTATAGCTTATATCATCATTTATATCACTTATATCATAGCTATGGCATTGTACTGCCAAAAACAGTGCTTTTAGACATTCCATGTTTTCCTTTCTGTCTGTTTTAGTCACATGATACACACAGGAGTTAGTACTTGATTGCATAACCATTGTTTTTAATGGTCTAATATTTTTTTTCCGTGACTATAGGTTGCCTAGTGTGATTTTTCTCCTTTTCTTAGGTATCAAGTTTTTACAAGTTAAATAAGGACATTATCTTCCCTCCTATATTCATTTGTTACTGCTGTGACTACTTAACGCACTTTTCCAAACTATAGTCGACTTCTCCATTAAATACCACCATTCTGACCATTCTGATCTTTCTGTGTGTGTTTTTTCAGCCATTCTTTTCCTAGATTCTACTCTTTAAACATTTGTGCAATTCTTCCACCTCTTTCAAAACTGCTGCACAACACTACCACGAAGTTAAAACAAATCAGCTGCTACTCCCAGCTCTCTATTTCCTCTAAACCACCACTCCATCACCACCAGCAAGATTCATCCACAAGTTTCATTCAACCTCCTGCTGATATCTCTCCTCCACCACCACCAACACTAGTCTCCAGGGGGGATCCTATCTACCAGTTTCATATTAGCATACGCTTCAAGAAGATGCTGCACATCAGTGGACTCCAACTTCCAAGACTTTTTTTTTTTTCACTCAGTAAACTTCTAACTGCCCATCTTTTACCATTTTTTTTAAAACCACTTTCTTTTTGCCATCAGTCCATCCAGTCTATAATCACCCTTATTTTTTTGCTAGCAGTGTTATGACTACTTGTAGAGGTACTGATAAGTAATGGGACAAATGGGTCAGTTTGTAAGTCTTAAAGAAGTGATATTTTACTTTTTTAAATGGAATTATGCATTATAAAACATTTCCCTGTAGTCTACATAAACTGTAAATGCTCTGCTTGGGTCTGAATTCTTCATTAATTCAACTCCACAGGTCCATCTCCAATCCTATTTCTGAGTAATGACACCAGAGAGGTGGGTTTGAACGCTGGCCCTTTAAATGCAAATGAGCCACTTCACGCCCCACCCCCTCCAGGTTGTTGACTGTGCTGCTCTGTCCCGTTCAGCCACTTGTGTTCATTAACACAACCAACAGCGAATCGGCTCGAAGTTTGGACATATATTCAGTATGGACTACAACCGCTGCTGCTGACAAACAGTTATGTCGTACTCGGAGAAATGTTCATCAGAAGTCTTGACCTTATATGTGCAAATGTCATGACATAACTAGTTATAGATGTAACAAATTAAGACGGAATTGAAACGGCTTGTAGAAATCCACTTGATTTTTGTCGGAATGAATATAAAGATAGCTTTGCAGCATCTGGAGGGTTCAAATTCAAAATTTTTGAACTATTAGGGTCCAAATACACAAATAAATGAACCAAAGACTAATAAAAGTGGATTTAGCAAAATATGACCCCTTACAAAAGTGGGTACGATGTCAGATCCAAAATCAAACTCAATAAATCCCAAATGAAGTCCCGACTCAAGACCAACAAGAGACATGTTGAGTCCAACTCCTAAATGCCGTTGCAAACAAATTTTTTCTGAACTGCCATTTATGAGATATTTAGAGGAACTTGTCATATTTACCTTTTTTTTTTTACACATACAATCACAAACTATGAGTGGGAAAGTAGGAATCATTCAATTATTTTGCTGTAATTCAATGTATTCACTAAATAATTGTGTGTTTCATTATATTGAAGCAATTTGCAGTTCGAAAACCCTACTTCATGATGGTATGGACATCATTCTGGCTAGAACAGGTGGTATTTGTCATGTTTATGTAGAACCTTAAACTGTTTGTTTTAAGTTGAGGGTGAATCTGACGAGGGACACTTTTAACCCATAAAGACCCAGCGCTACTTTTATGTCAGTTGCCAAATGAAAATTTTCTTTACTTAACCTTTTTTAAGTGATTTATCCCCATTGATTTTAATATTATCCTGCTTGTTTTGCATTTTTTCAGTGTAAATAATACATTTTACTATATTTAATTTACTGATCATGTAGACGCTCATAAAAGCTCAGATTAAAGTTGAGGGTTATTATAGAAAAAACTGAGAAAACTGAAGCGAAAGTGACTTTTTCAGCAAATGTATGAATAATTGAATGTAAAAACAAGTGTGTCCATCCAGTGTCCAACTCCATGGGTTTTACTGGTGAATCAATGTTGTAGAGGATGACGGTGTTTCCACATTCACTACGGAGAACTCTGAACGTCCAAATGGGTCATATCTGATGACCATGAAAAGATGACAAACTGCATTTTACACCAATTATTTACATGGATTGATAAGGTATTAAACAGTTTAGATCAGTGGATGGTTTTGGTCACCAGTGGCTGTTTGGGTCTTCATGGGTTAAAGTATATTGTACAAAAAAATACAAGAAAGTACATCTACAAATATAGAAATGTTCAAGTCAAGTCATTGTGTACAGTCTCAAAAGTAATAGCATGATAAGAGTATTTTTTGATGACATTTCTGAGGGTAATTGTATTTGTAAGTAAAGATAAACTTGCAACAGATATAATCTGACTGTATCAGGAAGCTGAGTTAAGAAATCAGTTTCCACAGTTGATCATGATGTCTATGCAGCATAATGGCAAATAATCCTTTACATTTATGAATAATTTACCTGATTTACATTATAACAATGTAAAAATAAAAAATAAAAAATAAGATGGTCTCCATCTACTATAAAACATGCAGTTGCAATAACACTGATGTAGTATCTGCAGTTTTTCATTGAAATTCACCGTGTTTATTCCTTTAGTAAATTCTATTGTTTATCTGTTCTGTGTGTGTCTTTGCCTGTACAAATAACCACCCTGTGCTCTCAGCGTCTCTCCCTCCCTTCGAGGTAAAGAAGAGTGTGTAAAAGAGTCGGTTACCATGGTTACATGTCATTAGTTTCAGTAACATCAGGGACATTAGGCTAACTACATGGCTGACCATCCATCAATGAAGAAAAGCCAATATTTAACAAAACTCAGCCATTTAAAACACAACTGTCTCATACATATATATGTATATATATATACATATATATATATATATATATATATATATATATATATATATATATATATATATATATACACACACACACACAGGGTGGGGAAGCAAAATTTACAATGAACATTTAGTTGTTTTTTCTCAGCAGGCCCTACGTCAATTGTTTTGAAACCAAACATATATTGATGTCATAATCATACCTAACACTATTATCCATACCTTTTCAGAAACTTTTGCCCATATGAGTAATCAGGAAAGCAAACGTCAAAGAGTGTGTGATTTGCTGAATGCACTCGTCACACCAAAGGAGATTTCAAAAATAGTTGGAGTGTCCATAAAGACTGTTTATAATGGAAAGAAGAGAATGACTATGAGCAAAACTATTAGGAGAAAGTCTGGAAGATACTATTAAAGAAGAATGGGAGAAGTTGTCACCCGAATATTTGAGGAACACTTGCGCAAGTTTCAGGAAGCGTGTGAAGGCAGTTATTGAGAAAGAAGGAGGACACATAGAATAAAAACATTTTCTATTATGTAAATTTTCTTGTGGCAAATAAATTCTCATGACTTTCAATAAACTAATTGGTCATACACTGTCTTTCAATCCCTGCCTCAAAATATTGTAAATTTTACTTCCCCACCCTGTATATATATATATATATATATATATATATATATATATATATATATATATATATATATATATATATATATATATATATATGACAGGCTGGTTGACTAAACTTACATTAACCTCCTCCTTTACTATATATAATATTTTCATTGTCCATCTGCTGTTTCTTCTCCATATTTCATATATAATCTTTGAGCTTCACTGTTCATATGTTTTTAATAGTGAATGCATGTTTATTAGAACCATTGTGGTAATATGACAGATTACTGTCTGTCTGCAGAAGAAGTACAGTACACAAACATACCCTCTCATGAGATGAAGTTAAACAATATAGCAGTAAATGGTTATTGATCAGTTGACATTATTATTTTAACCGTCACAAGACAAAACTCTCTTCATTTTCCAGACTACATCTGATACTGACAGCTGCTAACAGGTATCTTAGTGTTCAGTTTAATGCCAGATCATGTTCAATCTTACACACATAAAGGTCTTAGCTGTTTTCTAAATTGTATACATTGAATTCATGCAGTCCTTTAAGTGTGTGAATCCCTCCTGTACCATAGCGCCCAGAGCTAACATCTGCATTACATTTCCAAACTGCACTTACTGTCTTTTCATGCATACGTGAAAAAAAAGAAAAAAATAGAATAACAGTAAACAAATGGAAACACATTACAAAATCCAGAAGGAGATTTTCATTTTATTTTTTTTAATCTGCATCATCAAAGATCGGTCCCTGTCAAGGATAAGCTATAGCAACGAATCAAGATTCTTTCTCAAAATCTTTCAATCCTAGACAGAGGAAGCATGATTGGCTTTGTACACTTGAGCTGGCTGACAGACATACAGCTGTTATACAGAAGCACAGTTCCCTGATGAGGAATCAGAAGCCATCGTTTACAGTAGAAACAGATGCCATATGTTGCAGACTGCACAAACTGGTACTGAAAAAAGTGAAATGCAGAATGCAGCGAAGAGAAAAAAACACACACACACACAAAAAAAAAAACACCCATACATTTTCTATATTTCCCTCCCAGCTTGCCTATGGCTGTGAAATGTGCTGGATGAGCCTATATTAATGGTGTATGGATGCACTGCGGTCCATCCTCTCAAACCGCCTGAGGATTTTTAAATTTTTTTTTTAAACAAAGCTCCCTAAAGAGAGGAAATGCTGGCCTGAGCTGTTTTCAGCTGGAATGTGCATTTACGCTTGGTATCCATGACAGAGTCTATTCTATTGTCTAGAGGAGCCATCGTGGTGGCAATGGAGCCTAAATGAGGCCAATAATGGTCCTCTGCTCGGTCCCTAGAGTCTTGCCTGTTTAAAAATCGATTCTCTGCTTGACTGGGGACAGGCTGGGAATAGAGAGAACTGGAAGAAATGGAGAGGAAAGTGGAAGAGGCGAGGGGGGTTACGGACGGTTATCAAAGATAAGAAGATAAGACACTAAAACTGAAAGATTCAGCCAAGGTTCACTTATTAGGATACAGTAAGCTATAACTCATACAGTAGATTTTATAGATATATATTGTGTACATAAAGCCACGTCTGTAAACACCGTTCTGTTAATTATTATATGTCCCTGTTATAATAGACTCTCTTGTCCTATGAACACAGTTATTTCTTAAAAAGCTGCTGTTTATCCAGCTTTTACACCCACTTGCTTGCTTACTGTATGTTTTTGTTTGACATTAGTAATCTTGGTAAGTTTACATTTATGTCAGCAGTTCTCAACCTTTTTTGGCTCGTGACCCCATTTTAACATCACAAATTTCTGGTGACCCCAGACATTCAAAACGGAGACACTTTTTTGCTAAAATTAATTTGTTTTTGATCATGTAATAGTTTGCTATACTATGTTGCAAATAAATGTTAATTTTAGACATTTAGTCTATATAATATATATTATTATGGACGGAGGCAGAAAAGCCAGGTGTAGATTACTGCACAAAGTGAGAATTTTATTTTCCTTGGTCAGGATATGTACAGTCAGTCCAGCTTGTATTTACAAGGCTGACAATTAATACTGAACAAACAATAACTCAAACTATGAATTATGAAAGAGCTGCAGCATCTGAAACTGACCACAATGAACATTTGACAGATAAACAGAACCACAGTGCTTCAGTTTCAGCTTCACAGTTTGTCATGTCTTTTATGGATTGTGATTGTCTCTCTCAACTCACCATATATTTTTATTAGTAAGTTTTTATTTTTATTTTTATCAATTACTAGAAATTTCAGGCAACCCCATTTGAATTCCAGGTGACCCCACGTGAGGTCCCCACCCCAAGTTTGAAAAACACTGATTTATGTTACTAATTTTAGGCACCCTAAGTTTATATTTACATTTATAATTACAAGGAGAATGAAAAATAATACATCAGAATGCAGGCTGATATCTCAGATAAAGGCTGATTATAATGTCTTAAGTCTTGTGTCAGTAGAATTGACATTAATGCTAAATAAACTGAAGTTCTCAGATAAGGTATCTACTATAAAAAGGTACGTTTTAATATGTCATTCAGTTCTCCAGCACCTTCCTTTATTAGATTGTCTATTGTTGTGGGTTTAATTGTGTCTGACAGGGGGGAAGTTGTACATTTAATGACAAAGAAAGCTTTGCCATTGTTTATTCTGGAGACAAAGACATTGAAATCAATTAAGGAGAGAGCAGAAGTTGGATGCTGCCTCTTGTTTCATCTCACACACACAGTTTTCCTGAGTGTGCACATTAAAATAAACGGTGACTGTAAGTTTATGTTCCATAACTTTATGACCGTTCTGACAATCGACACAGTGATGGATTAGTCTTAGCAACTGTAAAACTTAGGAAAAAAGTTTTAAGTGATATGAAGGAAATGAACTCAGGAGCCACATAAAACAAATTCCAGTGCAGGGAGCAATGACAAAAGACTCATTAAGATATAAGACAATAAGCTTTTACAAACCAAAGCATGCACTGCAAATATACACTATGGCAACTTACCAGAGCGAGGTTAAAGTCACAGAGATGCACACAAGTCCAACTGGTTACAAAGAGCCTTAAATGCTGTCACTTTTGGCAGAGAAAGATATATGGGCTTTATTAGCTACTGGACCAATGACAGAAACTTGTGGGTGTTGCCAAACAATAGCTTCAGCCAACCCAAAGTCTTAAACACACACAAAGACAACAAATGAAGACACATGAAACTATGTAAAGAGACATCTTATTGATCGGTCAGTATCACACACTCACTGGGGACAATGAGGAAATATTTAATTTAACATGTACTCAGACCATTATCTGGAACTCTTGTTTTCACCACTATCACACCCCAATTCACTGCATTCCCCTGTGTTTGAATTGCAGTATATAAGCATGGTTCATTGACCTTCACTAGCTCCTACTCCCCCTGACATGTTCAACTTCACCTTTCATGTGCACTCCACTGTGTGACACAACAGGACTCCAAAACCAAGGACCAATGAGGACAATCTTCACTATAACCCACATTATAGATAGAGTCAATACCCCACGAGCACAAACTATGTGTATGTGCAGACAGTAATAAGCAGGAAGCGGCAGGTATTGATGTGTTATTTTACAGAAAAAGTCTTTTTGATGGGATTTTTCTTGATCGGTTTACACCCAGGTGAACACACAAAATCCTGTTTAATGTTATATATAATGCAAGTCCCTACTGACTCAGTGGTGGTATGTGTGAATTGATCTGTTGATGGAGCTCCATATGGGATACTGGGGCTACATTTTTTTGTGTGGTATAGAGTTGTCTGATTTTTTTGGGGGGTTTGTTTTTGCCTTAAAGATGTAGAGCTTGAGATTTTTTTGTCTCCACCACTCACCAATATTACCAATATTTAATTTACAGATCATTTGGGTGTTCATAAATAATCTGAGTAAATTCAAAGGCTATTATATAAAAACAGGGAAACTTCAAGAAAATATGACTTTTTCAGTGAAATATAGCATTAACTGATCATAAAAATAAACATCTACAACCACTACCATTTGTCAAACTACATGGATTTTACTGGTGAATCAGTGTTGCAGAAGATCACAGTGTATCCATGCTCACCATGGAGCCTCTAAACATCCAAAAACGACATATCTGATCCTGATGAAAAGCTGAGGAACTGCATAACACCTTAAGTATTTCACTCTATTGATCGGATTTGTGGTTTGCCGGCAGTCTTTGAGGATTAAATATCACAGCTTGTGCTAAAATACATGCGGGTCCGATCAAAGAGTAATGCATGGACACATTTGGTGTTCAACAGTCTCTGTCATGTTAGCAGAGTAACTTATATGCATGTGTTATACATACTTGAGTAGGTATTTATAAGCACTTTAACATTATGTATAAGAAAATTTGGGGAGATACAATTTTTAGGTGAAAAATGTCAAATTACTGCTCAGTAACATGTGGACTTCAAAACGGACATCAATTTTTTAAGCTTTACGCAAACATTTAAAACATGTGGTTCTCGCCAGAAATTGATATCAAATAAGACAAAACCTTTTTAGATATTATGTTCAACTATGCTGAGAATAAATTTTGGAGTAAAATATTGAAAAGTCTCTGTTTTATTGACATGAGAATGTGGTAACATATGGACAGGTTGCCATAGTAACACATGGACGACTCTTTACCTTTGCATGCATCACCCAAAAATGTTGACTTATTTTTGAGAACAACATGCCAGATATAATCTCAATGCTTTATTTAACGTATTTAATAATAACACAGTGTTATTTACAACTTGTGGTGGTCCATACTGATATAGGTAAATTACAAATAGAGTCATTTCTCGGTAACAGTTCACGGGTAGTCTTTTTAAATGTGACCAGTGTATAAACTCGCATACTTCATCATTCAGAATTTTAATTTCTTAAAGTAACAGACAGTCTTTGCATGTCTTTTTATTAATTTAATGTAGCCTAGCAGAAGGTTCAGAAATTCTCCTGCACTGTATAAGTGGTATTTTAAAAAGGAAAACAGTTCCATAAAAGAAATCGTTAGTTAAAAAATGAGCCGACTTGATAAATGACGTGTGCAAATTTATTTTTTCATGTTAATGTTCACTTTCGCTTGATCGGACCCATGATTTTAATATATGTTACAAGGCCCTTCTGTTAAAATGGGTGCAAATATCATACCGTAGGCCTCTACAGCTGCTTATGTATGGACACACAAGGTCAAAAATTGAGATCTGCCCTTATGCACACTCAGTTATGTGTAAATCGCTACATGAACTAATCCAGCCTTTGTGTAAAAAGCATTGTTGGCTACAGACACACAGGTGCAAGTAGGATTTTCATCTTTTTTTTTACAATGCAGTTTATTCCACACGATTATGGCCCTGCATCGACAGGCAGCTGTTTTTGCGTTGGCAGCATCTATTTTACATGCAAATCATATGAAGTTCAGGATTTAGAGCATGATCTCTGCACTTTCAGTAGAAAACAGTTCAACTTTTGGAACAGCATGAATATCACCATGGAGGAGAGACTCACTGACAACCTGATTATTAATGATCGAATACTGAAGGGTTAACATGATCCTGTAAAAGAACTGAATGTCCTTGATATTATGGTTTGGAAGCTTTACTCTCTGAACAGGGCATTTTCACAAGAGGCTCTGATGCAGCCTTAGACGCAAACATATCTCTGATTCAATCACATGATCTACTTCATGCTACAAGGATCCGTGGAACATACAAGTGCCTCGCCTGTCAGGATAAAAGAACACTTGACAAAATAAGACTGTTGTCTGTGAAGGTACAAGTGCTGAGTATTGGTTCACAGTGATAGTTGGTGATGCAGTCAAGTAGGCTCTATCTCATGAAGTAACCACAGATTTGATATTTAAACAACCGTATTCTCACTTAAAAAAAATCTTACATCTACATTCCTTCAGCCAACAATGGTAGTATTTCACAAATTATAACTCACAACAACAGTAATAAGTGAATAATGTGAGTTATGCGGAAGTGACTTTCAGAAAATCAGGTTAAGGGCATCTTCAGAGTAAAAATTATCTATTAATAAGCATCACATTTAAATAATATATATGTTTGTTAGCTTCTACCTGAACTAGTGGACCTATATGTTAGGAGGTAACAATTGATTTATTTATATCCACTTTGACAAAGGTAGTATCCACTTTCTACTTGAGCAAAGAAATGTATTCCAAGCCCCAATACTCACACATACCCTTTACACACACACACACACACACACACACACACACACACACACACACACACACACACACTGTATCATTGATTGTTCTCCAACTGCTGTATCAATTGTACAGTGCAGCTGCTGTGGGTCTCAGAGAGGGGAAAAAGCCCTGTGGGGAACAGTCCAGTTACCTCAGATGAAATCTCATTACAAGATTTCAGTGAACAGAAACAGACCTGTGAGACAGTAGGTTGGCCTCTGTGTGCGCTCGTGTATCGGAATTGTTGTAAGAACCAGTCTGAATTTTTAACCAGTGAAGTGCAGCCTTGACCTACAACGTATGGATTTTGGCATTTTGGGTAGTCTTCACCTTCAGGTGGACTTTCAAAGGTTTGTTTTGGGGTTAGCATTCAGCTGTGATATTATTACTTTTACTTTTAAAAAGTAACTTTTGCTCATTACTTCTTTAAAAAGTAATCAATTACTTTACTTAGGTGCCCTCTATGGAGAGTAACTTTTTACATTACTCGTTACTTTTTCGTTATTTTTACATTGCTCGACTTTGGGCAGAGCCACATATCTGTTCCTAAATGAGTAGGACTACATAAAGTTCTACTATGGAGGACATAACAGGTATTTATTTTGTGCTCTTTGTTATTAAAAAAGGCCACAAACAGAGCACTTGACAAGAAAATATTGGACTACTATAGACTTCAACTCCACCACTAAGCCCTATCAAACAATATGAAATAACATAGCTTTGATATATCTTATGGGCATATAGGGGAACACAAAATACATAAGGACTTAGAATTTTTGTCCAACTCTTGTTTCGCTACCTGGAGAAATTAGGTGAAATGACAGTAACTATTGCACAGGCGGAGCTGTTTCACGACCTGATGTTTAGATAAAAAAAGAATATGTTTGTGTATGCCCAACGGTTTGGAGCATGCACATAATTCTTAATGCATAAAAAAAAATCCAGGGTAAAAATTGTACCTGACACTTCTCAAATCTGCCCCTAAGAAAAGTACCGAGCTGAATTGAAAAAGGAACAACGTTTCATTATCAAATTTTCAGTAGTAACACATTAGAATAGAATAGACTTTATTTTGCCATTTGCACAGATACACTGCAGTATAGGTACACTGGAATTCTTGTGCGTTTCCCTGAGTCACAGAGTTAAAAAAAAGACACAAAACACAGCTAAAGCATAAACACAGCTAAAACATAAAAACAGTTATTGCACGGACAGACACAAATGCACACTGTAAAATAAAGTACTGTAACAGAGAAATAATAATAATAAAAGTATTAAAGTAATAATAATAAAAGTATAGAAGTAAAAGCTTTTTACCTGAAAAAAGTTATGTTACTGTAACACGTTACTTTGTCACCTGTTACACACAGCACTGGTCCTAAAGTTACTTACATTAAAGAAGACTAATGAAATAAGAAAAACTAGGAATTAAGACATATTTTTGTAAATGTTTCATGTGATATTTACGGACACATTTTAGTGAAGCTGCAGAATGAAGGGAGCCCCCCATCCTCCTCTACAAGGACAGTAAAAAATGCACTAGAGTCAGTGTTTGTTTATCGTTTCTAGCCTTTTTAATGAAGATGATATTACCTCTGGTCCACACTTGACTTAATGCACCACCCACTCACAAATATAAAAAAACAAGATGAAGTCTGTTCAGAGCTAATGGTGATGCAACATGGTGGACTCTTTAGAAAGAAACAGCTCATTTTCAGTAACAAAAACACAATGACCCCTATACTCCTGTAAACATTCACTACTAAAAACATAATTATGAATGTTATATTACATTTCTGCACTTATTTCCTAAAATATAATCATATACACAGTCCCTTAAATGAATGTAAAACTGAATACACTCAACTGTCCCAAGTGAATATTTTAACTGATATTTTGTTTTTTAAGTTATTAACAGATACTTGTTCTAAGCTCTATAAATCTAACCTATAATATAAACTCCATTCTGCAAAAATCCAAATAAATAAATACATGTTCTAACTTCTAAAAACTATACTAAAAGTGTTAAATAAAAAAACGAATGAATGAATTAATGAATAAAAACTGTACTATAGTGGCAAATCAACTTTAAAATTTTACTGATTAAAATTAAACTGATTCAACATTAAGTGTGAAGATGAAATAAATATGCTAACTAATGAATAGTGTAAAACTTTTGTAACCTTGCATGAACTTGCTGCTCAGTTATCCAAAGTTTTATCAAAAATGTACAAAGGATTTTGTTGATTGGTATCCTGGACCACGATGAGCCTCGTCACGTGTTCACCATCTATCATGTGACGTTAACATATTACAATCAGGAAGATAAATCTCCTGTTACATCTGTGCAATTTCAAAGGATTTCAAAGAAAGTCAGAAATGAGGAAGCAAACCAAGAGAGCCTGTGTAAGAGTCCAATCAGTCCTCTTTTCTTGCAAAGCTTGGGCAGGCTGAACTGCACTGGTGTGTGGATGGAGGGAGAGAAAAAGGAGGATAGAAGGAAAGAGGAGGGGAGGCAGCAGGAGAGAGGGGGAGGTGGGGGTGCATGGCAGGGGCTGCAGGACTAGGAGAAGTGCCAGATCACTGCCGGAGCCAAGAACAGGACTGACTGGGCCTGTGAGTCAGATCAGTGTGTGCAGGCACACACACGCATGCACGCACGCATGCACACACACACACACACACACACACACACACACACACACACACACACACATACACACACACAAAACAAGCATATGCAGGATGAATGGACACATAGATGTCACTGACCTTCTACAAACATACTGCAATGTCACAGCTCTAACAAACTCAGACACCATCCCTTAGTGGTCATTTAGCAGATTCCCCATTGCAACTACTTACAAAGCCATTTACTGTGGCCCACAAACCAGTCAGCACAACAAAAAGTAACTACTGTACAAATCTACAAACTCTGGATACCTATAATGCCAACCCAGTTCTGCAAAGAACGCATTTCATATCACCATACACATGTTGTAATGTTTTAATGTTTCATGATGCTTTTCACTTTCAACTTTATCACAGATTTATATGAAGATGTGATTAAAATATACCCAAATGTATTTAGTAACATCTTTTTAAAGATGTTACTAAATACACTGGGTTAGATACATACAGCCTCAACCTACAAAACTGAGTTTCATTCAAAAAAAAAAACTGAAGGTAAGTTGAGGTTTTAAATAAAACTAGAAAAGCACTCGGAGAGCGCAGACCTCCGCCAAGGCAGATCAGTGCCCCCCCCCCCCCCCCCCCCCCCTCGATCACCACCAAGATTTAATCATTTGTTCCTTGTGCCAGTATCAACATTTCCTGAAATTTTCATCCAAATCCGTCCATAACTTTTTGAGTTATCTTGCACACGGACAGACAGACAGACAGGCAGGCAGGCAGGCAGACAGACAGACAGACAGACAGACAGACAGACAGACAGACAGACAGACAGACAAACAAACCAACGCCAGCAAAAACATGACCTCCTTGGCGGAGGTAATAAATCCCTGAAGACAGATTAATAGAGCCTATATATTCTGTTAAATTGACACTGGGGGCGGCCCTGGCTCAGGAGGTAGACCAGGTCATCCAATAACCAAAGGGTTGGAGGTTCGAATCCCGCTCTGTCCTTGTCATGTGCCGTCGTGTCCTTGGGCAAGACACTTCACCCTTGTCTCCAGTGTCACTCACACTGGTGTATAAATGTTTGGTGGTGAATTGGCAGCCACCCCCACCCCCCCAAAGCAGCTGTGGCTACAAATGTAGTTTACCACCACCAGAGTGAGAATGTGAGAGTATTCTGGATAATAATGGATCAATAATGTAAAGCGCCTTGGGTGCCTTGAAAAGGGCTATAGAAATCTAATCCATTATTATTTTTTATTAAATTGACATTTCCAGATTCGTGACCCTGTTTCAAGTGTCTTTACTGTTCCGTTTCCTCCACCACAACAGTATTAAAACCAGATAAAAAATCTGAACTAAATGGCAAAAGTCAGTTTTAAGTCTGACCCTCATTCTCTTGATGAAAAGCAGCCTAGACAATACAAAATATTTAATTTATGTCTGTTGAAAGAAACATCATGTGATGCACCAAATGATTAATGTAGTAAATCTCCTCTGATCTGCACAAAGGGTTAAAGGCATCCACCCATGCATCATTATAACCTTGCTAAAACAACAAACCTATTGGTGGCTGTAAATGTTTGCACAGTACTGCACAATGTTCGACAGGAATGACTTGAGGGCCCTTTAGGGAAGTTTCCCACTGAGATGCAAATACAACTGGTCAATTGGTTGTTTAAGGAGGTGGAGGTTACGGTCACTGCAGTTGCACATTTTACAACATTGTTGTGGAATAGCTTTGGGCCCTGGGCAGTTGCTTGCCTTTCCTGTTAACAAGCTACACCTCTGGATGCAAAAATGACATTGCATTCTTGTATTCTGAGGCTGAATCCCAATTCACCCCTTGGCCCTCCCCCTTACCCCTACCCTTCTGTTTTGTGCGTACACATGAAGGGGTAGTATTGTCCTAATTCTCGATTAGACGGAGGGGAAGGGCTAAGGCGGAGGGCTGTATAGGAAATGGAGATTTTTCAGGACCACACTACAAACGGAGGGGTAGGAGAAATTTCCCATAATTCTGATCAAATCATTGGCAAGATGGAGGTAAACACAGCAGAAAAGTGCAGTAGGGCAATGAAAGAAACACACAAATGTACGTATTTTCTTCGTAAACAACTTAATCATTTGATCAACCGTTTAATGCCATTTCAATGTGTTATAGATCGCTTTTCTGCGGTTTACAGTTGATTGCCGCAAAAAAATGACTAAAGCCCATGCAACAGAGACAGTTACAGCTACTGACGGCATGGTGAATACTTTCAGACACAAAGCTGTTGAAACTGTTTATAGTGGTATCGATGACCGCTGATGATGTAACAGGTCTTGAAGGGTTGTCCCATTTCATAGGAGAACGTTTCAACCCCTAACTCTTGCAGCTCCGTTTCAAGGGGTAATGTCAAGTGCAAGGACCAAGGGGTAAGGGAGAAGGCTAAGGGGTGAATTGGGATTGGGCCTTAGTCTAATGCCGCATTTCCACTGCATGGTACCGGCTCAACTTGACTCGACTCGACCTTTTTGCGTTCCCATTACGAAAAAGGACCTGGAATCTGGTACCCGGTACTAGTTTTTTGGTATCACCTCCGCCGACGTTCCAAGCGATACTAAACCGTGATGTATACCACTGCAGACCGCTGATTGGTCAGACAGTTTTGTCTGTAACCCGCCGTTTTACAAAAAACAGATGCGGAAGTTGACAGTAAATCTAGTGGTACATTAATCCACATGATTACAGCCCAAAACTACACCATGGTCGGTCGAGGAATTTCAGTCTTTGGTGGCCGACGTAAAAATTCAGATAAGGCAACACGCAACGAGCGAGTTTATCAGCAACTCTCTGAGCAGACGACACGGAAATAACGCGCCGCATCACTATGACTTCCAGGTACTGTAAAGTCAGTAGTATCCTGTAATGGAAACGGTCTCCAAAAATACAGAGTCGAGCCGAGCCAAGCCGAGTCGAGCTGGTTCCACGTGGTGGAAACGCGGCATAAGTGCTTTTAGAGCCTACATTTAAAAACTTACTTGACTTGAGATGCTAGCTCCAGTTTCTGATGGCAGAGTTCTGGTGTCTGTCAATGTGTACATTCCATATATCAGAGGTTTATACTCAATGCAATGTCAGCTTTTTTTTTTTTTTGGAAAGTTGGCTGCGGGTCCATGAATTTAAGCTGCCCTATAATCTAACAAGAAGGCAGTCTGTTGTCCATAAAGCCTTGCCATGTGTGTGCTTCTGTCTGAACTCAATTGGACAAGTGTTTAAAGACTTGTGACAGTTGGCTGAGATTGGATACCAGCTCATTACTGACCACTGGTACTAATAGCCAGAATCCTGTACCAAATATGAGCCTACATCAGAGACAGCTCCTCCATGCAGTACAACATTTATGGCAGTCCCTTCTCCGCAGGGACTCATTGCACCATAACACAGACCACTGCAGTTGACAAAATAACAGGCCAGAGTGTTTTAGCTACAAGAAACAGTAGAAACACCTCCAGCTCTCCCTTTTGTTCCTCTCTCCGTCACTCGTTCTGTTTAAGTTACCAATTCTTGCGTGACCTCGTCTCTGTTTTTGTCTTTTCCTTCTTTAGAGCTCAGAACAGGGGCTATCTGAGTGGATTTCAGAGACAAGTTGACAAGCCAAGCAACAGAAAATTGAGATAAAGTCCCTCCTCTATTACTTTGCCTCTTTTGTGGTCCAGTCCGCTGAGGGATCACAGTTTAAAATTTCACTATTGTGAGCAAATCTGATCCTAAGAATTCTGACTAGTTTTTCCCTAGTAACTGCCAACAGAGAGATTTTTTAAAATTTTTTTCTTTAAAACATCTTGGTCTCTGAGGTATACTACGACGGTGATTCACTTTCCGCATCAATTCTCCAAAAGTAGAAAAAACAAGATTAAATTACACCTTTAAATGTAATTTCATGCCGTAAGACAAGGCATTTTGCTAAGACTCATATACTGTGTGTGTTTGCGTGTCACAGAGAAAAACAGAGACACAAGAGCAGAGCTGTCTTTCACTCTTTTCCATTGCTGCACTCTTTTCATTCTGTATGTGTTGAAATTGTTTATATCTCATCGCTTACACATCGCCCATGGGTCACGGGCGAGATTTTCCTAGAACCAATGCAAAGTGACAGCTGAAAAAATGATTTCATTACGCCTGGTAGAGTCTACTCTCCCTGTTTTACTTCAGAGTTGATTGTAGGATGCAAACAGGCACAGATGTTATAAGAATAGCTAGGATTAAGATTTATTTCAGCCTCTACTGGCACATGTAAGACATTAACAATAACCTTATCTCCTGGTAACACTTGGTGGTCATTTTGTCAAAAATGGCCAATGCATGAAATTATGAATCCTGTATCCAAATGGCAACACATCCACACGGCACAGGTTAAGGAGAATATCATGGTTGTTAAAATGGCCTGTCATATTAGTCCATCCCATGTGACCTCAGTTCTTTTTGTAGAATTACTGGTCACATTTGACCTTCACATTCTCCACCAACTGTCATCACAATACACTTCATTCAAATACTGTTAAATCATAAATCCTAATTACTGACATTAGTGGCTTTTCCATTGGACATCTGTGCAAAACTTTACAGATATTCACTAAATGTTGGAAAAAACAAATGTGTAATGTCAATTTTCCCATTAAATCACAAATGCAATGATTGTTTATTTATTATCATGAGATAACACGAGATGTCATTCCATAGACATGGCGACAAAAATAAATATCACATTGATTTACAGATATATTTATTATTATTATTATTATTATTATTATTATTATTATTATTATTATTATTATTATATATTACCCCTCTATCCCGTACTTAATTAAAAAATGATTCAGTATCCTCATGTGTCCACACATACTGAGCCATGTTTTAAAGTAGTGATATTTTGCTTTTTTAAAATGGAATTATGCATTTTAAAACATTTCCCTGTGGTCTACATAAACTGTAAATGCTATGCTTGGGTCTGAATTCATCATTAATTCAACTCCACAGGTCCATCTTCAACCCTATTTCTGAGTAATGACACCAGAAAGGTTGTTTTAAGCGCTGGCCCTTTAAATGTACATGAGCCACTTCATGCCCCACCCCCTCCAGGTTGTTGGCTGTGCTGTTCTGTCCTGTTCAACCAACAAATGAACATTTTAGGTAATCGGCTCAAAGTTTGAGCATATTTTCAGTATGGACTACAACCGCTGCTGCTGACAAACAATTATGGCGTATTCAGAGAAATGTTCAGCAGAAGTCTTGACCTTAGAAGTGCAAATGTCGTGACATAACTAGTTATAGATGTAACAAATTAAGCAGGAATTGAAATGGGTTGTAGAAATCCACTCAATTTTTGCCAAAATGAATATAAAGACAGCTTTGCAGCACCTGGAGGGTTCAAATTCAAACTTTTTGAACTATTAGGGTTCAAATACACAAATAAATGTACCAAAGACTAATAAAAGTGGGTTTAGGAAAATATGACCCCTTTAAAACTCTTCTTCTTCACTTGTTGTAACATCCATCTATTTTTTGTTTATTCACATAACTCTGGTTGAGGAAAAAGGTCTTTCAATTGCAGTTTTGCATGATATACCAATTTTGCTACACCCCAAAAAACCACCTCTTACCAGCCCAAAAACTTTTCATCAAAAAATGAGAGGTTTAGCAAAATTGTCGCTTTTCCATTAAGCAAATTTTTATCTGCAACTTATATTTACACAATTTGAGGGTCAATGGAAAAGTGACTAATGACACAAGTGTTCATTCTGATCTCTTATACTTCATCCACCTTGCAAGCCTTAGTTCATTTGGATTTGTTGTTAAGATCTGATCATTTGGTTTGGTTTTTCACATTATCTTTTATGCAGCCAATATCAGATTCCAGTGTATAATAACGCTGTGGTACGATGGTTAAGATAGGCCACTGAAGGCAGCATCTCTGATTTCGTTTGGAGGATGATATACAGTGGAAGCCAGCAAAATCATGAGCTCATGATAATGAGGACAACGACAAGGAGAAAGAGAGACAGATTTTTATTTATGGCTTTTTGTGGAGCAATGGCTGCTGCTGCTGTATGGAGGTGTATGTGGATGCAGAGTTAGGGGCAGAAGTAGTGGAATCAGAATGTACATGGCTTTGTTGAAACATGCCATCCACAAGTTCAGGACGTCAAGAACTACTTTCCAAACACAGACCAGCTACAATACTGAAGCTTCACCCCAAATCGCTCAATGGAGGAAACATATTCACATTCAGTATTGCTGTAACTTTTTTCGTCATAAACTGACCTGTATTTTATGTCCCACATTGACTGAATTAAGTCTAACCTCTAAAAACCCAGTGCTACTTTTGTGGCAGTTCCCAAATGAATTTTCCTCTAGATTTCACCTTTCTCAAGTGATTGATCAACATTTATTATGATATTATCCTCTGTATTTTGCATTTTTTCAGTGAAAATCATGTATTTTCCGATATTTAATTCACTGATCATGTAAATGTTCATTAAAGCTCAGATTAAAGTTGAGGGTTATTATATCAGAAACAAAGAAAATGAATAAAAAGTGAATTTTTCTGCAGAGATATCAGTAACTGAAAAACAAGTGTCTCCATCCAATGTCAGCGATTCAACTCCATGGGTTTTATTGGTGAATCAATGTTATAGAAGATGACGGTGTTTCCACGTTCACTACAGAGCCTCTGAATGTCCAAATGGGTCATATTTGATGACCATGAAAACTGTATTTTAAACCAATTATTTCAACATATTGATAAGTTTAGTCAATCAACAGGTATTAAACAGTTTAGATCAGTAGATGAATGTGCTCACCAGTGGCTATTTGGCTCTTTATGGGTTAATGTCATAAACTGACCTTCTTTGCACGATAACTGAGTCGATATCAAACTCTAACTAATATCAAAGCTAGATGTATCCTGTTATGTTTCCTATTATGTTCAGATAGAAAACCAAGGTGACGCTTGAATATGTGAACTGTAAACTTGAGCAGTCTTTGTTATGATGATTATTATGGCGATCACACCTTCGATTGTCTGTATAAAAGCCAATTTCAGGATGTCAAGAACTACTTTCCAAACACAGAGTGGTTACGATGCATCCTGTCAAGTTTTGCATAAACAGAAGTGTCACCCCAAGTCCCTCACTGTCAGTGCACTGACTACATCCATTGTATCTGTCTTCCAAGTTTGTATTCAGTGAGTGAGTGCTGGATTGTGGCACATATCAATGTAGAGTGTTGTTAACTTATACAACTGTTCCGACAGAGAGCTGCACTGCAACGAATCCAGCCTGTTTCTGACTTAGAGGCACATACGGAAGTGAATCAGAATTAAAATGACCAGATGACATGTAGTTTGGGGTTATTCATATTGTCCTGAAAGAAAAATGAATCATATTTGAGCCACTTTTGCTTGCACTCTTAATGTAACCTTAACCTTCTGTCATTCATGTCTTCCTGACAAAGAGTGATTCACAGCCTTTGGTTGGACATGACTGTAAATAAGCTTGAGTCATTTCTTTCAAATAGTTCACATTACCTCTCTCTGCTTGTGATACACTCTGTCCATGATGCAGCTATGATACGATACATTTACTTTTATTCACTTTCTCATTTTCTTGCTCTTTCCTGAGCCATTTTCTCACTTTCTACCCACACAGTATTCTCCAACAATTCATTTAGCATCAGTTCTTTGAATGGAGAGTTTCATCTTGAAGAGTACAGTAACTCCAACCTAAAAATCAACAGAGTCCCAAATTACATTGGACCTGAAGGTCTGTGAGTAACCGCCACTAGTAAGAAATTTTGCCGGACACATGAGTTACAGTATGACGGAAAGAGTATCAGTTTTAATCGAATGGGATCTCTGCTCTGTGCAAGGAGAGTAAGAGGTTATCAGTGAGTTCAAGCAGCTATTGTCAAGTATCCTGTAATCTTCTGAATTAATGTCTTTACCTTCAACATGATTTTTTTTTCCTCTGAGAGAAAATGATGTGTTACCTGTTTAACTTATTTTTGGTCTGCCACTGTTATTTAAGACAACAAATGTGGCTGATTTTTCACTTAAATCAGGGAGATTTTATAGAAATACAGTATTCTGCAATAGAACTATAGCTATACTTATTATAGGAAACTGATAATTCAATAATTAAAGTCAAATGTCTACATAAGTATTTTCTGTTACGAATTCATGAAATTAATTTTTTTTAAAAAATCAGTTAAATAAATATAAATAACTTTTATATCTAGTCACCAAATTTCTTTCATCTGCTTTTGAGTATAATAAACTATGCAAGAGCAGATGGCATGAGATGGCTTCTTAAGATTATTTATCTTTTTTCTCCCTTTTTCACTTTTCAGAGCCATATTAAACACTGTACAATTATACTAAACAGTCCTGAAAGTAGATGAAAATCACAGTTATGTTAACACTGTACCATCACAAAGTTCAACTGTCATTTTAACCTGTAAGAACAAATACCTTAAGTTTAAAGGTATGGTTCAATGTTGAGGGTTTTCAGACTAGCATCTAAATACCATTGTCCTCATTTGTGAAATGGAGACCTGATTTATTGCAGTTGTTTGGCCCTTTTGAAGGGCAGTTAATCAAGTGGTTTTCTTTTTGTGCTGCTTATTGTTCCGTTATTGTCAATCAATGTGACAAGGAGGAGATGGTCTTTTCAAACATGACCCTCCTTCAGATATCAATTCCAATAGTTCAGTGAAGAGAACAATGTGCATGTGAACATGTGAGTGTGTCTGCACATTGGTGGGTAATGAATTAGTTCTCTTACTCAGTCCACGCTCCACCTTGTCTACATGCAGGGACACAAATCACTAACCTGTCCTTTGTGCTGTAATTTGAGGGTCTTCATCAGATGACAGACAAGCTAAAAGCCTCCATTCCCAGACACCACTCTGCATTTCACATCCTGTGTTATTATTATGTGATTGTATGTGTCTATGCATAATTGAAGATTTTGAACCCTTAAGCCAATATGCCTCAAATGAATCCTCAGCTCCCACATCAAAATGATTATTTCTAAACAAACCGTGTTTAATCGACTGCATGCCTCCACGGCACTCTCCATCTGGAGGATGCTGTGTGACAGCTTCCCTTAAATTACAAATATCAATCTGCCACAGTGGGAGCTCAGCTGCCAGTGGCCTCATGGGGGTCTGCGTCAAAGCAACCAGCCTTCAAAACAAAGCCATCAAAACACTACGCCATGTCGGTGACCGTACAGTAAAGGCTTCTGATGCACAGATCCAGGTTGATCTGACAAGCCTCTGGTAGTACAAAGAATAACACAAAGAAAACAGCCAAACTGAGCTGGAGTTTGCCCAGTGTGGGGTTCTGGGTCAGCCCCCCCCCGCCACCCCCCCGACTCCTCTCCTCTCCCCCCACGGCAGGGACCGACAGACGCTAGCACCGAGGGCTTCCAATCTGCTGTGTGATCAGCAGGACTCTCCCTAAGCGTGTTCCCCCGCCTCATCACCGGCTGTCTGCCCGCAGCAACACCACCACTTACACTCCATCCACCCGCTTATTGATACACTTCACCACAGGATCGCCTTCGAGTGCTCCTTGGGAAAGCAAAGGGTCTGTGGGGTGGCCTAATTCAATCAATGGTAGGGGAAAACATACTCATCATTCAACATCAACACAGGTCTAGTCCACTAGAAGCTACTCTCTAGCAGATCTTGTTTCACAGATGACTATTAATGCAAAAAACAATTACTTTCTCTGTGGTCCCACTCTTTTGTTAAACTGAAAGGGATTACATATGAACTATCACCATGTAAACACGCTTCACATAAACAAGATCACACACACTGGGCCAAAGTAATCACAGAAAAGCATGCAGTAGATTATTAGGTGCAAAGTAACCTACACATCATGGCTCCCTCTGGGATAATCTGATTTGTACTTGGGCTGTATGTGGGTTCCCTGCTGTATTCATAACTGCCATGGCATGTACCCTGATAATAACACATTTAAAGGTCTGAGTAATAGTAATTACAAACCGTGTGAGAAATGTTTTTTTGTGAACACAGTCATCAATATTACAAATTTGAAATCTCACTGGCACTTCACTTTGAAGCACATTTATTGAAAGCAATAATGACTACGACACATTACTCTGTCACATATCAGCCACAGAAATGCTGACAAAACTCAAACTTAGATGTTTTATGTTAGGTTGTGTATTTTGGTTTATTTATCACGGGTTGCGCAGATTGAACTGTTAATTATTTGGATACAAATGCATTCATAAAGTAATATCTTTGAGATAAGGAAGATTTGAACCTATTTTCACATTTCCAACCAAGACATTGCTTTCTGACATTGAACTAAAATATTTCTAGGCCCTTTATTAAACAGGATAAAGCCATTTAAAGTAAAGGCATGAACAAAACTAAGGGAAAAAAACAAGGCCCTGGAGCAGTGCAACACTGGGACCACATGTCACAGTGAAGATGGCAAAAATCTGACACATATTAACATAGGATATGTAAGGAAGGAAAGGCAACTTTACACAACCAAGGTGGCCTACATTGTAAAAATGCTTTAGTAAATAATTTAAAATGATTAAAACGCAGTACAAAGAAATCAATTATGGATGGTCAGGATCAGTTGAGGTTCAGAGTGGCATGGATGCATATGGACTTGTGTGAATACTCGAGTCAGTGAACGTTTCAACTTAAAAAATGAGCCCAGACTTGAACAAAGGAGCTGTCTGTTTCAGCACCACGGACAGTTCCTGTCATCTTGTGCGTGACGGGGCTCTGCTGCTGGCACCGGCCACGTCCTGCCACTTTTATCTGCTGCACTTTGGAACATCAGACAGACAGCAATGACTTAACGCATTCATTAGCTCAAGGTCCGCGCTCATATGAATTACATCCAAAATCCACTGTGACACACAAGACACATTTTTCATTTCAGACTTTCCGCTGGTTAACGACGTGAATGGGGATGTGGCTCACCTCCAGCTGGCCTCTGGCACTTCGTCCCTGCCAGCACGGATGGATATAGGTCACCTGACAAACTAAAAACACACTGCTCTGACTAACGATATAGGCCCAGGCTCAGTCTCTTCTTAAAATGCAGAGCAACGAGCAAAAACCGACACAGGATCGGTTTGATTTAATTGTGTCTCACGCAACCTAAACAGTGTGTATGTGTGTGTAAGGGAGACAGAAAGAGAGTAGTTTGAAACATACCCTCAAAGCACATGTTTAAGATGAACCCACGATTCACAGACCACCAGCAATCTTAGTTCACTTCCCTGAAAAATGTCAGATCGACTTACAGCGTGGGTCATCAAACATGAAATAAAAAACAATAAATAGGCTTACAGTTTCTGCAGGTTCGGGATTTGGAATCCCGGAGCGCTTCTAAAACATCATCAATCATCAGTCAGATTCCTGCGTCATGCGTCGGTATTCGCACAGTTCCACCCATGGGACCGCGCTGTTTGTTCCCATGGGAAACTAGTACAGTAGATGGAAACGGCAAGAAAACCAAAGCCTGTGGAATTCATGACGGTGATGCGCATCTCTGTCAGTCCAATACAGTTACATAGAAATAATATCATGGATATATATATATTTATATATAAAAAAGAAAAGAAAAGAAACATGTCGGGGAGATGAAACTGTGGCAGTGGGTGCCTGAGTTTTGGGATGTCATGTAGATTGTGCCTCAAATTTAGACTCTACAACTACAATGACGCACTCACACAATCATTTCAAACTCAGTCACTATGCATGTGTGGGGGAGTGTGTGCGTACACGTGAAACAGCAAAAGAGAGAGAGAGAGAGAGAGAGAGAGAGAGAGAGAGAGAGAGAGCGTGATAAGTTATTTTGTGGCGCAACCATTAACACACACTATTGTATTGTAACCTCCTGCTAAATCGTTGCCTCGGTATATCCTTGGTATAAAGACCGGATTGGGTATATAATAAGGCTTACTGGTAGACTGCCTTCGGGGAAAGCTGCCGCTTCGTTTGCACCTTTATCTAAATCCTCTCCTTAGTGAGCTCCAGTGAGCCCGGCGGCCGGTGTGTGTGTGAGACTGCACTGCAGAGGGCTTCTCTGGCATCTCCATCACTGAGCTTATGAGCAAACACTCACATATGAAACAATATTGGGGCATTTAGTCCAATAAATGAGATCCCAGTCTACAATGCGACACATTACTTAGTTTAGTCGTTTATCTACCTTTTCCTTTAGTGTTAGTTGCTTTGAAAACAAACATTTTCAGCCTGTAATCCTATTGCTGTGGCAGGTGCTGAACTTCTCTGCCTTAAAGCCTTTGACTGTCCGAGAGTGATGTGGAATCTCAACAACCGGGATTTTTTTTTTTTTTTTTTTTTAGAATCACTGCTTCAGCTGTCACGCACAGACCCATAACCTCACAGATAATCAATGTATTGGTACAATAATCGAAGGGTCAGTTAAACAGAGATCTGCGAACTTTAAGAAATGCTCGGAAAAGCGTGTAATGTCAGCATGCCAAGAGGAAAACTGGCCTACCTTCAACTCGATTCCAAAATGGTACTACGTCGTTTGTCAGTCAGTGGGGAAGGCTTTGGACATCACAACTCCAGGTCAATAAGGAGAACACCTTTTCATAAAATGAGCGGAAGCCAGTAATAGTCTGTATTTCAACGAGATCACCCATTCAGCCAATCGTCCGGTTTAAATCCAAGCAGAATAATAGAGATCTTGTCTCTGTCCTTTGGGGAAGAAGTGCGCCAAGCGCTCTCCTACGCAGATGTCACTTTGCGCGCTTGAAATAAAACAGATGATGGGTGGAAATCTATTAAAAACAAAAAAAATACTAGTAGCACATAAAAAACATACAGGTATATCAAAAGTGTGGGGGCGAAGCTGGTAAATAATCACCCCCAAATTCTGACAACTGACTTTTACGCAAATCCTGCTCAATTACTAATCCTCTCCTGGGTGCTTGACCATCCCAGGCGCACTGGTTGGTGCGATCCCAACTCAGCCCCGCCGCGGTGGAGATGGGAAAAAGAAATGTATGGATATAATGGCTAGATCCGATGGGGGGTTTCCTCCACAGCTCCGCTCTGTAGTTGCAACGCACACGACGCGAAGGATCTCTCCCCGGTCCTAGTGCACCACACACCGTCCTCTGCTGGTCCTAACACACACCGTGGCTGCATCTGCACTCTGTCGTTTTCATCGATTAGGCAGTGAAATGGAGGGAGAGGGGAGAAGAAATTCCATCAGACACTTATAACTCAAGCCAAAGCCACACTGCTGAACAAAACAGGATGTGGGAAATGATCCGTTTGGTTGAAAGAAACAGGGTGGTGGGGTGTTGGACGTGGGGATCAGAAATGGAAAGGGGGGAGAGAGAGAATGAGAATAGCCCCCCTGTACAGATCTAATGTCCCAACCTTATGTGAGAAAAGAACTCAGTTTGACCATGAATCTCAGACATTATTCCCAGTTTATGTTGCTTTCTTAATGGTCTACAGTGAAGAACACATGCAGGACAGGATGGAGACTGTAACAGGACATGACAGGCTAGGGCATATAAATATAAAAATTAAATATCACCCACTTTCTTGAGCTAGTTTATGTGTAGTGGAAGCACAGTGACATAATGACAAGTGTGGAAGTCAAGCAAGTTGAATGGCATTCAGTCAGCGATGTCAGGATCCTGGCAAAATGTACAACTGCTGTCAAGGAAAGTGGAAAAAAACCCTACAGTCAATACTACTGTCTTTAGAACTCTCTGTACTCTTGGTACTGTTATACTTTTTTCAAACTCTGCATTTGGAGGAATATTAATTGGCTTACATTTCCATGATTAACCACATAGGTGATTTAATGTTGTTTTGGCTGATAACGCCTCCTTTCAAATCTGTGTGAAATCTGTTCTTCTGCTGTAAGCTGTGTTGTCCGTAGAGGGTTAGTCAATCTTTTTTTTTTCCTCATCACAATCAGCATCTTCTCATTCCCAGATGTAATTCTGTTGCTCCTGTATGTAAATAAGACAGCTGTCTTCTATACGCTGACAACAAAAACTAAGCCCCAATCTTCTCCTACGAGTGGCAAAGGATTTGAAGAAACAACATGACCACACAGTACTATCTGTATAGTAGTACATCAACAAACTCTCCTCTAATACTTGGTATTTTTTGGTCGAAAAAATGAAATCTGTCAGCATGTTCTTTGGCTTATCCAGAGGGACACTGATTTTGGAAAGAGAAAACCTCTTTCTGTTGGATTTCTTTTAACAATGCTGTGAGCACTGCAAGAAATTCCATTCACATATGCCAGCTTTCAAAACAGCTACGAGCAGATGTTTTTTTATATACACAGAATTCAGAGCACAATCCTCCATTATGTCAGAGCCATCACATCTCTTTGCCACTTCAAACAGCCATACAAACTTTTCTGCAAGAACAGATCAGTAAGAGCTGATAAAATGTGACTCTTTCATCCAAAACAGCTACTATAACAAATTTGACTGAGCAAAGACTTAGGTTTTCTGTTTTACTTCAAAGTCATCACAATTACTTTTTTTTTTTTTTTTTTGCCTTGTCAGTCACTTAGAAAAACCAACAGTCTTAAACAGTATTCCTTTAAATTAGTAATTGTTCATAGATTCACACATTTTCAGCTAATTTAGATTTACTCCAGACAGCCAAAGTGGAAGTGGAAAACAAAGACTAGGAATGAAGTCAAATTAAATGATATGGAATGTATGAGTGCACCACTATACCTGCATCAGTACGTGTTCACCGTTCGATCAGACTATCTTTGACGTCCATAAACTGAAGACAAATTAGAGGGCTGTCTTGTATAACTACATGTGCTTGACGCTCAGGAAACCCGTCACAGATGTAACGGCCTCCACAGCCTTTTCCTTCAGAGGATGAGTAGGTACCTGACCATTATCCGTCATGCAGAAATAGAGGCTTACTGCTTACTGTGACATAAGTCCTCCTCTTCGTTCTTCTTAAAAACTCACTCACCGCTGAACATACAGTAGATAAATAGTGCATGAGTGATGCCATAGAAACTGCTGCGAGATCACAGGATCCCATCACATCGCACACCCACACTTCTGTTTTTTACTGCTGCTGCATTGTCCAGTCTTCTTCTACTAGACTGTTCTGCAGTTTTGTTTTATTTTTTTTATCATAGCTCTAAATAAAAGGTTACAGTTAGGTCCACAGGTATTTAGACAGTGACATAGATTTTGTAATTGTTCCTCTATGCACCACAACAGCGGATGTGAAATGAAGCAACAAAGATGTGATGGAAATGTGGACTTTCAGCTTTAATTTGAGGAGTTAACCATTTAGGATGAGCAGTAATTAGACAACTGAGTGACAGCAGCTTCATGGCCAGATGTGGCTGATTAAAAATGCAGACCAGTCTACAAATGGTCGTAAATCCTAAATGAGTTATGTAATATTATGTACTGAAGCTGAAAGTCCACGTTTCAATCACATCTTGTTTGATTCCTCTCAGATCCACCGTGGTGGTGAGCAGAGACAAAACTGCCACATTTATTCCAGATTTATTTCCAGATATGTGTGGACCTGACTGTGTGGCTCATTTAGATAGAAAGAATACATATACTTCAATAATGAATACTTCAATAATGAATGAATTCATTGTTTCTATTTGGGTGTTTCTATGAAACTGGGTTCATTTTAGTGCCAGGCACTTTGCCAGCTTTCTAGACCCAATAATAAAAAAATTTTTTAGACATATTTCCCCCCAGGATGTACCTAATGATGATCTCAGAATAAGGCCGAAAAATTATACTCTTGCTCTGAGCCATCCCAAAATTAACGAATTTTGGATAAAATATTGGGGCCAAAAGTAGGACCAAAATTGGGACATGAAAAACTACCTAGGTGTCAGTGCATTTGATCTTGAAAACATGGCTTCAAATGGTCTTATATACCGCTATAAATCAAGACATTTTGTTAAATGTGATGATCCTAGTGGTTTTTGTAATCCAAACGTGGGTTTTCTGTGAATCTGCAGTCTCATTCCATGTTTTGTATGTAGCCCTTTGTGTCCACTGGCGTTACATCCAGAACCTGCCCATGTAAATACATATAAATCGCACATGATTTTGCAACAGCGATCATTTTTGTGAACATTCTGCCTTGTATAATTACTTCGATTCCAAAAATGTACCTGTGAGAGAATAAAAAGCTATTCGAAAAAATTATTTGCACGTAATTTTCATGTCCTTTTGTTAGATAGATAGATGTACTTTATTTATCCCAAACTGGGAAATTACAGTAATTACTGTTATTATAATTTTTTACTTTATAAAATCTATCTATCTATCTATCTATCTATCTATCTATCTATCTATCTATCTATCTATCTATCTAGCTATCTATCTAGCTATCTAGCTATCTATCTAAAATGTGTTTTATCTAAAAAATTGTTTCTTATTTATCTCAGTGAATATTTATTTTCAAAATAGACCCAAAGTGCTTCCAAACTTCCTTCATTACATTAGTCTACATCTTGTTAGAATTTTTAGCCCCTGTCCTGTTTTTACCAGTTTCATAGAAGCACTCATTTGTTAATTCATTTTTTCTAATTGAAAATAATGTATATAATATAGTCACTAGTACTATTGTCACAAAAACAGCTAATGGCTATGAGATATTTTAGAGATGTTGTATCTGGTGTCACTGTACAGCATAACCACCAAAAATAGGCAGAAACACCACCTTTTCTGTTCTTTTAGGTTTGTCGCAGAACATAGGAACAAAACACAGGATTCTGTCAGAGTGGAAAATAAAATGGCCATCATGGTCACTCCAAGGTGTTTTTGCAACTGTTCCATTTCTAAAAGTGTGTAAGGGTGCCAAGTTTCATACTGTTGTGAAAAGGTGACTCGGGTGACAAAATCTGACAGATTTCACCTGGACTATCCAGTGAGTGTGTTAAAATAGCAGCGTGCACACTTAGGGTATAGGTTCAGTTATAGCTTTACATTAGCAGGGCGCCTTTCTTACAATGAACACAACTGTCAGAGTTGTCAGGTGCAGAGTCAGTGAAGAATCACATCCTTGTTGCTGAGCTCTATACTCCTGCCGGCTGCTCAGGGCACATACCCAGATTAGGGGACAATCTAACGGTAATAACGTGAACCCCACAGAGTATTATCTTTCAGGTGAAGCTCCTTGCTGGCAGGTGAAGCAGCTGGTGACAACATGTGTGGAGGAAGAACAAGGCAGACTCTCTGAGGAGCAGCCAGAAGGACTGTAATACAAAGGAGCTTTTGGGGTTTTTTTGTCGACAAGAAATAAACAAAATCTGAATCTAAATTGGTGATGGAAAACTCACAGTATAGTTAATGTTTCAGCCCTTCAGATGTCTGCTCGCCAATTTTCATCTAATAAGCCAGCTAATAGGTTCGCATCTCAGCCTAACAAAATGAATCTCTGTGTCTCCGTCAATCTATTTTCTTTCTGTCTGTCATTTATTTGTCGTCTCTGTAATCTTTCTTGTGTGACACACTCTTATATTCACACACACTCAGGCACATAGACAAGCAGATGTTTCACAGAGTGTGCTGACTGATACATGCCCACTGACTAATTGCAGGTTTATAAAATCTGCAGGTTGCGGGTGCCAAGCAGTTTCCAAGCGGATGCCAAGCGGTTGCCGTGACAGCAGGTCGTGACCTTCCTGTAATTGTAGAGATGATGCCATTTACCCAGCTCATCTGGTATGCACATCTGTGCTGGTACAAAACCACTGTCAACCCGAAGTGAAACCTCAAACCTGTACCAGTTCACTGTTCTCACTCCTTCAGCCCTTTGAAAAGCTGAACATTTTTCAGAAACACTTTCTCTGACTGCTAGGCTTTCTCTTTGACTAAGTGATACTGATAATGCTAACATGTGCTTCTGTCCCCTTGAAAATAGGCAAAATGCAAATGAAACCTAATGTTCTGATATTAATGTTCTTTATTTTATTTATTCTATTTTATGAATTTATGGGCATTCCGATATTGATTTTATTCTAGTCAGACTGTCCAGGACAAAGCTCAAATGTGGAGCCTTATTATATATTGGATAATAGTACACTGTTGCTCATAAATAGGGATGGGAATTGAGACCCGGTTCTTTTTGAGAACTGGTTTCCACTAGTTCAATTCCTTGGAATCATTTGCCTGCTTAACGATTCTGCTTATCGATTCCACTTTCGTTGAGCATGCGTGATGATGTCACATGTACACTGCATTGTTTTGGTTTAGAACGTAGCTAACATGGCGTCAAGGCAGAAACACTCCAAAGTATGACTATATTTCACATGAAAAGATAACACTAGGGCCACTGGTAACACTTGCAACTATTCCATTTCTTCAAACGGGGAAATCCCTCCAATATGCTCAAACATTTGTCCACATAGCATGCAATTCATTTGCAGAAATGTCATGTGTTTGATACGCTATTTAGCAACGCTTGTGAATCTAGCAGCAGAGCAAACACCAGGGCGTCATCTGGGCTCGGTTCTAGGGGGGCAACAAACATCCTGCCCCCTCAAATAAAAGTTTCTGAAGGTAGGGAAAAGGAAAAGGAGGTGCACAACAATGGAAGACATAGAGGATTTAGTAAAGTGTCTTAAGTTTCAGTTTCACTCCAGTTTTGTATGGTGTGACCCCCCCAAACTGGGCCCGGTGTCATTGGTTATTATTATTTGTGCATACTGTATATGTTATATTTTCTATGCAGAAATGGAAATATAAAAGACAGTTAATGCAAACAAACCTGTTTGTACTCCTTTATTCCCTCACCCAATGAGAATCAATAAGAGAATCAATAAGGAATTGGGTCGATAAGGAAAATTGATAACGGAATCGGAATTGTTAAATTCTTATTGATTCCCATCCCTACTCATGAAGTCGGAATAATTTTGTTTTCAGACAAATTTCTGCTTTTCTTCTTATTTTTACACTATTTATACAGTTTACCAGTAATAACCTCTGACCAGGTGCAGTGATTACATACTGAGTCCCAATTACACTTTATCTATCAAGAAAAAAAGCACATTTTTACAATCATTTCATGAGATGAGGTGAAAATATTGTATTCTAAATTTATAAGCAACAATGTACGATTTAGGGGTAAGTACACCAATGGCACATAGTAATGTATTTATCTACCTGAATTTACCACTGCAAGATGTTCAGTCTAAAATAAACACCCTATACTTTTACAACTGATAATTTTACAAGATGTTTATGCTGAGCTTTGATGGTCCATTCATCATACACTGTATAAATTACTGTAACTATCCTGGCTAAGTGGATCTGTTTTAAACAGTAACATGCTTACACTACAGAATCACTGTAAAACTTAATGGATTTTCTCTGGCTTGTCATATGCTCAGTATTAGTAACATTTATCACACCATTTGGTTTAGACTGACAATGCAGTGTAGCACAAGCTGCTTCTGAGCTTAAACCCACTCCAGGTGCTTCCACCCACAGTTTAAATACACTCCAGGTTAACAGGTTAATTGGTGTCTCCTAACTGCCCACAGGTATGAATGTGAGTGTGGACGGTTGTGTCTGTATGAGTCAACAATGCCATAACCTGCTGACCTGTCCAGTGCATCCTCCTCTCACCCGCGGTCAGTGGAGATTGGCTTCAGCTCCACTGTGACCCTGTGAGTATAAGCAGTTATAGATGATGGATAGATGCATGGATAGATGGATGGATTTTTTAAACATGTTGAATACTGCTAAATATTTCAACAGGGAACCAGATCTCCTCCCCCTGCAGCTCGCCAACAAATCATTTCTAACCTGCAGAGATTATCACGAGAACTTAAAAACATTAAAAGCAGTAGGAAACAGGAGGAAAGGCTTTCTAAGTAGCTTTTTAAAAGCTCTCTTATGAAAATACATTTATAAGCACCTGTCGCTGAACTGCTGAGACACTTAGAAGAGACAAATTTGTAAGCATGGGTTTGTACAAAACTACTGCATAACAGCAAAGGTGAAAAACTGGAATGACTGTACAAAACCACAAATTCATTCTGTGAAATATTAGTTTAAAAATGTTTCAAATGTTTTTCATCCTTTAACCCCTGACGTGTCTGTGGTGAGCGTTCTGTATGTATGATTCATTTTAAATATTCATAAAAATTCAACTGTTTGCTCAATAAGGAAAATTTCAAATGTGCTGATAGAATAGATCTTGTGCCTTCCACAGACACCTGATCATGCTAAGTGCCCCCCCACACACACACACACACACACACACATACCTGTATAGTGAAAGGCAAATCAAAAATCAAAAGGTCAATATAAAAAAGACAGTTTGGGCTTTTATTTTATTTTTTTTTTTACACTGTTTTCCTCGTGGTTTTTTGTTTTTACTGTTGTTTTTAGTGTCATGGTGATTTTCCTTTTCTTTTTCTTTTCTTTTTTAACAAGTTTTGACCATGTAACTGCTTTTTGGAGTTCAACCAGGTGCCAAAAAGCAGCTGGACTGATTTAGAAAAAAAAAAAAAAGCCTCAAAACAAAAATATTGGGCCAAAATTCAAATCCTTGTTGTTCAGTGTGTTCCAGTTCACAGTTCATGTTCAACATCCTACATCTCTTATTGATGTACATTCTGAGTTCCTTATTTAGTAAAAACCTATAAAACGCTAATTTCTCTCTTCGTCTGATTTGTTATTCCACCCTGTTTTGACCCTAAAACACACAGTAAAACCAAACCACTGAAGAAAAGGAACATAAGCACATACTCACAGCAGCTTTTATGACACTGAAACAGATGCAAACTTACAGCAGCACATTTACCTGAAATTATGTCTCAGGGGTTAAAAGGTTAAAAAGACAATACTATAAGAACATTTACATATATTAGTGGTTCATATCTCTTGTCTTTGACAGTAGAAGGGTGTGGAGTTTATATCTAAACACTCTAACCCCCAGGTGTCAAACATGTGGCCAGGGGGCCAAATCCGGCCCGCCAAAGGGATCAGTCTGGCCCCTGGGATGAATTTGTGAAATGCAAAAATCACACTAAGATATGAACAATCCTTTTAGTTCAGGTTCCACATTCAGACCAATTCAATCTCAAGTGGGCAGGATTCAGTAAAATACAATCATAATGACATATAAATAATGACAAATCCAAATTTTTCTCTTTGTAAATGTCAATATTTTCATATATACACACTAAAATAAAAAATGTGAATAACCTGAACAAATATGAACAACCTGAAATGTCTTAAGAGAAGTACAATTTTAATAATATTCTGCCTGTTACTGAATGTTTTGTGTGTTTGTAGCTCCGCTGTGATTTGTAAGTTATAATGTACATGTGTAAATGATAAACTGAGGCAGAATATTGTTAAAATTACACTTATTTTTTTCAGTTTGTTCATGTTATTCACATCTTTTGAAAGAATAGTTTGTAGATATAAACCTTTTCGGAATGTAAATGTTCTTTTTTTGCTCTAAAACATAGAGAAAAGTTTGGAGTTGACATTATTTATATATTATTTTGTTATTATTTCACTGGTTCGGCCCATTTTAGATCAAATCTAACTGAATGTGGCCCCTGAACTAAACAGAGTTTGACACCCCTGCCCTAACCTGACAAAAAACACTACTTAAAACAGCATCCAAAGGAATTTGAGTCAATATTCAGGCGTTAGCCTTTTTCATTAATGTTGAGACACTTGTCAACATCATTAGTCAGTCTTATTAACGCCCCTCATCTAACCTTGAATTATACATCAAGCAGCCAATCACCAGCCTCCACCCGGAGCTATCATGGGAACATTCCTGATTATTCCCAGTTGAGGCTTTTCCTTTTAATCAAAAGACTGGAGTACGATCAGTGTTTTCCATAGGAATACAGCGAAAGGTAGAACAAGAAGAGCATCATAAAAAAGAAAAGTAAAGGGAAGGACAGAGCAGTGGGGAATAGGATTCCCACAAGTGGAGCCCTGTATAGCTTTACAACAACTGTATTCCCATGCTCTCTGAATCAAAGGGGTAAGGGTGGGAGCATGCAGTGGGATTCATTAAAAAACAGCACATCGCTATAATATACTGTAAATTAATACTTACACTTTTTTGTTACGTATTTAAAGAGCACTGCTGCCAAGACAAAGGAACCTTACACAAGCAACACTGTGGTCACATTAGAGAAAATGTGTGAGCTGTGTGAGTCCAGCACCATTCAGGCATAAAAGACAGTAGAGAAGGATTATTTCTTTTAAATGTAATACTAGATTAATGTCCTGCATTTGAAACAGTGAAACTGTGATTTATACATAATATAACAATTCATGACACATGAAAAAAAAAGTATTTGTAGCATCTGTCATTTTTTTTTTTTTTTTGTCACTTCTCTTCCTTTTAACACAAGGTTACTTAAGAGTCTTTTAATCACATACTCCTTCTCGGAACATCAACTTTGTCTGAAAACAATTGTCTCCACCCAGTCCCTCCCCATCGCCTCTAGTGTTCATTAACATAGAAATTGACGAGCTACAATTGATGCTCTAAAGCAAAGTTCAGACAGCAAGGTCAGCCAAGAATCAGTAATTAAGCCAGTCCTTAAAGTGTGGCGGATCTGCTTATTAGTAGTGCAGGCCAGGACTCATCCACATAGAACTGAAAATGGAAATAAAATCCATCTCATTCCCGTAGAAGCCTGCAGGACATCAGCACTCAGCGTGTAAAACAATTACAGACTATTACGTAGGGTGTGGAGGGTTGTGTGGACTCTGTCTCCTTGCCTCCAACCGCTTCACATGCTGTCTTTTAAGTGATGCAAAGCTCTCCCCCAAGTGATTATGTTGAAATCACTCCACCTAAACTTTCATACAGAAATAGTTACATCAGTTTGGAGAAAAATGTTACCGTATTGATGTAGATATGGTCAATAAAGATGTGAGGTATCACACCTGCTTCAGGGCAAAAGTAACATGACGTCTATTACCCCCTACGACAGGGACAACAGCTACATTTCAAATGGCACACAGTACCCCTTCATTTTACTTTAAGTCCATTCTGCAGTTACCCTCCATGCAGTATGCATACAAATAAAACACATGATTCATCATAACATTGCTCTGAATGCAAAATCTTAAGTAAAAATAAATTTGAAATACAGTCTTTTTCAACAAACAGATAATCAAACACTTTATCTATACAATAGATTATACCAAAGGATTGACATTAAGTTAAGATAGTTTGTGGCCTTTGGTACTCATTTAATATACTTGTGTTACTGTAGTTCTGTGAAGGTTTCTCCATTTACAACCAGTGGTACCAGGCACATCAAACCCAACCCCTTGCGCATATTGTAGCTTATTTTGGTATCGATCCAGCTGATGTCAGCATGTCAATAGCCTCTATACATGTGCCAAGTTTGAAGTAAATTGAAACAAAATCAATGTTTTTATAGTCATGTGAAATTTTGCCCATTATAAGCAAATGGGAAAAGATGTAAAAAAATTAATTAAACATTTGAACTTTGACCTACTTCTACCAAAATGTAATGACATCTATTCTGGGTCACTGTTGCTGCTAAAGTGTTAACAAACAAACCAAACCAAAAACAATACCCCTTGCCTCCCCTTTGGGGGGTAGGGGAATGAGTGCTGTATGTACCCTGCATTGGTCTGATGGCAGCCAGGATAGGCGCCGGCATCCCTGCAACTAGGGATGGGAATCGAGAACCGGTTCTTTTTGAGAGCCGGTTCCCAGAAGCTCGATTCCTTGGAATTGTTTGCCTGCCTGCTTAATGATTCTGCTTAATGATTCTGCATTCATTGTGCATGTGTGATGACGTCACACGCACACTGCATTGTTTTGGTCAGAACATAGCCAACATGGCGTTGAGGCAGAAACGGTCCAAAAAGACGACACCAGGGCCACTTGTAACACTGTCAAAGCGTCCATTTCTTCAAAAGGGTGGAATCCCTCCAATATGCTCAAACATTTGTCCACAGCATGTGATTCATTTGAAGGAATGTCACATATTTGGTACGCTACTTTGTGACGCTTATGAATCTAGCGGCAGAGTGAACACCATGCAGGCAGACATCCGGGCCCCATTCCGGCTCAGGCAACAAATGTCATGCCCCCTCAAATACAAGTTTCTGAAAATAGGGGAAAGGAAATGATTTGCACAACAACGGGAGACATAGAGGAATTAATAAAGTGTCTTAAGTTTCACTTTCACTGTACACCCCCCCACCCCCCCCCACCCAACCGGGCCCGGCATCATCTGTTATTATTATTTGTGCAGACTGTACATGTTATTTTCTGTGCAGAGATGGAAATATAAAAGACAGTTAATATAAACACACCTGTTTGTATTCTTTTATTCCTTCACCCAATGAGAATCGATAAGAGAACCGATAAAGAACTGGATCAATAAGCAAAATCGATAATGGAATCGGAATTGTTAAATTCTTAATGATTCCCATCCCTACCTGCAACCTTCACGAGGAGTAAGTAGTTCAGAAAACAAAAGAATAAAGGAATGACTGACTGTCAAAGTTCAACAGAAGTATTTAATTCAGTAGTTAGTTTGTTACTTAGCAGTTTAGTAACTGGTCAAAAAAGAATACATACATAGACTTTATGAGATGTGTTTTCTGCTGTGTAGTCAGGAAAAAGCATCTGCAAAACACAACCAAAGGCAATGGGACATCCTGTTTTGTTTGGTTTTGTTTTTTGTGATGATGATTTGAGACATATGGCATACAGAATAATATAATAGTGCGTGACTACAGGTGTAGCTATGTCTCATTTCAGACCATATTTGGGCTAAATGGTGGGTTGTATCCTTCTCTAACTGTTTCCTTCTGCTGGAAGCCTCTTCCTTCTCCACTCTGACATTAAACAGCAATTACAGCAAATGTTTGAATGGTTTGAAGGAGGTGCTTTTAAGTGCAGGAGGGGTGATGCATTCATTGTTTTAGGCTCCACTGTGTCAGAGGCTCCTGTGCAGGTGAAGCTAGATCTGCACTTAAATTGTCTGCCCGAGGCGTGGGCAGGACGGCTGTAATCATTTTTTTAGTGTCAGTGTTTCTTTTGCTCTTTCTCTGTCACCACAGTTTTTAATGGTGCTGTATGAGTGCTTATATTTGTATAAGTTCATAAGTATGAAGTGATTTCTATAACATACTTTCATTATTATCAGATTTACTCTTAGGCCCAGTCGCACACTTTTCTGTGTAAATTCATAGCTGTGATTACTGATTTAATCCATTCTGGCTCTACACTATACACATGAAAATGAAGACTGTGAGTTATTTAGGTGGATATGGAAAACAAACTGAGAAAAAAACATGCAAGAACAAGACCCAGCATTTATAGGAGCCCAGTCCTATTGATCTTCTGGACATTTAGGCTGATATAATCTGTAGTTCTCTGTCCCTCTTTTTTGAGGAGATGGTTGTTGTTGTTGACCTTTGTGCTGAAGGAAAACAGGGTATTGTTTTTGCTTGTGTCCATCTATGTGAGAAGAATAATCCACCGACCATTAAAATCAATCTTTATGAAACCTGCTGTGTGTATTGACCGAGTGAATATCTGGAACCTATTCTGTTTTTTTTGAAGTCTCTAGCTTCAGTATTTATAAAATGGCTTCAAAAATATGAAAGACTCCATGTTGCTTCAGTGGACAGAGTTGTTAATTTCTCAATATTAAGTCTCATAACATACTACAGAACATACTGTAGGAAATACTGTTGCCAAATTCCATTCATAAATCATAATATTTTAACTAATGCTGTCAAACGATTAACATTTTTAATCAGATTAATCACAGGGTTGCTGTGGATTAATTTCAATTAATCACGATTAAATATATTCATTTTTAATCTATATTAATCACGTTTCATTTTGCATGAGCAAACAGTCTCAAGAAAGAAGGGAATATATATGCACTTAACATGTTTGTCACAAGCTGGACGACGAGTTAGTCGAAGTGCTAGCAGAATCCTTGACTAACGTATGCTTTGTGCTAATGTGGTATTTTAAAGTGAAAAGAAAACTCCTTCCTGCAGAGTGTGTATAATACTTTATGTCAGTCTTGGTTTTCTTTGTCCTCATATTTCCATCCAGAGGGCCAACGTGCTATTTAGCGTTTTCCATCTTTATGGGTTGGTTCTGCTGCCTGTCTCTATTGGATCAACTGCCCATTTGCACATGCGAGACAGTAACTCTATTTGGTCAAACTGCCCGAAATGTGGTTCCAGAGACATTCAGAGTCATTCTGTGCTGCAGATGGGTTAATTGCATTAAAATTTTTAATCAGATTAATCATGATCATGGATTAATTTGCGTTAATTTGTTAATTTTGACAGCCCCAGTTTAAACCCTTTTACTTGGTGTGTATTTAAGTAAACACTGATTTAGTCATTAAGTCTTTATACCTGACAGTTTTTTTGACTGAATTTCAACATTATTTTCAAAGTCCCTGAATTTCCAGCAGTTTCACCTGACTGTATTGTATGAACCACTGAACATACATTGCTCCACTGCTCTCTAACAGGCCAACCTAACATTATAGGTTTATTAAAACAGCCGGCAACAGGATGGTGTGAGTTTGTAACATTAAACACAAAGGGTTTGCATCCCTTCTCCGATGCATTTTCCATTTCACTGTGGACAGACTTGTAATACAGACCCTCACAGGGAAGGAGGGTTTGTTATAACATCAGAGACCCGTTAAATACTTTGAATCTCAGTGAAAAAGCAGCAGAACCCACACAGCTATTTGATCTCCTGTCAAACCCACCTACTCTATACTGTAACAGCAACACTCTTATTTCATGACGCTGGTTTGAAGTTATAATCATTTCTAGAGGGATATTTGACCCCAAGGCCTCGTTTCCAGGAGGACGTTCTGGGTATGACCTCAAATATTGAGTTCTCTAATTGGTATTAGCAATATTTATGTAGTATTTAATCTCATTACAGTGTAAGTTGATTCTATTTTGTCTCAACAACCTCAAATTCAACATCTAGATTCACCTACAATTTGGTTCCACAATTTGGACCAGTGAACGTGATTGAACATTAAACCTTTTACTAATTACATTACAGAAAGCATTTATAAGGATGTTTTGAAATAATTGGAACTCATAAACTACTCTCACAACCTGCTTTTATTGTATTTTGGAGGGCATTTTTGTGTCTTTATTTCACAGTAGAGACACAACAAGAAGTAATGGCAGATAAGGAGTAACAAGCAGAATAAAAAGCAAACACCTTGGCTAAAGGTAAAGACTTAATTTCAATACATGTTTGATCCATTGGTTCATTTATACCAGCCACTATTGTGATTCTGGTATTTGTTTGGTGACACGCTTGTGGATATATTATAGGCCCATACTTTGTGTGTCATCACGGAAAGAAATCAGTAACAGTAATTCCAGAAAAGTTCGGAGGCTGTGTACAATGTAAATAAAAACAAAATGTAATAATTTAAAAGTCTCATAAACCCATATTTCTTTCACAATAGAACATAGAACAGGTGTTTAAACTGAGCAGATGCATCACTTTAAGTAAAAAGGCAGCTATACTGTTCTAACTAAACAGTTGACCACAGTGTGGTACCTCTTCTTCTTTTAACACTCATCTGTAAACGTCTGAGAACTGAGAAGACCAGTTGTAAAATTGGTCCATTCTCTAATTCCTTTTGGAAAACCATGGATGTGTTGCTCTTCAAACCAAAGATAAGCGGAACCACCCGGCTTGGGATCAGCACTCAGTTCCAGCACCTGCATCTGTGATGGTATGGGGGCACATACGTGTCAATGGAAGACATCTAGAGCGTCAACATTAATACTGAAAGGTATTTACAGGTTTTAGAGCAACATATGATCCTATCCAGATGACATCTATTACAGGGAAGGCTTTGCATATTCCACTAATAGGATGCCAAATATACTGCACTGATTACAATAGCATGGCTTCAGAGTAGAAGAATCCCGGTGCTGAACTAGCCTGCCTCCAGTCCAGATCAGTCATCAATTCAAAAGTGTTGTATCAGTTGCGATGTTGCTGACATTTTTTAAAAAAAAATAATTATTTATTTATTTTAAACATTTGATATCTAATATCAAATACCAAATCTATCAATATAATTTCTACTGTGACAAAATGTGGGTTTGTCAGATTTGCAAATCATTGCATTTAGTTTTTATTTATATTTCACACAGTGTGCCAACTCTTTGGAACTGGGGTTGGAAAGAAATCTGCCAAGATCTTAGAAAAGTTAACAAAGTTCATTTTTGACCCTTTAAATTCATTTTTAATTCCATTCCTTATTATTATAAAAGTTCACATCATCAAAATTTAGTTGAAGTAGCATGGGGGCATTTAAGCTGATATGTCAAATCTGTAATTGTTAAAAACTGAGTTTGAATGTATTTGGCGTCCTTTTACTTGTGACAAAGGTTTACATTTAGTAAAAGTCACTGAAAAACTGAGACCTTAAAAACTGAGACCTCCCCAAAAACATATTTCCAAAACAAATTGTGCTGTGCTGTAACATTTTGTGTTACAGTGACTGCCTTGTTGAGAATCTGGATGTGAGACAACAAACAGGTTTTGCAGCCCAGTGTGTCTGGACGCAGTTTAATCAAGAATCAGGTGAGCCAGTTGGAGAGCTCCCTACTGCTCCTCTATTACCCTGCACATCATTTGTTTTTAAGCACTCTAAATTAGAGCATTCATTTAGCATCCTCTTTTTTCTGTGATCAACAAAAGCAGTCCTGAAGCTCATCACTTACTGTGGAGGTAGACCTTTCAGTCTCATCAGGGTAAACTCACTAAAAGCAGCCAAGCGTTAAGGACAAGGAATGAGACCATCAGCGTGATGAAGAGGTGAAATCTGCAATCAAACAGCTGTAACAACACACAGCAGACAAACGCACAAACCTACTGGAAGAGTGCAAGCAGGAAAGTTATTGTAGGTCAAAACAAGAACAAAGATAGTGAGAGGGAAGGACAGAAGGAGATCACTATTAGCCTACAGTGACAAAAGGAGGAGTGTTAGATGCTTGCCACTTCATCATTTGGCTGTGAATGATTTTGCATGAATTTGTGTGATGACTCATAATGTGCTGATTGATTTGCTCTGCAGCAAAATGTTTACAATTAATTACCAGAGGCAAAAAAAGAAAATTATAAAAATTAACTTCAAAACTTGAAAATCATCTATGTGAATGACTTTGACACCAAGTTAAGATAGTTTGTGGCCTTTGGTACTCATTTAATTTACTTTTTCTGTTACTGTAGCTCTGTGAAGGTTTTTCCATTTACAACAAGTGGTGCCAGGCACAACAAATTCCGCCCCTCGCACGTATTGTAGCTGTTTTTAGCATCGGTCCAGCTGATGTCATCATGTCTATGCATGTGCTGATGTCAGGATATGAACTGCCTCTATATATGTGCAAAGTTTGAAGTAAATTGAAACAAAATTGATGGTTTTATGGACATTTGAAATTTCACCTATTATAAGTAAATGGGAGAAGAAAAAAGAAAACCAAAAAATTCATAAAAAATCTGAACTTTGACCAACTTTTCCCAAAATGTAACCATATCTGTTCTGGGTCACTGGTAATCTATAAACCAAATTTGGTATGAATTCAACCAATAGTTTTGCTGCTACAGACATGTGAAATTTCACACATAATAAGTAAATGGGATTTTTATTTTTTTTTTTAATTCATAAAAAATTGAAACTTCGACTTATTTTTCCCCAAAATGTAATCAGATCCATTCTGGGTCACTGGCAATCTATAAACACAATTTGGTATGAATTCAACCAATAGTTTTGCTGCTAGAGCGTTAAACCAACAAACAAAAACACAAACTGAACCAAAAACAATACCCCTTGCCTCCCCTTCAGGGGGCCAGGGTAACAACACAAGATGTGACCATAACTATATATATAGTATTCTCTGATATATGCATTAACACATTTACATGAATATATTGAATGTGGCTCTCAGCAGCTTGGCCCTAAAGCATACCAATTGGTTATTAAAGTTACATAACACTGACCTAATGCCTTATGGGATATGCATGTGATACATATGCAACACATGCATTTCAGGCCATCAAACATTTAAATGAAGTGCCAAGGCTAAGTGAATCCTTAACATGTCATTTCACCACACAAAGTAAAATGCTGTTAGATACATTTTATTAGCGCATATGTTGCCAGTCACCCTGTTATTGTTGTTTTCATTACGGTGGGATGGAAAGCTGGAGTGGGTGTGTCATTAGTAGTAAGCTGATCTGGAGTGAGGGAACATGTGTCACCCCTGGATCGTTTGTGTCTGACAGGCGAAAGATTAGAATGAAGGATGGTTTTCATGTGCTGATAGTAATCCCATCCATCCATCCAGGTTATGCTGTGACTTTGTTGGAGTCACCTACTTGGATGCTACATCCTGCATATAACAAAATACTACATACTGCTTGCTGTGGTAACATAAGTGCAACTAGTCACAAGTGAAAATGTATAGGGTACTCTGGTCCACTCTACCAGTGGAGTTAATGCACCTTAAATGCTAGTTTATGCTCAGCATTACATATATGAAAAATGAACAAGACAGCATAATGCATTGTGGGATGCAGTACAATCATAAAACATACTCTGCATTTATGTTTTTTCTGGTATATGTTGGTATATGTTTTTTTTTTTACCATATTACAATGCATCTATTCTGGCATCTTTGAGGGTCTGCAAGTTTTCAGGTTTTACACATAAACAGACTTCTTTTAATCGAAATCATTTTACTAGCCTTTCTGAAAATAGTCCCTGTCCTCATTTGGCCTGGCCACTGTCTCTGAGATCAACACTGACGGAAATTAAAACCAGAAGCTTGTGCTCTCATTTAACAATCAGTTATTTATGTCTGTGTGTCAGCTCTGACGATACAGTGTTTCTGTTTTGTTGCATGGAAGTGTATGCACAGGCTAATGCAATAAACGGAGGCTGTACTTCTTAAATTCCCAAATGAAAAGTCAATTCACAATCAGGGCTTTTGCAGCTTCAGCCATGGCTTTACTTGATAATGTTAGCATTATTTAGATAGATGTGACGGAGCATAGATGGCGGAGGATAATATTATTATTGCAGCATACATGGAGTACCTGCCCACTGGAATCATAGCCCTCTTTAAACCTCAGTGACCTAAACAGCCGCTGGCAACCCAAAGCATCTACTGATTAAACATTTTTAATGTTTTGAAGTTCTAGGTCTTTAAGGGTTCAGTTTATTGGCAACTACAGATATTGACTCACTTAGGATACAGTACATATAGTAGGAAAATATAAAAAATATCCATCCACAGCAGCCTTAATACCTAAATGGTTATAATACTAGGAGCCTATACTAACCCTTTAAAATAACTGGAGAGCTGCACCATAAAGACACATTTCACGTGGACGCAAACATTCCCTGATTTTTCCAAAACAACTACATGTCTGTTTTTTCTTCTCTTTGCCCACTGTATCTCAAAAAAAAATAAGAAATTACCTATTTTCACTTTTGGCTGGACTTGATAATGAAATCCTGTTGCCATGAGGTCAATATAACACTTTAAGTTTCTCCAGCATAAATACTGGCTGCTTCTTTTTGTGTTTGTTTCTCCTATCTGTGTCACTGAATAACTTAATTATTGCACAAACAAAATCTGATTTCAAATGCTAAGGTATCAGTTAGTCTCTAGTACCAGAACACATTTTATAGATGACATAATTACCATAAGATTAATAACAAAAACAGGTCAAAACAATGTCACAAAATGACAAACACTGAGAGATGCACGAACCAAATGACACTTTCATAACATAAAACAAACGGTGGTGCATCCATTACTTCAAAATGTACCTGTTATAGCTCCGGAGGGACCATAATATTTAAGCGACAGAGGGTGTTGTTATGTTAATGTGCTAAGAAATGGAGGTGGGTTCATAAATAGTCTCGTATGCTGACATACTGAGCTGGCTGAGGAGGTTTGCAAGACTGCTGAACTTGGAAGCTCTTTAGTGAATGGAGGTTTAGAAAGTAGTGAAGTCCTCCTCCACTCTGCAGCCCACACAGCCAGGCCTTCACACTATTTTATGCAACTGCAGGCAGTGAGAAAGAGAAGACTATTAGCAAGAAGATGATGAGAGAGCAATGTAGAAAGGCCCAAATATAGAAGTAGTGGAAGAAAACAAAACTATAAATACAGTATAAACTAATATTAACCCATAAAGACCCATCTACTTATCTAAACTGTTTAATACCTGTTTATCCATTAATCCTATCAATCCATGGTGTAAAATACAGATTATCATTTTTGCATGGTCACCAGATATGACCCATTTGGATATTCAGAGGCTCCGTAGTGAAAATGGAAACACCGTCATCTTCTATAACATTGATCCACCGGTAAAACCCATAGAGTTTGATCAACGACAGAGGATGAAGACACTTAGTTTATGTTCGGTTATCTATATCTTTGCTGATAACATCACTTTTTTTCAGTTTTCTCTATTTCTAATATAATAACCCTCAACTTTAATCTGAGCTTTTATGAAAACCTACAGCTGTGCTCATAAGTTTCCATACCCTGGCAGAATGCACATAGGACAGTCTTGGATGTTCCAACACGACATTGACCCAAAACACAAGGCCAAGTCGACCTGTCATTGGCTACAGCAGAAAAAAGTGAAGGTGAAGGAGAGGCCATCTCAGTCTCCTGACCTCAGTATCATTGAGCCACTTTGGGGAGGTCTCAAATATAAAGTTCTTGCAAGAAAACCCAAAATCTTAAAAGAACTGAAGGTGTTTTGCCAAGAAGAATGGACAGCTTTACCATCTGAGAAAATAAAGTGCCTCATCCAACAACTACCACAAAAGACTTCAGCGGTCATTGATGTTAAAGGGACCAATACAGAGGTCTAAGAACTAGGGTATGTCAATTTTTGATCAGGGTTATTTGGATAGTTTCTGTTGTCAGTATGATTTAGAAAGAGCAAACACATTTGTTTGATAATAAATGGCTTCACCCAACTACTTGCCACAAGTGAAAGGAAAGTTTTTGTCTTATCATTCATATTCTCTGAAAAATGGCCAAAGAATCACAAATTCTGCCAGGGTATGTAAACTTATGAGCACAACTGTACATAATCAGTGAATTAAATACAGGAAAATATATTATTTTCACTGGGAAATGTCATGTCTGCTCCCAGACTGTGTCTGTCTTTTCTGTTTTGTCTGTCATTTCCTGTTTTATTTTGTTAAGTTTCCCTCTTGTGTCATGTCTGGTGTCTTTACTTCCCCTCCTTGATTGTTTCACCTGCTCCTGATTACCTGACTCCTCCCTGATTATCTCCACCTGTGTCCAATTGTCTTCCCGCCCTCTTGTGTATTTAAACCCTGTGTTTTCCCCTGTTCCTTTGCCAGTTTGTGTTCTACCTTTGTGTGCTCACTTACCAGTGTTTTTGGATACCTGTCAGTCTGTCTGCCCGTTTTGCCTTCTGACCACCGATTCTGCCTGTTCCTTGTCTGCCTGCTCGTCTGGTTCTGACCTGGTTCGTACATCGACTTCTGATTCTGCCTATTCCCTGACTACGTCAGCCTCCAACGTGTTACCTTGTGTTTCGACCCTCGCCTGGACCTTGACCGTGAGTAGCCTTTCCCTCATGTCCCGTTGCCTCCTGAATTGCCCTCCTGTGTATGACCTGGCTTGTTTTTTGACTATCCTCTGTTTTGCCCTAGTCGGGGTGTTGACGGGAATCCTCCGGCTCGGCCGTGCTGACCATCCATATTCCCCACTCACAGCCCGGACGAAGAGTCCAGTATCACACGCCTTCACAGATGTGTTAACTATTTTGTGCTGTGTTTTTACTACTGTGATTGTGTTTAATAAACACTCTCAATTGGTCATCTGTCTTCTGGTCTTGCATTTGGGTTCAGCCTTTGTACTAGTCCCATTACAGTAAAACATGAAATAAAGAGGATAATATTACAATAAATGGTGATAAATCGCATAAAAAAAAGTTAAATACAGAGAAAAAATTCATCTGGGAATTGCCACAAACGTAACACTGGGTCTTTAAGGGTTAAGACACACACTCATATTACACATCCCTAAAATAGAGTTTGCTTACATCAGCCAAGACCCATAATCTCTTCTTCTCATTGCACAAGATTATTAAACTACACAGTAGAGCTTCCCTTTTTGAGGACAGTCAGTCTGGGCTGAAGACGACACCCCTGTTAATGTGACGCTCTTAAACGCTTGAAGAGGTTCTTGAATGGATGAGCGCCCCAAGCATTTGCCGATTTCGCATATGCTCAGAGCTGGCCCTGGCGATCCTGTGGCCCTCCAATGTGAAGTGAGAATGTAAGAAACCCTTCCAGCCTGTATCTGGTTTTATAGATCTTTAGCAGAGTCCAGAGTGTGGCCCAAGTTCTGTTTTTTCCATCATTTTTTTAATGTAAATCTATGCAGTAGTTTTAGTATAATCCTGCTGACAAATAGACTGACACTGATGTACACATGGAAGACTGTTTCCCCCTACATAACAAACTGACAAAACAAGTATTTAAATAATTAATAAAATGCCATTGCAGATGACCCATTTGCACAGACAAAACCTTGAAATATTATCAAGCTAAACCCAAAGTCTCCCTTGAGAAAGAATGTGGTGACAGTGGGAAGGAAAACCTTGAAGAAACCTCCAACAGTTCCAGACTCAGCATGGGCTGCCATCTGCCTTGACCAGGTGGGGTCAGTGGAGAGTGGAATGAAATGAAGAGCATAGAGAAACATCAAGCAAACAGTGGCAGATTGATGGGTTAGAAAATGCAGAATCATACAGACATACCTGCAGAAAAGAACAAGGGCAGAGAGGGGAAAAAAAACACAAGCTGCAATGGGAAAGTGAAGGTACAATGTTAATGGCATGCACTAGTGGCATATAAATACATGGAGAAAGAAAAAGAGGACAGGAGAGGAGCTCAGTGCATCATGGGAAGTCTCTCGGCAACCTAGACTTACAGTAGTATAACTGAGGGATGACTCAGGGTCACTTGAGTCAGCTTCTGCTCCAAACTTTATCAAAAAGAAAAGTCTAATCTTAAAAGTCGAGAGGGCAACCCGAAGAGCTGCTTCCACAGGAGAAGCGCTGATGGCTGTTTCCACACTAATGCATTTTCATTTCACAACAGCACTTTGAAAAAAAAAAAAAAAAAAAAAAGGAAAAAAAGAAAACAGCACTTTAAAATGAAAATGATCTCCAGCCACAGTAACGTTTTAGCAGATATTCCAAAATAGTCTCTGAACTTTGTAATATACTTGAAATGCATATCACATGAAAAGGCGAGTTGATAACACTGCTGGACAAGGGAACTGTCACAAATTGCTCAAATAATACAGTATCTGCTGTGCATGTAGGCAGGAGATTCATAAAATACAGCATTTAACCATACAACAGCTGATAATAGACAACAATGGCCTTGAATTCAATATTGATATTGAATTAACAGCTGGGAGTCAAGGGTGATGTTTTGTTTTTGTTTGGAAAGGGTTGTGTTAAATGGATGCAATAAGTTAAGAAATTAGACATAATTACTCATAAGACTCAATCAAATAGTGAAAGTGGGTGGCTGCTTCATTATTTCCAAAAGTCTATGCTTTTTCGAAAGTTAAAATGCAAGATGCTAGGTGTAAATATAATTAAAATTATGTCTTTTGAAAACAAAATTAATGTGGATGTTGCCTTAAGGCTGTAATTCTGAAAACTTTGGGACCCATAAGTAAATTTTCACTCCAAGAATTTAATGCTTTATTGAGATATTTCATTGCTACAAGATTTTTAAGGTATCCTAGAGCTTTATGTGTAAGGAGAAAGATCTTAAATTCCATTTCCTTATACATTGTTTTAGGCAAGAAGAAGGTTGCTGGTATATTTCCGTTTCTGTGCTATGAAATTTCCTAAAGTGAGACTGAAAATCTTCACATAATTCAAGACTTTCAGAACTAAATGGGAGATTGGTAAATTGAGAGCTTCACTTTTTGCCTCTCATCACCTGTGGATCTCCTGCTCCATCCTTCCATCATTTGTGAACAAGACCGAGATACTTCAATTCATCCTCAATCCAGAGGGAACACTCCACCCATGGCCTCAGACTTGGGGGTACTGATCTTCAGCCCACTGCATCACACTCAGTTGCAAACCACCCCAGTGTAAGCTGGAGGTCACAATTTGATGAAGCCAACAAGACCACATCATCTGCATAAGCAGTGACGTGACTGTGAGGCCACTAAACTGGACATCCGCCACCCCCTGGCTGCTCCTAAAAATTCTGTCCAAAAAGATTATCAACAGAATCAGTGACAAAGCACAGCCCTGGTGGAGTCCATCTCTCTTCAAGAACATATCTGATCTACCACTGCCAATGCAAACCAAACTATACTCCCAAAGCACCACCTAAAGCAGGGGTCACCAACCCTGGTCCTGGAGATCTACTATCCTGCATGTTTTGGATGTTTCCCTCTTCCAGCACATCTGACAGTCATTATCAGGCTTCTGCAGAGCTTGACGATAGGCTTATCATTTGAATCAGGTGTGTTGGAAGAGGGATGCATCTAAAACATACAGGGTAGTACACCTCCAGGACTGGGGTTGGTGACCCCTGACCTAAAGGACACCTTGAGGGACACAGTGAAACACATTCTTCAAATCCACAAAACACATGTTTACTGGTTGGGTGGACTCCTATATACCCTTCAGGACCCTGTAGAGGGTAAAGAGCTGGTCCGGTGTTCCATGACCAAAACAAAAACTGTATTGGCCAGGAGCTGTGGGTAGGGATTGAAAGAATAAGGTACAAGCCGTGGAAAGGAGTTTTCTTGATGCACACTACCTTGTGGAATGGTGACAAGGAAGGAAGGAAGGAAGGATGGATGGATGGATGGATGGATGGATGGATGTTAATGACCTTTAGTAAAAAATCTTGTTAAAAAATGGATCGACATTGCCTTCTTTTTCTATGGGGAAACCATTTGTTTAGTGTCAAACCCAGTGAGGCTGCAGTTCTATCAGCAAGATAATTGACTTGTGTAAGAGTAAAGTTATGGAAGCTTGTTACACTGCTTTGAAGTAAATCATGATGAAATAACTTCCTTAAATTTGGTTTCAGGATTATCAGATAGATATCTACTGTAATGGAATTTCCCCATAAGTGCTGTATAGACCAGGGTAAAGAGAAGATGGATGATAGAATAAAAAACAGTGAGAGGCTAATGTTTAATGTTTTTAATTAGTTATATCTAAACGTAGGTCTTGGGTTAATAAGCTTTAATGGAAGATTGCCAACACTCCTCCTCCTTGTTTTGTGCTTCAAAGAATGTGACAATCAATATAAATGGGGACAATTACACAGTGAAACAGAATCAATCAATTTGATGATCACTTATCAAATCACTCGCTAGACAAGAGAGACCTAATATTTGACAGTCTCCGATTGATTTCCCTGTTTTTGTTCGAATACAATAGTGGTATTCATTTCATAAGGTCCTCTACGTAGATTTATTTTTATAGATTTAGATTTAGATTTATATGATTTACCTAATCTCTGTCCACATAACCTATTTTTCTCTAACTCTGCTCCTCCTGTCCACGTCTACTTCAATAAAAAAGAGATTTGTCAGTGTGAATGAAAAGTTTTGTCTCCATCCATGTGGAAAGAAGAAGCAAAGAGATTAAAAAACAATGGCCTCAAACCCTAATTAGTGCATGCCTGTTGTTGCTTTGCTTCATAAGCATGCACCTGAAGTATCATAGAAGTCATATAGGTTCATAAATCAGTGTGTTTGTTGCCTGCAGTAGATTGTCATCAGCACAGACACATTTGGGAAACTGACACATGTATTGTTGTGGTGAACTATACAGTATGTGTAATGTAAAGAATACAGTTCAACAACCTAAGCCAACACTAGTAGGTTAAATTTATAATGTAACTTGTCATTGCTGTACAGCTGCATGACAGATTAAGGCCTCTGCATCTGCCACATCCAATACACTGATATTATCTGAAGGTCAACAGTGTCTGCAGTTTAACATCCTCCAGAAACAACCGTTTGTGTGAGTGTTTGTGGCCGTTTATAGTCATTTATGTAACTTAGTGAGTACCACTGTTATAATAGCTTTGGATTTTTCATTATAGTTTAGTTTTATTTAGTTTTGACTTTTTTTTCTCTAATTCAGTTCGTTTTAATTGGTTTTTAGAGCAGGTTTGCTTGTTTTTATTAGTTTTTGTTATTTTCTACATGCTTAGTTGTAGTTTAGTTTTAGTTTTTTCGTATCTTTTCTTTTCTTCGCCGTCATATTCACATAAATCCCATACAGGACTCTGCTGCTTTAGTCTCCATGTTTCTAGGTACAGTGGGGACCACAGGATGACTCTAAACCACGTGACGCACCGTAAAGTGTTGTATGGTGCCAAAAGCTAAAATTGCTGGAGTGAAATAAATTAATTTCATATCAATCCGACATTAATGAAAACAAAGGGAATTTTATCCATAATTTTTATAAGTTTTAGTTAGTTTTATAAGTACACAATACAGTTTGAGTTAGTTATCGTTTTTTTCTTTTAATTATAGTTTTTATTTATTTCAGTTAATGAAAATGTTTTTTCAATTCTAGTTTTCATCATTTCGTTAGTTTTTATTAACAATAATAGCCTTGGTCAGTACAGAGATATTTTTAGAAAAATGAAGGCTCTATGTACATATTTTGTTTTAAAATGAAGGCTGGAAAATACCTTTTAGAAAAATATATGCATTAGTGTGAACATGTCTGAGCACAGACACGGTCTATGGGGTTTGGGTGACAGCGACCTCAACTCTGCATTGTCATACTTCAGATTTTAATGCCACAGCAACACATTCTGTTTGTTGTGAGATCTTGGTGAAAATAAAAGCGGGGCCCACTTTTGGTTTTATTGCTCTGTTTATGAGGATACAAGAAATGCACTTTTTATCAAATGTTATCAAATGATTTGTTTTGGTTTGATGATACTGAAAAACTTGACTTGTGATTTTGGAGAGGAACTTTTGTTGTGTTGAATTTTGTATGTCAAGCTTGGGGGAGAAGAAAAAATGGTTTTTTTTTTTACACCAGGCTGTGAAGAATTTTGTTATGAATTGTAATGCACTGTGACTACTTGGGAAGATAAGATAAGATAAGATAAGATAAGATAAGATAAGATAAGATAAGATAAGATAAGATAAGATAAGATAAGATAAGATAAGATAAGATAAGATAAGATAAGATAAGATAAGATAAGAAAAGATAAGATAAGATAAGATAAGATAAGATAAGATAAGATAAGATAAGATAAGATAAGATAAGATGCATTACAAAAGGACATGTAGCTGCAAGTGCATAGTAAGTAGGCTTTTCTGTAGCATCACCCATTGGGTACATAAAATACTTCATATACACACAACGCACATCAGATTAATCAAGTCTCTGAATCTTTCTATCTTCATCTGCAAGTAAAATTTAGCTAATGTACTTAAACTTCAGTAGTTGATGGTTTTTAGCCATTATTAGCATAACGCTGTCAGCATTTTGAGCTTCAAGTGGTCGGAGATGAAACAGTTCTAGGCACTTCTGTGGACACATGGACATGGATCTACTCCATGGTGCAGACTTTGGCTACTCACAGGAGTTTTCAGACGGGTAGGGAGGTTAAATATATGATGGCGACTTGTAATTATTGATCAGGTTCATTCAGACACAAATCTACAGCTCTGCTCTGTGGATCGACATGGAACTTGGGAAAGTGGCTTCTCTTTTTCACAGTGCCGTCAAACAGCATCATGTCAACTATGGTTTGAAAAGGTGTGCAGTCAAGAAAATAGCAAAAACAACTAAAAACTGCCTTTTAATTGTCAAAATACGATGAATGGATGGATGGATGGATGGATGGATATTTTTACTTTTTTTTTCATTTTCCACATTATATCAGTAGATTTTGTTTAAAATGCTGGAATAGGTTAAAATAAAAGTAGTGATCTCAGTTTTTTATCTGGTACAGTTTGACAGATGGTAAGAATAGGGCTGTGTATTGGCAAGAATCTGGCAATACGATACAAATCACAATACTAGGATCACAATACGATATATCACGATACTGTTAAAAAGGCAATATTTTATTTGTTTCTTTTTTTGAATTATTTCCTTGAAGAATTGAATTACACCAGAAATCTGCACAAATACTAAACACATTTTTATTTGATCACAACAGGATCTAATGCTATATCACCAAACTTTCCTGTATTAAAACTTAAATAATGTTTTACAGACATTATAGTTTAAGATCCTGCTCAAATGTTCGTATTCTATTAGTTCAGAACTAACATCAGAACATTATTTTTGTGCAATCCCAAAAAAGGAACTAACATTATTTGATAAAACAGTGTGAATTAATAATAAATAAAAAATATAAAAAGAAAAAAAAAGAGACTCCACAATATCTGCATTTGAATAAATACCTAAAAATATCGATACAGTACTTTTTAATATCGATACAGTATTGTGAAATGAAATATTGCAATATATTGCAGAACCGAAATTTTCTTACACCCCTAGTTAAGAAGCCATCACTTTTTAGCAGTTACACACAAAAACCACTTTAAAGAACATTATAACTTGGGTCAAGTCTTTCTTTCTTATCAGCAAAGACTAAAACTAAAATTCCCCACAATCCTGTTTGTAGCACTCAACCCTCCAGTGAAACAGGTTAAAAATAGTTAAAAACAGGTCACAAATACATTATTTATATGCAAAATTGAGTCATTAATTCAATACCGACATCTGTTATTCATACAGGAGTGAATTTGTTGGAGCATTAACAGTTGCTAATTTATACACATTTGGGACTTTAGTTTGGTCCATCCGAGGGCGTTATTAACAAAATTATACTCCATATTTTAAAATATGGAATATCTCGAGCCATTTGAGAAAGGGCATAATTAAAATCAGATCAAACAATAATGTGAACACATTCTACTCTAAGAAGAAACAGATGCATCAAATTGAGTTTCTACAGAATTTTCCTCTCAAACTGTCACAGATCAGATATATGTTGGAGTCCATTTAATCAAATGTGTATTGACTATATGCAGGAGAGGTGGTTTCAGAGTCCTCCATGTCTCAACCTTCTAATGCACCGTAAGCTTTGTAAAGTGTTTATGAAGAGCAGGAGTCATGTTTTCCAGTGCATGGAACAGAAACATTGTCTCCACGGAGCCCTAAAAATAGGTCATGCTCTGTTCTCTGATCTACTCCGCACTGTTACATAAAATACACTCTGCTTTGAACCAAATCCCTGTTTCTTTCTCTCACTCTCACACAGACAGTACACAAACAGAATCCACATAAAACATCGATAACACATGTCGTATGCTATGTTCGTTAATGAGACGTGGATATGGGCAAGTTTGAGGCACGTGGCGGAGAAGCATCGTTATTTCAACATCATCACAGACAGATGACGCTCATGTTATGGACATTAGAAACAGGAAATGCCAATGATATATCTTACTAAAAAGGTTAAGAAATACATGTGGGACTACATTAAAGATAATCACCAGCCTGACAAAAAAGGTGTTGATCAAAGATTCTGTAAACAACCACAGAAGTAGCACTGTAGCCCAGTGATCACTGTTCTTTAAGTTTGTCATTTCCTGTCTGTTCACTTCTGTGCTCCTGTATTTATGTCCTATTTCCCTTTACTTAAATAAGGCTTACACACTAATCACAGACATAATTGCGGATAATGCCACAGTTTGTTCTCAGATGAAAGCAGTAGAGATGAGAGACCGGCTTAGTGCCACTGAGAAAAGATCACCTGAACCTTTCAACCTTTTCTATTGATTTCTAAGCAACGGGATGTCCATTGACTACCAACACTGTGATAAACAAACACAGTTTGACCACAACAGAAATACAGAGGAATTTTTCCTTTTTCCTTTCAGATGAAGGTTAAATTACTCCTTCTAGCAGACTCAAAAATATGAATAAAAGATCAAATTTGCATAACTTAATATTCAGAAAGAATTTAGTTGTTTAATTTTAACTAAACATTTGTTATATTTTATTAAGATTATAACCCCTAGTATTTATCTAAAGTCCTGAACAGGTAGATTAAGTTTGTTAAAAGTTTAACCCATAAAGACCCAGTGCTCCTTTTGCGACAGTTCCCAAATATTTTTTCTCTCTATTTAACCTTTCTTAAGTGATTTATCATCATTTATCATATTATCCTCTCCATTTTGCATTTTTTTCAGTGAAAATCCTGTATTTTCCTATATTTATTTTACTGATCATGTACTTTAATCATCATGCTGACATTGCATTTGAGGGTTATCATACCAAAAACAGAGAAAACTTGAGAAAAAGAGACTTTTCACTAAATTCTATCATTAACTGAACGTGAAGTATGAGTCTCCTTCCACTGTCATTTGTCAAACTCCATGGGTTTTACTGGAGAATCAGTGTTGTAGAAGATGATGGTGTTTCCACATTCAGTACAGAGCCTCTGAACGTCCAAATGAGTCATATCTGATGACCACAAAGAGATGACGAACTGCATTTTACATCAATAATTTACATGGATTGATAGGATTAGTGGATCAACAGTAGTTTTGATCAGTAGATGATTTTCATCACTGGTGTATATTTGGGTCTATATGGGTTAAACAATATCTGACTATGATAAACTGTAGTAGATCCAACATGTCACCAACATGATAGAGATTTAACAGTTAAATAATGCAAACATACATATGTACATTTACAGTTAAATGGTGGAAAACTAAAGTAATGAGGCTTTGTGGATATGCACAAACATAAATGTGTTGTTGTCAGATACTAGTGCTGCTAAAATGTTTCTAGTTGCTATGCATCACTTAATTTGCTACAAATTTACATGTTTTGCAAAATGCCAACACAATAATTAGCCTGATGTGATATGAACAAGTCTCAGATAAAATATTTTAAATGAAACAGGAAACTTTTTGTTTCTGGCATGAGCAAGATCGTGGTTTTATTATACTACTGTATGACGAGAGACGTGTTTATGATTCTGTATCGAGAAACACAATGACACCTTCTATTTCTGGTATTTATGACAAAGTGTTAAGTGCATCATACACTTTTAACAGTGTCCACAACTCCAACTAAATTACACATGAAAATCCCACAGATTAGAGTGCAGTACACATAGTATTTAAGAAGTCAGTGTAAGCAAAGCTACATACAGTCGTGGAAAAAATTATTAGACCATCAAAAGTCATCAAAAACAATGGTTATGCAATCAAGTAGTAATTCCTATTTTTATCATGTGACTAAAACAGAAAAGAAAAAACATGGACTGTCTAAAAGTACTCTTTTTGTCAGTCCAATGCCATAGCTATTGATGTAAGAACTGAAGTGATTTTGATTATTATCAAGAAAAACATGGAAAATGGCTAGATATCAGCTCTGAAATTAAACTCTTATGAATTATTTTTGTTGTTATCATTATAGTTGTCCAGACAAACGTACCTTTAGTTGTACCAGGCAATAAACTGAACAAGAAATTGAAGAAAACAAGGAGCGGTCTAAAAATTTTCCCAAGACTGTATATTTGGCTAAAAGTCATCTAGTACTTTAACCCTAAAGCAGTGGTTCCCAATCTTTTTTTGGCTTGTGACCCCATTTTAACATCACAAATTTCTGGTGATCCCAGACACTCAAAATGGAGACATTTTGTTTTGCTAAAATATAATTTTTTTGTAAATCATATAATAGTGTGCTATACTATGTTGCAAATAAACGTTAATTTTAGTAGACATTTAGTCTATATAATGTATAATATTACGGACTGAGGCAGAAAAGCCAGGTGTAGATTACTGCAAAAGTGAGAATTTTATTTTCCTTGGTCAGGATATGTACAGTCAGTCCTGCTTATATTTACAAGGCTGACAATTAATACTGAACAAACAATAACTCCAACTATGAATTATGAAAGAGCTGCTGCATCTTAAACCGACCACAATGAACATTTGAAAGATAAACAGTACCACAGTGCTTCAGTTTCAGCTTCATAGTTTATCATGTCTTTTATGTATTGGGATTGTGTCTCTCAACTCACCATACATTTTTTATTAGTAAGTTTTTATTTTTATCAATTACTAGAAATTTCATGTGACCCCATTTGAATTCCAGGCGAGTCCACATGGGGTCCTGACTCCAAAGTTGAAAAACACTGCCCTAAAGCCTCTCATTACATTGGTTCATGAGACTTACTCAAGGAAAGTAAAAGAAAAACAAACCCATTAACAGCTATCTAAGGTTGAAAATAGAAATTTAAGAGCTGAACAATGTGTGAAAAGCTGGATCCTCCAACGGCACAGGTTACATACAGTACCTCTGATGACCAAGCTTTAGCCCAGTGAATCACCCATCTCAGACCTGCTCACCTCCTGCAGCGTCAGCCTCAGCACTTCCCTCTGTAACTTCTCACACTCTGATTAGCAGCTTTGTTGTGACCCCCCAGGGCCCTCTTGCATGGCACCTGTGTATGTGACTGTATCTGTGTTAAAAGAGGGAGAGAAGTGAAGAGTGATGGAAGTGTAGAGTGTTTGAAGAGCCAGAGAGAAACGAAGGAGTGCCAAAATAAATAAATATATAAATAAACAAATGCAAGAATACCAAGGGACAAAATAAACCTGTGCTGCTGAAGTTATATTTTGCTGAGAGTATAAAGGGTCATGTAAAAAGCATTGCATAGAATGGATGTTGTAAGGATCAAAGGTTTGTGCATTCATAGAAAGCCTAAATCATCTGCATGTGAGTTGTTCATTTTATTTGCATGTTTAATATTTATGCAATACCATAACAAATCCAATATTATACGAATCTGAACCTGAATATTGGTCAGAACTACTGGCATGTAATTGCAGATCTTGTGACACCGTGACTGTGTGTGGCTGATGTAATAACTTGTAAGAATAACTGTTGTTTACTGGTAACATCACTCACACACTATCTGCAAAGGATGTTTCATAGGAAGCATATACTCATACAGTACATGATAACAAGTGTGATTTTGCAAGCTTTACCCATCCTGAGATGCCTCCAAGTTGTGACTAATCAAAACATCTGCATTCCTTGCGTATGTTAAGTGCGAACAGTTTTGTCAGTCATTAAAGTAAACAATAATGTGTTACCTGCATACACGCTGGTAATTGCCCTACAGAGGCTGTTCTGCTCACTGGTACAGCAGGAGATAATCAAATAAATGCAGAATCACATATCTTCATTGTAGTTTGAAGTAATTTCAGGATATTAGCATCTAACGCACAGAACAGGAAGAATAATCATTACCAATTAACATTCTGAAGCCCTCAAACTGTAAAGAAGAAGCTGAAACTTTCAAAATGCAGAAGAAGGCCGATTTGAAGAGAAAGATCCTCATGCCAGGTAAACGAAAGCAGAGTTACAAACTGAAACATAACGTGCTCACACTTGAAAACCCTCAGCCTGACTTATGAAACTCTTCAAAATATTGATTGTCACTGATATGTTGATTTGTAATATGTAAAATATTTGAGACTATGAATTAATAGTGGGATTGGTTTGTGTAACAGATGTATAAAGGAATCCAAGATTTATCTAAAACAGTCCATACAGTGGTAAAGAATTAATGTAAATGAACCATAAGTATAAGAGAAATAAATATACGAGAAATAATTTAAACTGTTTAGATACTTAGCATGTTTAAGAGATCATGTGAGTTGGTGTCATGCCATTTATAATAGTGAATAGGAAAATATGTGAATGACAGAATCCACAAAGTGGGATAAGTGTAATAAAGATTTGTCATCTTGAGGCTTGATTATGATTTATTTAAGAGAAAAAATGTCAAGGAAGTGTAAAGGGTGCGTTTCAAGTTTATTATGAAGATATTCAAATTGATCTATTTTTTAAAATTATTTTATTGTATTTTTTTGTCTGTAATTTGGCACCTCCTCCAGTGGATGGCACCCTAGTCAGCTGCCTGTGTCGCCTATTGACCCTTTGCACCGACATCACAGTTATCACGTGACTAGGGGTTCAGCGCCATGGTGGATGGCAAAAGCAACACAACAAACAAACGAATGAGCGATGAATTATGGCTGTCAGCACTGAAATTAAAGTTTTGGAGTTGTCCTGCGAAGTGACTCACCTTGCTGGACGGTACAAAGAACGCTATTTGGAGAAGCTAGTGGTAGCAGGGCTAGCTACCGACCCTTCTCCCTCCTGATGTGTTTACGGATCTAACAAAATCCTCCAGTCTACCAGAGTTTAAAGCACACGATCTGTACCGTTAAGTTATAAATGGAGTGTCCCCATACACAGGTGCTGATCTAAAAGCATACAAAAGTCTGGATGCTTACCAGTTATTATTCTCAGGTTAGATGACCGAGTCGCTGTACTGCACTCACGGCAGAGGAATGTATCTCATAATGGTAAAGGAAAGATACAGCTAACATTAGCTAGCTAACTGTGTATGTTTTCAACATGTTCCCCCAGCCTGCCAAATAGACTGTAACCAAAAACAGCTCTAATTAACTAACATTGTGTAATAATGTTAGTGGCTGTCATAAATAGCCTACAGTATTAGCTCTGTTGTTGAAGTGTCTGCCTTTCTACTATCTACACACAGTAATATGTACAGTTCCACCACTAGAACATATGGCACAGCATAATGACAATAACAGCAGGACATAGAACATAATAAAAAAAGGTAGCCACTACAACAACAGAGCTAATATTGTAGGCTACTTATGACAGCCACTGGAACATAGTGGCTCATAGTAGTTAACCCAGTCTAGCCACCTAGCTAGCATTTGGTGGAGCTAATATGCTATGGACACAAACAGAGCCTGCTCTATCTGTAATATCAGGTCCATCATATCCAGGCTCCTTCTGGAACCCAGCTGAAACCATGGGTGTCTTTGAAGAAGGATGGAACTGTTGAATGCGACCACTGTACATGTAGAGCAGTGTTAAAAACGAGCAAAAACGAGAACGTTCACATCAAATTCTACATTAGCCGGTTTGCACTTCCGCCGTCCATCATGGCGCTCGTTTACAGAGCGTGACGTAACGTGCAAAGGGTCAATACCCAGAGCCAAACTCTAACATTGCATTATTAACATTCATGTTAACGTTAGGGTCATTTTCACAGGCTTGAGTTAAATACTGGTGAAAGTTATTGTTGTTTAGTTCCATTTCTCTCACCCATTCCTCCGCTCTATCGTGTCTCCACTGTCAAAGCCGCAGTGAAGCTGGACCGGAAGTGGAGACTCCAGTGTTCATTTTTCCAAATGATGCTTTACAGAGGCATTTTCATTCATTCTCTTTTTTTCTTAACCATGCTGTGCACTGTCAGGTCCGATTTTGGTCCGTATTGAGTCCGGTCCGAGTATGTCGCAGATATCTGCGAGTGTATATGGCTGACTCCGGCCAACTCTGCAGGAGTCTGCCCCTAGTGGTCGGATTTATCACTGCATGGCAAAGTTTGTGGACGGACACAGACGAGCAACTGATGACAATATCCTGCAGCCAGTGTGGGCGAGGGTAAAAGTAAAAAGGTAAAATTGTTGGTAAATAAGAAATTATAACACTGGTCAACAATAAATTTATTGTTTAAGTTTTTTGAGGTGATTTAGGATAATTTTGGTGTGCTGAATCCAAAAATCACATTAATTTTGCTCAATCAGGTCAACTTTCTGAACTGTGCTACATATTGGCTTTTTAACATTTTTGCTTACATTTATGGGCATTTTCACATCATATGATACAAAATTCTTTCATATTTCTTGCAATAAACGAGTTCTGAAGATTTTACTTTTGCCAATTTATGATTAATGTTTTTTTTAATATTACAGGTGAATGAAATGGCTTCAACTAGAAGATCTTGCAAAAATAAGCCAGACGTATTCTGCTACATCTGCGGTGAATACACCATTGTACCTAACAGGAATCCTGTTAGAAAAATTTTTTTTTCTCTTAAAACCTATTTTGGGTGAGAACTATATAAAAAATGAACGGATAAAGTCACAAAAATGTAATCAATTTTGTGAGAAGATCAAATTTTTCAAAATCAAATTAGCAAAAAAACCTGACCTGATTTAGAAAAACAGATGTCATTTTTGGATTTAGCGGTGCAAAATGGTCCTAATTCATTTGAAAAAACCTAGACAACTTGCAAAAAACATTTTTTTGTAACCCAGTGTAACAACAGGACAGCAAAAAGCCCACACCATATCTCTCTATACTTTAAACATTTCTTTTAGCCCCAGATAGTTATCACAAGATTGAACTGTTAGATATCACAATCCTGCCCAACAGGTGGTCATAAACTATTTATATTTTACTTTGCTGTCGATTTAATAATTCGTTAGTTGACCCCTTTAAACTTAATTGTTTAGTCATTTCAAATTGCACAATGCATCTAACTGAACACCTGTTACCCTCTGCTATGGTGGCCTTTAGATGCACATGGTCAGTGAGAATGATGCACCTTATGGCTGGATGCCTCCAAATATAATGCAAAGTCCAATTTTGAACTGTAGAGACATGGCAACAAAACACCTGCTCTCCCATGTAGATATAAAACAACAATTATTATTTTTGTAACATTATAAACTAATGTAAACATTATCATGACCATTGCAGTATATTACATATTTACACCTAGAGCCGTCTAAATCCCCTTAAGTCTTATACATTGAACTCTAATGTATAGAAGCAGTAATCAGTACCATGACTCACATTAAACTCATAATGTACTGCATAATTTTGTTTCCACTCATTTTCTTTTCTGCACCAGTATCAAAATAGGAGAGAAGCAGTAAAGCAAAGGTTTATTCAAACATATGTATACATATATTGTACATTTAGATGGAAGACAAATTAAAGGAAAACCCTAAAGGGAGTGATTTCCCCCAGAGTGACAATACTGCCATCTATATGTAAAGTTATGGGGGTTACTAAATTGTTTAACAGCTACGGGAAATGGTGTGAAGAATGGCGGAGAATGAGGTGCGCAGACATATGCCCACAAGACAAATGCCCACAACCTTAATGAAAAAAGAGACAAATGCCCACAACTTTATTTCATAATATTTTATTAGCAACAAAAGGAACAAAATTATATACATTGTTAGGGTTAGGGGTTAGTATTTGCATGCTTCATATAGTTCCCCCATTGGAATAATGCCATACTACAAATTGTGGGTATTTGTCTCTTTTTTCATTAAGGTTGTGGGCATTTGTCTTGTGGGCATTTGTCATGGGATCGAAGAATGATGTTCATTGCTCCAGATGAGTTTAGACACATGTAGAATCCAGGATTTTACTAAGGGTCCATAAAAGGATTGCATGGTGAATTTACAAAGCACTCACAAAAGGTGGAATTTAAACCAAAAAAAAACAAAAAACAAAACAAGTGGTGCCAGGCATAACAAACCCCGCCCCTCACAGGTATTGTTGCTTATTTTAGCATTGATCCAGCTGATGTAATCATGCTATGCATGTGGTGATGTTAGCATATCAATTACCTCTATATATGTGCCAAGTTTGAAGTAAATTGAAACAAAATCGATGTTTTTATAGACATTTGAAATTTTGTCCATTATAAGTAAATGGGAGAAAAAGAAGATTTAAAAATTCATAAAAATTTGAACTTTGACCTAGTTTTCCCAAAATGAAATGACATCTATTCTGCATCACTGGCAATCTATAAATCCAGTTCGGTATGAATTCATCCAATGGATTTGCTGCTACAGACATTTGAAATTTTGCCCATTAAAAGTAAATGGGGAAAAAAAAGATTTGAAAAATTCATAAAAAATTTTAGCTTTGACCTACTTTTCCCAAAATGTAATCAGAGCTATTCGGGGTCACTGGCAACCTATAAACCCAATTTGGTGTGAATTCAACCAAGAGTTTTGCTGCTAAAGTGTTAACAAACAAAGAAACAAACTGAACCAGAAACAATACCCCTTGCCTCCCCTTCAGGGGGCGGGGTAAAAATGTCCCCTTTGTACAAATAAGCAAATAAGTCTTGTTGTTAAGACTAGCAAGGCTAAGTCAAATTCATAACCTAGAAAAGCACTTGGAGAGCGCAGACCTCCACCAAGGCAGATCAGTGCACCCCCACACCCCCCCACCCCATCACCACCAAAATTCAATCATTTGTTCCTTGTGCCAGTATCAACATTTCCTGAAAATTTCATGAAAATCCGTCCATAACTTTTTGAGTTATCTTGCTAACAGACAGACAGACAGACCCCAATGAAAACATAACCTCTGCTGTTACACTTGGTGGAGGTAAAAACTGGTGCAAATTTCTACACACACTTCAACTGTTGCAGTCAGTTACCTATGACTCACTGTTTCTTTCTGTATCTCTTTCTTTCTACAAATCTTTGTGTATGTGAGGCCTGAATGATACTGAAACTTCAGGTACTTAAATATAAAAAGCACTGATGGGTAGTAAATCTTTTACTACAAGCACTTCAGCAACAGTTACAGAAGTCAGCATTAATGATGTGCACATAGATGTGCATAACCTGTTTTGGAGTGGACAGATGCATGTGAAACACAGCCACACCAAACACAACCTCAAGCATTAATGCCTCTGTGAAATCTCAGATATGTTCAGTGAATCACGTCATTATATAAGAATCAGACATTAATCAAACACATGTCAGACTTCCCTGGTTGACATTAACATCTACAGCTGATTTTGATGGACATTTCAGTAGATATTTTTCTATGTAGATACAAAATACTATAGAAGCATCGCATAAAGCAAGTTTCTGCTCATTTAACCCATAAAGATCCACTGCTCTTTATGTGACAGTTCCCAAATTAATTTTTCCTCTAGATTTCTTTCTTATTATTTTCATTTATCATAACATTACCCTCTCCGTTTTGCATTTTTTCTGTAAAAATCTGGTATTTTTCGATACTTAATTTACACTTCATGTATTAATCATCATGCTAAGATTAAATTTGAGGGTTATTATACCAAAAAAAAAGAGAAAACTTGACTTTTTCAGTAAAGTATATCATTAACTGAACATAACCAAGCATCTCCATCAGCTGTCATCGATCCAACTCCATGGGTTTTACTGGTGAATTAATGTTGTAGAAGATGACGGTGTTTCCACATCCAATAAGGAGCCTCTGAACGTCCAAATGGGTCATATCTGATGACCATAAAAAGATGACGAACCGTATTTTACACCAATTATTTACATGGATTGATAGGATTAGTGGATAAACAGTGATTTACCTTTTTATACTAGTAAATGATTTTGGTCTCTGGTGAATAATTGGGTTTTTATGGGTTAAGACAGGTAATTGGATGTTTTTTGTACTTTTTGTTGTGGACCAACCTTTGTGCTGCGATACAAAGAAATATTTGAAATACTAAAAATAGTAACGCAAAATAAATTGCACTCCAGTACAAAATGCAATGGGTGTGTTTATATCAGCATATCATTAGTGGTAAACCTTTCATAAACAGGTCATTAAAACAGAGCACATTTTGGGTGCAATCCCTTCCTTGTAGATTCAGCCTTATGATTTTATGCATTTTCTTTCCCTATAATTTTTCACCTGTCTGTATAGATACCATAAGATACCATATATGTGTGCTACTGCCATGTGTTCATTTCCAATCATTCTACACTATTATATTCATCTCTATCTGTCAAAGGATTCTGAAGATAAAATAGGCCTCCTCTGACTGCATTGGACAGAGGGATAATGAGCTTCTGACAATAGGAATATGCTTTCACACACACACATACACACACCCGCACAATAATTCCACAGTAATTTCATTTTTTTGGTCTATCACCATGTTATGTGTATGATCATCAGAGACACATGATTAATAACCTGTGTTCATCATAACCTACCCATGCTATAGTCAATATATCCTATATTAGAATGAATGGATATCCTCGCACATATCGGGACCATTCCTCAGGCCTGATCTCATTAATGTTCTGTGTCATTTATAACCTACAGAAACACATAGATCCAAACCATACAAAAACCAAGACAAAAGTATGCATACAAATCACACATGCAGACAAAGGCAGATGGCCGGACATACCAACTCAGCAACGTTACTCAAGTCAGGTTACCACGTTGGGTGCATGGAGACAACCACGCTGGATCTACGGATGAATGATTTGACCAGAATATCACAGTGGAATGGTTTTAATCATAACCATCATCCATAATTTGGGATTTGAAATGTGTTGTAGAGTACAGACAAATAGAAAGAGTTCCTGCACTTTTTTTTCTATTGCACCATTAAAAGACATTATTCCAGTAAAGATAGTCTTCTCAATTATTTATTTTACTTTTATTTATTTATTTGCACATCATAAAACAGCAAAAGAAAATTAAAAAAACAACATTCAAACAAGTAACATCCTTTTGCAGGAGAGATTAAAAGCCAAAAAAGGCTTCCTGCCCAGAAAAGAACAATACACAGGAGAAAAAAAAAAAAGAAAAAATAATTAAAAATACAATATAACTGAAATAATAAACTAAAGTAAAAACAATACAAATCACATTACATTATAAATCATCATTATGGTTATAACCCTTAAAGACATAGAATTACTTTAGTGGGGACTTATATATGAATTTTTCCTCAACATTTAACCATTCTTTAGAGAGTTATCACCATTTATTATAGTGCTATCCTCTGCATTTTGCATTTTTCAGTGAAAATCACATGTTTTCCCCATTCAAAGGTAAATTCAAAGGTTATTATATGAAAGCTGCAGGAAAAATGACTTTTCGGTAAAATATATCATTAACTGTAGGTAAAAACAAATGTCTACAATCTCACCATTTATTAAACTATATGGGCTTTATTAGTGAATCAATGTGAAAAATGTGAAAACTCTATTAAAAAATCTCCTTCTTTTAATATATTTTAAAAGCCTCTTAAGCAAAAACTGTTGCTGCGTTATGCTTAGTGTAACCTTATACAGCCTAATGAACCAACACAAAGCATGTAAATATAAATAAACAGAGCTACTTCAAAAATATGCCTAACCCTAAACCCCACATGGCTGATATACAAATCATGTAAACGCATGTGAACACTTCTGTCCTCGGGGGGGGGGGGTGTTTATGTTTTTTATGTTTTTATGTTTAATGTGTTAGGCAGAACTACTTTCTTCTTAATCTTACTTATTTTTAGCTATTTACACTCTGCATTTATTTATTTATTGTTGATGTTGTATGACTATTTCTGTGGAGCGGTGACTGTATTTTGAATTTCTCCTTGGGGATTAGTAAAAAGTAAATCTAATCTAATCTAATCTAATCTAATCTAATCTAATCTAATCTAACCTAACCTAACCTAACCTAACCTAACCTAATCTAACTATGTATCTGTCTCTCTATCTATCTATATGTGGATATATGTCTGATTATTAAACTATCTGAGAATATTGGAATATTCTGACTACAATAGGACTCAGAAAAAGTAATGAATCACTGTTAGGTAGATAGGCAAATATTTTAAAATATGTTTGTACATTTAAATTTATTGAGGATTATCATGTAATTGTGTCTCTTATCACATGTTTAAGGGCCTTCATTTACAACCTGAGGACTGCTTCTGGGGTGTCCTATTACAAAATATATCTTGTAAATGAATTGTTGAGCTTAACTGTTTGTAATAACTTTGTAATAAACTGAACTGATTGATTGAATGTTGGAGAAGATGACGGTGTTTCCAGCTTCTGAATGTCCAAATGGGTCATATCGGATGTTACTGAAAAGTTAAGTAACTGCATTTTACCCAAATTATTTCTAAGTACTGATAGGATAAGTGGTTATTAAACATTTTAGATGATTAGATGGTGTAGCGTCAGGGTTCGTTGGTGGTTGATGGTTCACTCTATATAAAATGAGACACCAGGTTGGAGACAGATTTCTTCTTGAACAGTGCTTTACTCTTCCCACGGCAGCTACCGCTACAACACTTCCTGACACATACCCTCACATGACTGAACTAACCAATCAGGAGCTAGCAGTACTTAGATTGGTGAATCTAAGTGATTTAGAAGATCATTGTAGCTGCTTGTATACTACAAATGAGAATATTTAAATGTGTAATTGTGTAAATAATATTTCTGTAAACATAAATGTAAATAGTTAATTGGGTAAGCACTGTCTATATATTTTTTAACAAATTAACTTAAATACATGAATTACCTTATTCGCTGTAATATGAATTTATTTCACTGTTAAACCTTATATTTCCTCAACATAAATGCCTTACAATGGTCTTGGTCCCTGGTGGCTGTTTAGGTCTTTGAGGGTTAAATAATTACTCAAATTTGGGTGTAATGGGTAAATACTCTAGAAAGTAAAAAAAAAAAAAAAAAAAACTGCTGTAATTAACACTGAAAAATCACAATAATTTTTTGTATAGTAATAAAACACCAAACAAAAATGGTATTTCAGTGTCCTCCTTTAAATTAGAACTATTTTTCATTTGTCTCTTAACACTTAAAAGGTGAGTGAAATGACAGTAAATTTCTCTCTAAATATCATATGGTGTCAAAATACTACCATCTGTTTTGGAGTCAGTCCAACATCAGTTTGAGTGAGAGACCCCCACGGTTAGTGAAATGACGCGGTGTAATAAGTATTCTGCAGCGCCCTGCTCATCTCTGTCCATTTCAAACTATCTAGAATTTTCACTGCCCCATTTTCTTGACCTTGACAGGATTGCAGTACGTTTCCCCTTGTATCACCTATTAAAGCATTTTACATGTCAACAGAGGCAGCATGTTTAATAACTTTTTACTGTTATTCATCACACATTACACCTAATTTTCTATCATAGAATATTGAATTCTGAAAGGGAAACATGACTGACTTAATAGCAAGCTTAACTCATAAAGACCCAGTGCTACTTTTGTATGAATTTTTCTCTATTTTTAACCTTTCTTAAGTGACTTATCACCATTTACTCTAATATTATGCTCAGTAAATTGCATTTTTAATTAAAAATCAGGTATTTTCCTATATTTAATTCACTGATCATGTAGACAGTCCATAAAAGCTCAGATTAAAGTTGAAGGTTATAATATTCAAAAACAGAGAAAATTTTGCAGTGAAATACATAATTAACTGAACATAAACCAAGTGTGTCCATCCACTGCCATTTATCAAAGTCTGTGGGTTTTACAGGTGATTCAGTGTTGTAGAAGATGACAGTGTTTCCACAGTAACTACAGAGCCTCTGAACGTCCAAATCTGATGACCATGAAAAGATGACAAACTGCATTTTACGCCAATTATTTATGTGGATTGATAGGATTAGTAGATCAACAGGCATTGAATGAATGAATGCATGAATGAATGGTTTATTTTGGTTTGTACATTAATCATTGCACTTATTACAATAATTATAATAAACATAAAAACCAAAAAAAGGAATATACTAGAAGCAAAAGCTTATTTTTTTTGCCTATCCTTTTCACCTGATACACTGCTTACATATGGGGATGTAACGATTACCGGTATAACGATAAACCGCAGTAAAATCGGCAACGGTTAGTATTACTGTTTAAATTCTAATTATCATGATAACCGTGTTTGATTACCGCACTTTTACTGAGAAAACGCCAATGTAAAGATCTGCTTTTATGTCAAATATTTCAATATAGTTTTAATTTATTACAATTCTAATTGTATATACCTAATTTTGGAACCAATATTCACTTTTAAAGTCTTTGAAAAGGTTCGTTAAGCATCTTTGTGTTATTTATGTAATAAATTATATTCATTTTTCAAATCGGATTTTATATATATATTTTGTGTTTTTTGTCGTTTTGTGTTTATATAGTACGTTAAAGTGAAAAAAATAATAGACAGATGATATAGATGAAGTTGTGCTGAAAAAAAAGATACCAAACATGGGTATAGTAAACATTTGTTTATATAGTATATAAAGGCAAAATCAAAAGTACTGAAACACAGACAAAATAGACTCAGACCACTAAGGGTTAATACTTGAATGTTTCTGCCAACAGAAGGTACATTGTGCCTATTATTGTTATTATTGTTATTATTATTATTATTATTTTTTTTTTTTTTTCAAAATACAACGTGGTTCAGTTATTTCAGTGTGTATAAGTATTTTTTGAACATTTTGAGCACAATTTCAACAATACCGCGATAATAATGATAACCTTGATAATTTTAGTCATAATAACCATGATATGAAATATTTATATCGTTACATCCCTACTTACATTAAATTAAATATGTACTGCATCAAATCAACAACAACAAAAATGTATCTACCATCTCAACTTAATATTCCTGAACGATTTTATACTTTAGGCATTTTTTCAACTTTGTCAAAGAAGTGAAAAATGTAAATTCATTATCAAGTCCATTCCATAATTTCACACCCACAACCTAAATACATCTAGACTTCACATTTGTATGTGTCTTTAGCATAGAACATAAATGAGCCTTTATTCTGCATTTGCTACCTTTGTCGTTCTTTATCGACTTCCCAAATGCTTCAATAAACAACTGTTTTGTCTTTTTGCTGTATCTTTATTTTCAAGGAAAGAAGGAAACATGTCAGGTCCTGTATTGTGTATATGCATAGAATATTGTGATCCTTTCTCAGTACTGTTCACACAAATAAGAATGACCCCAGTAACATAACCTCAACACTGTAAAGCAGATACTTGATTCCACAGTACCATTTGTTTTTAGAAATACAGTATATTGAGCATTTTACTGTCTGTAGAGGAAACTCAACAACATCATTAAAACAAGAGAGGATGTCTGTATTTGAGTCTTCGTCTGTTTAAAGTACTGTTTGCTCCGGGCACAGTAAGCTGCCTCAGTCACTACCTAACCACAGAACTCTCCTCTACGACGGACGCCGGCCCTTATATAACTTTAAGCACAGCCTACATTTGGATAGGCTGATTCATTCAAGCCATTTACATTTTCCTGATGACCTTCCATGCTCTCTTCCATCCCACGCATTCCTAAATACAGAGCACTGTGTCCACACATACGTAGGACAGTAACACTGCTGAGAAAGGGCAGCGCTGAAAATGAATGCACACATTCAGGCACAAACAGAAAAAAAAAAAAAAAAAAAAAACAGATGCAAATATACCGCTCATTTTGGGGGGCATTTGTAGAGCTTAGCATCTTTTACCGGGATACTCGACAGAGCGTACAACCGCATGCATTGTCGCTATGTTATTATTACTGCCGGGTCAACCTGGCAGAACACTGTCATGGCTGAAATTGTATGTGGATAGAAGGAATAATCCCTGATTGTGTAGGTGTGGATAAGTTACGAAAAGTGTTTTTCTCTTCAGCTTCAAGTGGGGGTGAAATGAGACTGGTAAGCTCCTTCTTTTCACATATTTCTCTCTCCCTCTTTATTTCTTTTTCCATTTTGCTTTCCGCGCTGTATCTTTACTCATCCTCCCTCCCTCTTTTACCTTCACTCCTGCCCATGCCTGCGTGATCTCTGAACATACAGTACAAACTCATTTCCCTATTCTTGTCTTCGTGTCCTTGCTCTGTGAACATCTTCCCTTTCCCTCCCCGTTGCTTGCTCACTTCACTCTCCACGTTTCTTTTTTTCCAAAACTACTCAGCTGAATCCTTTCCATTAGAGACTGTGAGACAGAGATTAGTGTTGTATCAGTGTGTATGTAATGTGTATGTGTGTGTGTCTTTGGGGGTGGAGAGCCGGGAGAGAGGATTTCCAATCTTTCTTAGGAACAGTAAGAAGACAACCAGGAATACCATCATTGTCTAGAGGGGTTTGAGGGGGGTGTAGAGGAGCCTGAGGATGGTTTATTTGTATCTAATGCAAACTACATTACACAGTGCAATGGCTCATATCATATACTGAGTTTTGCAAATAATTATTAAACCACTTAGTCTTTACTGTAAAAATCAATATGCAGCTCTTCAACCTGACCTTTGAGTATTCATTACAGACAGACAGACAGACAGACAGACAGACAGATAAATAGATAGATGCACGGCAAATGCATGAGCGCAAAGACAATGTCACACTTGTAAAATCACATGTGTGGCTTCAGTTCAGAAGACATAGTCACACACATGCTTCTGCATCTGCAGGGGCCATCAGTTATGAGTCAAGCGTGTTGCTTAGAGACCAAGAGGTCACCCCAACAACAGAGATCACACAAACCAGGTGTGACATCTGTTCCAGTGTGGTGGCCACAGCCAGCACTGGAGCACTGCCTGCTTGGAGCATGCAAATGTAGAACGCCCTATGGCTGCTCAGTTGACAGTGAATACATTTGGAATGGCTCGGGAATCTTTTTCTATTTTTTTTGTACAATTGTCTTATTTCTGGTTTGCCTAAATAAGTGACATATCATTGAACATAATATAATGAAACCTTTGAATGATTTGTTGATTTTTTGTGTGTGTTTTCACACATAATTAGCTGGAGATCATTGCAAAAATCACTCTAGAGAAAAAGATGAAAGTTGTGAAGTGAATATGTTTCTTGAAATTATGTTACTTAGTTTTCTTTCTGCATTTTTTTCCAGAGGAACACAACCTGATACTTGGCAGTGTAAATAATAACAGACCACCTCCTTACAATGTGTCATTGAGCCCATTAACATGACCACAAAAAATCTAATAACTGGGAGTAATCAGATAATTGTAATAATCACATCATGAACTTCAGAAATGTGACCCTAGTTTGCATGTTTTAATCCATTATGGGATTTGTTTCAGAGTATATACGCACACCGAACATACTGATGGTAGAATTAAACTTCCTGTTATTGTCTTTAGCTCACATTTGAGTACATCACTTTTCTCTCTCGTTTTTTTTTTTTTTTTTTTTTTGTACACATGCAGAGATGTAAAAGAACAAAATACATCATATTAACAGATATACATGCATGAAGACATCAGGATATTGGGGAGAAATCAGTGTGTTTAATCTGATTTCACATTATCAAAATATAACATTACTCTGTTTACATAATGACTTGAATAATATAATATGATAACTCCAGAAACTGGACAATGATCAGATTTGTAATGTGAATATAAACTGGTGCATTGTTACTTCCTCTGTCTCAGTTACTGCGTTGATAGTGTGTAAGTATATTCGTCTTCTGATAAGCAAGAAGATGTTTCACTGTTACACAAAAGTGCTGGAATGACAGTCTAACTATGGCATCACTGCACAGCTTTGTTCAGAAGGGAACTGACTCTTTGCAAGTGGGAGGTTATTTCTTGGAGAGTGGTTTAAGAAGTGGATCCTCAATCCTCACAGTTAAGCAAATAGCAATTACAGCTTATATCTGCATTTAGCATCTGTTTGAGCTGGTGAATTGGCATGCTCACTCAAGCATTTGAGAGACATCCATCTGCAGTGCCACTCCAGAGCGGTGGAGTGCGACTGCGGTGACAAACATGCTGTCATTCTATTTCATGCACGCAAACAGAAATACAAACACACCCAGATGTGCCCTCCCATATTTTTTGGGTTTGAAACATTCTGTCAGTGTTAATTTCTGACATAACTCTTGACAGCAATCCAGTGAAGCAGACTTAATATTCAGATAAGACACACGTTTGTCTCAAAAGTTTTGAGCAGCGTGATGAAAAATAACACTAAATTCTCAAACTTTACACACTGACTACACACAGTGATGAAACAGGATTTGCAGCAGTTGCTATAGATAATTGTGACTCATTAGTCACTTTTCCATTGACCCTCAAATTGCACGAATATAACTTACGCATAAAAATGTACCTAATAGAAAAACAACAATTTGCCAAAACTCTCATTTTTCAATTAAAAGTTCTGCGCTGGCAAGAGGTAGTTTTTCAGGCGTAGCGTAAATCACACAAAACTGCAATGGAAAGACCTTTTTCCGCAACTAGAGTCACATGAATTAAAAAAACAGATGTTGACGGAGGTTGCAACAAGCAAAGAAGAGGAGTTTTAAAAGAAGCATTGTGCGGTGTGTGTGGACACACCAGGAAACTGAATCATTTTTTAATTTAGTACAGGACAGAGGGGTAATATATAATAATAATGAATATATCTGTAAATCAATATGACATTTATGTTCGTCGCCATGTTTATGGAATGACTTCTCGTGTCGTCTCGCAATAATAATATAGGTGCCATATGCTAATTTCAGTTCTGTTATTAATTACTGATTTGTAATTTTATAATTTAATTTCATTTAAAAAGGTGTTGAATGGTTTATTTTAATAACTGCATTATTATTATTTGCACATTCATTGTGTTTTGGTTATTGTGTGTCAATGGGCGGAGCTTGGGGTGTGCGACAGGCCCGGAGGGCATACGGCATTAGGGCCGAGTGGAGCTGATGGTTTTTCCGACCGTGTTCGGACCGTGTTCTGATTATTGTGAAAGTTTGTATGTAGTTTCGCCGTGTTTTGGACAGAATAACGTACAAAGTGGACTTTTGTATGTATGTGCTTTTTTTTTCGTATTTTTGTTCAATAAATCTAAGAAGACGAACTTTTGTGGAGGACAGACTTTTTTAACACGAGTCAGCCATAAGCTCTGGTAGAAGGTTTTACTGGAAAACCTACAAATAAATAAACAAAAAATTGCATTTCTGATTTAATGGAAAAACTAACATTACGCACCTCTGTTTTTTTTTTTAATTCAGCAAATATTGGTAAAGTTTTGCGCATATGTCCAATGGAAAAGCGACTATTGATTCTATAGAAGTTTCTCATTTCTAATGCCCGTGGCTGCAGCAGCAGCTCAGTATACATTAAAGATGATGTATTTCTTTCCTTCTTTGTCTATTACATATTTCTTTTCAGCAAACTTTGCTTGTCTTGACTTTGTATAATATAAAATACACACTAATAGTTCAGCCTTATCTAGCCTTTTATATATAAATAAATATATATCTATCTATCTGTACGGTTGCTTTGACCTCCTGCTCTTCTTTCTCTTTCACAGTTCCTTTTGCTCTTGTTCCACCTCCCTCCTTTCCCATGTTTCTGTCCGGCACTCGCTGTGACATCAGGTCCACCAGGTGACCCCACAGATGGCACTTTGACACTCAGATGTGGAATCAGGTGTTGTGCTGTACAGATCTGCATATTTAGTGTCACATTATACGCTATATTAACGCACAATGTTTGTAATTCAAGGTAATGTCTAAGTCAACAGAGGTAGGGTAATGACGGAGAGGATAACAAAAGGAAGAAGAACTTTGTGAATAAATTGTTTTATTTCTCCTGCTCACTTTTCAAGGGTAAGGCTGGCTTTGGTGTTAGGAAAACAGGAAGTCTCGCTGCTTCTTGAGGGATTGTTTATAGATTTCTAATCTAGGCCAGCAAGTTGTAATTCTCTCTGTCTCATACTCCTGCTATGCATTTTCTCATTAACTGCATCAATGCTATGCTCAGCAATCCACAGCAGGAATACAAGAAACCAGGAGACAATTAATATTTGAGAAGTAAAAGACCGAGTTGCTCAGACATTAAGGTCAACTATGCAGACACAGGAGCTGACAGCAGGGAGCCTCACACACTGATCAAAACAGATGGCAAGACCTGCAGCTGTCCTTCACATTTAGATCAGACAGAGACACAGAGGAATGAATTATAATAACAGGAAAGGTTGTGATTTGTGAAATTATCTATTGCCAGTGTTTACCTGAGCCAGCAACCTCTTCAACAACAAACAGATGCAGTCAAGTTTACATGCATGACAGTTGCAAAAAATCATTGACTGCACATTCAGCCTATGTTTAATGCATTGGCTTCTAGTTAATCTTAACCCATAAAGACCCAGTGTGACTTTTGTGGCAGTTCCCAAATGAATTTTTCATCTGTATTCAACCTTTCTTAAGTAATTTATCACCATTTATTGTAATATTATCCTCTGTATTTTGTGAATTTTCTGTTCTGTGAAAATCAAGTATTTTCTATATTTAATTTACTGATCATGTAAATGTTCATTAAAGCTCAGACTAAAGTTGAGGGTTATTATATCAAAAACAGAGAAAACTAAAGAAAAAGTGACTTTTTCAGCAAAGATATCAATAACTGAACATAACTGAAGTGCGTCCATTTACTGTCATTGATCAAACTCCATGGCTTTTACTGGTGAATCAATGTTGTATAAGATGACGGCGTTTCTACGTTCACTACAGAGCCTCTGAACGTCCAAATGGGTCATATCTAAAGACCATGAAAAGATGACAAACTGTATTTTAAACCAATTATTTATATGGATTGATAGGATGAATGGATCAACAGATTTTAAACACTTTAGATCAGTAGATGCTTTTGGTTGATGGTGAATGTTTGGATCTCTAAGGGTTAAACATTATGGGCCTGATTTACTAAAGGTTTGCATGTGTAAAAATGTGCGCACACTTGACTGCGCATGCAAAAACACGTTGAAGCTGATCTACTAACAGGATGCACCAAGGGTCGCGTCTCTGAAATGGGCAAAATAGCTCGCGCAACCCATTTAGCCTGGTTGCCTTGATGACTACACAATATGGGCGTTTCTGCCAGAAAATTATTGCAAAATTATTGGGAGGAGTAGACGCAAATATTTATTTAGCGCACACAATATGATTTACCAAACCTGAAACTGATTGTGGTGGCTGATTTTGTGTCTATATTTAGCACGCCTGAGAGGCAGGTTTTAACTGGCACAGCTTCGCGTAAAACTGGCTGTGGTTGTGGCGAGGAGGCGTCATAGGCACAACCAAAGGAAATGCATAGAACCAATCTGTTCTGCTTGCATCAATATTTTTGGAAAGGTGGAAGAAAAAATAATTGATATTTATCACCTACCCAGCAATGCCATTTTAGAACTTCTAGAAGAACTAGGGGATGATTTGGGGCCAGTCACAAGGAGGAGTCATGCAATAGCTTCTATGACAAAACTCCTTGCGACGTTACATTTCCGTGCGTCTGGATCATTCCAGTCACTGTTGCCATTGGTGCTGTCGTATCCCAGAGCAGCTTTTCCAGCGTACTGTCTCCATTATACTTTTTTTCCCCTTTTGTTCAGACAAGGTATAATTTTTAGATGTTACCTGCTTCCTGAGGAAGACTGGAGTCACAGTTGAAACTGTCAAGCATGTAACATCTTAAAACTATACCTTGTCTGAACAAAAGAAAAAAGAAAAGTATAATTACATTGACAGAAGACAACATGATGTCATTAGCTTTACTGTCTCCATGACGACAACTAGTAGCGCATGCAAAATCCTAATTTAAATAGGGTGGTCTCCAAGACTTTGCACCTGTTGTCATTTGCGCAGGCAATCAAGTTGATCACCTGTGACACGCAAATCTATAGCATTTTTTAGAGCGAGCAAGCAAATTTGTGCTCTTTATTTACGATCTTAGTGAATCAGGCCCTATGTGTCTGTGACTTCACCACAATATCTCTCTTCATTCTTTTTAGGAAATATTTACATTTATATATCAGCACAGTTATCAGTAATCTCTGTCTATAGTGTAGACAAAACAAAAAGGACTGCTTCACCGCTGCTTGTGTGAGGTTTGTTAAGGTCAAGGATTTCTTGTTTTTTGAGAACCTCAGTATAGACTCAGAGGAAACCGGTTAATGAATAAATAAAAATTGAATCCTGCAGCATACAGACTGTGATTATTTGGAGAGTAATGACACCTCCTGAAATGATTTTTAGTCTGCAGTGAAATTAAGTATTTTTTAAATGAGCTGCAAACAAAACAAATGCAGCTTCAAAAAGTTGGTTTTGTTCCAGTTTTTGTCTTAACAGGTTTAGAAAAACACCACGGAGAGCTGTTTGACACAGTCTGCACCATAACTGGATTATTAAACACAGTAGCTAACAATTAGCATAGTGAGTTTTTGCACATCTGAGCAATAAGAAAAAAACACTATTTTCCATTTAGACTCATGTTTTTGGCTCCAACACAAACGTAAGTTCAATACTCATTGTTTCCCACATTCTATTTTGGCATCCTTATGTTAAAACTTGAATTATTGTAGATAAATCCACTTTATTTAGATTGTGCAGAAGTTTCTAAAAGCTATTGCTACATAAGCTTCCAAATAATAAAGCCTTATGGTATCAACAAGAAAGCCAGAAAACTTTATGATTTACAGACAAAAAGAATATGTTCCTGCTTTAGTAAGACAGAATCTGCAAAGTGAGCCAAAGATTGATGAGATGATACTCTTCTGGCCGTTCTCTATTGTCTTCTTCTGGCACACTGTACATTCCTGTCTCCCTGTGGGCTTGTAGGAGGTTTCAGAAGATTTAGATGAGAAGGCTAGCTGTTGGAAACACCTCACAATCACACTCCCACCGGGTGCTTCATCAACATCAACATTAATCTATATGCACTTCATCATCAAATTACCTGAGGTGATTCCATGAATAGGAGACACACTGTATGGTGAGAGATAGGGAATATGAACCAGCTGTGATGCTGGATCCAAAACTGATAGCTGTTTAGTCATTCCATGTATAAGGTAAGGTTTTGTAGGAACCTGTGAATTTTTATCGACTACGCAGCTTTTCCACCTAAGCTTAGTTGTACCTTTCCAGTCCAAAACATTTCTCTTTTCATGTGTCTATGAATGAACTCTGTAACTTGCATTCTTTTATTATCATACTGTGAGTCTCATTTCTGATTGCTATGCAACTCTGGAGTACTGTATATTCTTGTAGTCAATTTAATAAAGATTTCTATGATTTCATGTATCCTGCATTCTCAATTTATTTATTTATTTATTTATTTTTTATTTCTGGCTGCTCCTTGTATTTATGTAAAGTACATTGAATTGCCGTTGTGTGTGAAATGCATTACATAAATAAACTTGCTTTACTTTGCTACTTCACGAAAGTTTGGTGACCCTTAATGCTAGGAGAAAAATATATGTGATATAATCAGGGTGCGATTTGTTGGGGGGAATGGGTGGGATCAACCCTCGCTCTGGTTTTCACATCCCTACTTCTGCTCAATGAATTTCATCCGGGGGGGGCAACCAACCAGTTGAGATAACAGGCAGGTTGTGACAGTTTTCTTACACCTATATCCTACGTCACTGGCACAAACGTTCACCTGAACCGAACTGTTGGCAGTCTCAGAATTCACTAACATCCCCATGCACTGGGGCACTGTAAAGTGACCAATTCATGGGGCCCAATATTTGTGTGTCCAGTGGATACAGGTCAGAAGTTGTGAAAACTTCGTGTACGATCCGCTGTATAATAGAGGAATAGAACCTGGGAGTTGGATGTTGAAAGTATGTCAAGTTTCACTTTTGTTTCACGCCAGCATTAGTTATCTTAGTTATGGACCACCCCCCACTCCCACCTAGGGTGACCAGGTGTCCCGCTTTATGCAGGACTCCACAGCATTATAACCATTTTTTCCCCGCAAATTGAGACGATGTCCTGCATTTGATTGGCTCTGGCTCTCCGAAGTGCAGGACAGTCGCCTTTCTCCAAACATGACTTTCATTTTATAGCGGTGACAGCGCGATCACCATTGGCTGTGTCCGCTGTCAATCAACCAACATACACGTGGGGTCAGGAGTACATCAACCTGTCACCGGCGTCCTCCTGAGCTCCGCCCACTGACACACAAAAAACAAAGGGAAAAGCCTCAGATACCGGCGTGCAAATATTGGCAGAAATCATGGAAACTCTGTGCAAAAAAAAAAAAAAAAAGAAGATGCAACTACAGAAAAGAATGGGAAAATGTTTATACATGGGGGGGGGGGGGGGGATTCACAGAGGGTATTCTACGAACTATGTCAAACTTATTTCTCTATCGTGCATAGAGGTGAGTATGACTTGAAGAGACACCCTGTATTTATGTGATGTTTGGTTAGATTTGATCCATATTCCCTTTTAACTATGTTTAAGTTTGGAGTTTAAACTGAGAGACAACAAACAAATAAATATGCTTTTGTTAAGTATGTGGATATTTATCTTTTAACAAAATTCCACAGGATATTTACTTTATCTTATTCTGTTTCTATTACTGTAAGAATGCTAAATGTTTGACTGTTCTGTGTATGGATGCACAAAGGTTTTGGGTCCAAGTAATTTTATGTTGGTTGGAAGTGGAAACAGCTGTTAGAATGTTGTCAGTTACGCCTTTTTGTTTTATTGCACATAGAGTAGTTTACCTTTGAGGGTTATATGAGAGAATATGTACTCAAAAAAAAAAAAAAAAAAATAGGACCAATGGCCCTGTAGCTTACCGGCCAAATTAAAAGCTTTGGGAAATGTATCCAGATGCCATTTATTATCACCCAGTTATGTGTATTTATTATATTACACAAATAGCCCATGTTTTGGTCATATTCCAATCAGATCTGTAAAAAATTCAAATTCCAACTTGATATCATTGATACTTACTGATTTATTATATCAATCCACTTCCTATCTGTTATACTGGGAAAATTTTTCAAAGTTGCACCAAATCCAGAATCAGATCTCAATCCAAATAATTTCAATACCTTGTGTTGACATCATCATACAGAAGCTGTATACCAAGTCTGAAGTCAATCAGAACTGGAGTTTCGGAGAAGAAGACAATTGAAATTTTTTCCCCATAAGAGCCCATGTTAAATTTTCCGTAAGTTCCCGGATCCAGAAGAAGATCCTGATCAGCATGTGGCCATGATGTTTTGGTCATCACCCCATCAGGGCTGGACTGTAGAAATTTAAACTTGATATCATTTATATTTACTGAGTTCTTGTATCGATCCACTTCCCATCTCTTATAATGGGGAAATTTTTCAAAGTCGCACCAAATCCAGAATCAGATCCGGATCCAAATAATTTCACTAACTTTTGTTGACATTATCATAAAGAAGCTGTATACCAAGTTTGAAGTCAATCGGAATTATAGTTTCGGAGAAGATGATTTAAATTTTTGTAGAGGACGACAGACGCCGCATGACGACAATAGCTTACGGCCTGTCGGTAAGCTAAAAAAAGATGATTTTAGAAAAGTATGTAATTACAATATTTGAAATTTTAAGTTTCTTTTTTGAGTTGTTACAAGTAGATTTTTTGTTTTGTTTTTACAAGCAAAAAAAGTAGTTGAAACCTGTGCAGAAAATGCAAAAAATAAATGCCCAGTGCAAAAATATGCATAATGTGTAGAACCAAATCAAACTGTTTTTATTCATATTTATAAGCTCGACAATAAGATGCACATTGTTTAAAAATCTAGACTTTGTTCCAGCATTACAGTTACATGTCCCACATTGTCCCACACAAACACACTCCTTGTCCCACATGTGGCTCGCACGCATCTGGTCACACTACCCCCACCCCCTGGTCCAAAAAAAAAACAAAAAAAACAAACAAAAAAAACATTCCCCCCTCTGTTTTTTGTGACAGCTCGCACCCTGGATATAATCAAACCTCATAGAAAAAGTCACATTAAGAATGGAAAAAGAAAATTAACTTTGAGGATCAGTATTTTTCTAATTAAAATACTGTTAAATTAAATTAGATTAGATAACTTAAAAATACCTTACCAGCCAACAATCATCTGATTTCCTGCTCCGGTAGTTTTGTTATGCTAGTTACCAACCACACTACAGGTTAGATATTGGTTTGATTAGAAGCTGTCCGTAGCACACAAAACTCTACAGTCCTGTCACAGCTTGATTCATGCGTTTGTGCCTGCTGTTGCTTAAGTTTTACAGCCGGTATTGACAGGGCACTTCTTCACACGTTCAGAGCCATTTTAGGGCCTTCTGCTGTTTTGTCTCTCTCTGCCTTTTGCTTGATCCATTTCTGCCAGCATGAATCAGCATCCCTCTTTACTGATGTACACAGTGAAGCACGACAGGGTGAGAAAAAGGGAAGATGAAGAGGCATCCTGCTGTCAACACCTTGCTCTTCACTATCAACAATCCCTACTCTCCACAGTTTCAGTGTGTGACCTTTTCCAGCCCGTTATGCATGTGTGTAAACTTGGGGCTACTGAAACTGGTAGGATGTGTTGTGTTGTGCAAACGTAATTTTGTCAGTGCCTTTGTGCACTCAAAATATCCACTTTAACCTGTGGTATGGCTTTAACTACTGTGTAAATCTAAACAGCAGATTAATGGGCTCCAAAGAGACCTCAGTGGAACAATGCAGGTAGGTGTGCTACCTGCTAACAGCAACACAACAACAACGTCAATAATAATGTAAGGCGGATCACAATGGACAATTCAGTCTACCTTCTCTTCCATTTAACAACGTGGATTTGTTGGCGATCATAGTATATTGATTGGTAAGTATGTGACAATATCATGCACAATGACAGGAAGAGAGATCATGAGATGTAATCATTTTGTTCCGAGGTTGAATGGATCGGAGTAAAGCTTGCTCTTTTCACAGATACAAGCAACTCTATGTTCAGTACTCAACAACTGAAGTGGGAGTAAAGTTCAACAAAAAAAAAAAAAAAGACATTCTTTTTTGTGGAAAGTGATCTCTACCTACACACCTTCAGGAAATAGCCTGGCCCACTTCATTAAAAAGGTTAAAGGTTAACTTGCTTTATTATCCCCGTAGGGAAATCTGGTCTCTGTATTTTGCCCTTTCTAAAACACAAACATCACGCAGCATTAGCAAATAGCATTAGCACTTCATTTGTTGTTGTTTTTTTTTTTTTAACCACTGATGTGATACTTCCAGCTCGAGCACCCAGTGCATTGCATCATATCAAGAAGAACACTGCACCAGCCTCTGAGGACAATACATTACATATCCGCTATAGGGTACAGCTCTTAGTCATGCAGTATCTCTCAGCAGGTATAAAAATATCCAAACCTCAGAATTAACAACACAAGTACCATGTTCAGGAACCTGTATGCTTGAAAATAATGAGCTAAATATTATGGTAATGAACACTACCCATAGATCATGACCTTTGACTTGTTTTGCAATGGCAGCAATGTGCTTGAAAAAGAGAAAGCAGGAGTCATGTCAGAGGTAGGGCTGTTCAATATCTGAAATATACTCAAATGTATCTCAGGTTGTGGGATGAAGTAAAAGAATCACCTACACTGAATTGTCACATCATTTGTTTAAGCTCTTCTGTGTCTCTACTATGTCTGCTGCTCCTTACAGACACACAGTTGGTTAAAATGGACTGAGTCACAGTGTATTTTACAAAGTATTGCATCATTGGTTATGGAGCAGTAATATTGCTAGGTTTCTGAGTTTATTAAAGTCTGTTTAGAGTGATTTTTCAGCACTAATAGTGGTTGGTTTGTCTATTTTAACCTGACAGCATTTCTGTAGCAGTTTCTGTTGCTGTTGCAAAGTCATTATAAATGAAGAAAGTTGAAAATGTCTTCCTACATCTTTACTGCAGGAGTAACACACATCACCAATGATGAACTCAAAAACATTTGTACAACTCCGAACTATATGTTAATTCAAATATTTTTGTTATAGGTCATTTTGCATGTTGTATGTAACACATTATTTTCCTGATTTCTTTTATTGTTTCATAACATTTGAATAACTATTACTAACTACATTTTTTATTTAATCTCCAAATACATATTCTGAATACTTGTCATTTTTGCTTACTGTTAACCCTTTATAGGGTGCTCATTGAAATACTCTGAAATTCAAAATTTCAACCTTAGTATGTTATTTGAGGACCTAACAAGACTTCATTGCTTTTGTGAAATTAAAAAATTTTACATAAAAAAAAAAAAAAAGAAAGAAAATCCAAAAAGTAAATATAAGGAATACAAAAAAAAAGAAACATGAGACATGAAAGGTGCTAGGAACATGTATTTTAGAACATTATAACGTCACTTTTAAAACATTCCAACAACATAAGTGCTGATCCAGACACCTGTCCACATCCACATTATCCCTTTGAAGATCATTCCAAACATTAGTACCATTACTTCATGGTACTTAACAAAGCAGGTACACTCACTGTTCATGCAGAGGTGGACCTTACAGACCCTTTAGACCACATTGGACCTGAGATTGTTGACTCGCTGTCCTCACTGTAATTGATGATGTCACCATTTTAAATGTGTGTGGAAATTACCAAAAATGGTCACTTGCTCGATAAAGGGTTAAACATTGTGTAATTTGCCTTATATTCCAAACCTGCAGCCTATTGCTGCAGTGTTACTCAGAGCATAATCCTTCATGCGGGTCTGTAATTTACTGATGACAACTTATATATGCATTTCCCATGGACTTTAAAATAGACTTTGATACACAGGCTAATGAGAAACGTGATACTGAGTATCAGTCCTTCATTAGTTCATGATTATCTGATCATTATATAGTATTTTATGCACCTATAAAGATGTACAAAGGTCCATACCATGAAACTAACCATAACTGTTGACTCTTTACTGTTGAATATGCAGTTATTGACTTACAAACCAGATATTACAACATGTTATACTTTCTTTTCAGACATTTTCATTAACCTACATGCAATAACATTGAAGTACTAAACTATAACTTGTATCATATCTCACTCTACTCAGGATGCACAAAAATGATAATAGGCAGTAATGAGTTATTTGTTATTATGTTTCACTTACAATAAGAGGAATAAAAAGACTAACTAATGATGACATGTAATGAATGACTCATTACTTAGTGTGATCCTGTGGTAGGTCAGAATTACCAAAGAATGACGCATGAAGAAAGTGCAAACTGTGCAGTCATAGACATTTGTAAATGAGTCATTTTGTAACGATTCATTAATGATGTGTCTTTTCTACAGCTCATCAGTAACTATAGGCCAGTGTGAACTTCATCTGGAGCTTTTTTATTAACAAATGATAAATTGCAAGCTCATTTTCATTTGTTCTTTAGTATTTTTACACAGCCTCATGCATCATATTATGAGGTTTTCTAGATAAAATCAGGCAGCAGGGAAAGAGAGTCCATGCTCTTATGGTCAGAGAGGATGTTCACTCTGGTCTGTTCGCAGATAAAATACAAATTGTAACATTAAAATAATAATGATGATTATAATAATAAAAGAGTTAATGAATTAATGAACTGTAATGTCAGTGAATAATGTTAAGGAAACATAACAGGAGAGTCAGTGGAAGAGACAATTAGAAGAGGAGGATGAGGTGTGTTTAAGCGCTACAGCAAATGCCTTCCATCTAGGCTTTTGTCCAAGAGGAGAACTAAAATAAGAGGAATGTTTTAAGGCCAGTGGACACTACGATTTTGAGCTGTCCCAGGCTAAAAATAAGAAAATATCCAGTTGTTAAGTTTGACATCATGGTGCCATATACAATTCATTTCTGGGTCCAAATGGAGCCTGAATGCACATTTTCTGTAGCTTCTCTCTGTAATGAGGCAGCAGTTTGGGTTCGCGAGGGTCTACAATTATTAAACTAAAAGACAGTCATTGGTATACTTTTCCACAGTCAGTTTTTACCTGCTGTAAATCCCAATTTTACCCTGAATTGGACAGCACAGATAAAGGATTCATAAATTAAATGTGTGAAATGCCTCATAAATCCCTTATTCTATGTCAAGATAATCCATAAAAATGCAATTTGGTAGATGCAATTGAAATTAATGCTATCTCTCCAACACGCTAATGTTAACTAGTATCAAATTTCTTTCTTTTTTTTTTTCAACTTCAGTCAAGACTTGAAACATTACGTATAACCATCTACTTTCACTGCTCTTTATCATCACATGCAAAGGACTGAATGACAACTGGGTGTGATTTCTTGAACAAAGTACTGCAGTAGATTTGAACACAAAGGAATGAACAGGATTGCACCACGACTTAACACCCAGCTAGCTTTGGGCCCAGTCCCAATTCACCCCTTGGCCCTCCTCCCTTACCCCTACCCCTTGGCCCTTGCACTTGGCACTACCCCTTGAAACAGAGTTGCAAAGGGTAGCCTAGGGGTTGAAACACTCCCCTATGAAATAAGACAACCCTTTGAGACCTGTTATGTCATCAGCAGTCATGATGCCGCTATAAACAGATACGACAACTTTGTTTCTGAAAGAATTCACCATGCCGTCAGCAGCTGTAAATGTCTCTGTTGCATGGGCTTTGGACATCTTTTTATGGCTATCAACTGCAAACCACAGAAATATGGTCTATGATACATTAAAATGGCATGAAACAATTGATTAAATGATTAAGTTATTTGCAAAGAAAATACGTACATTTGTGTTTATTCATCACACTGCTGCACTTTTTTGCAGTGTTTACCTCCATCTAGCCAATGATTGGAACAGAATTATGGGGGATTTCTCATACCCCTCCATTTGTAGTGTGGTCCTGAAAAATCCCCCACACACACACACCCTTAGCCCTTCCCCTCCGACTCATCGAGAATTGGGACTACTCTACCCCTTCACGTGAATGCACAAAATGGAGGGGGAGGGCCAAGGGGTGAATTGGGATTCAGCCTTGGTCAAAGTAAAACATGTTGCACAGTGTTCACCGATCGGTGCTGACCTGGTTTTAAGAAATTCCAATAAAAATCTATGACAAATTTCCATCAGTGTCAGAAATTTAGGATGACATTCTCACAGTGTGACTCTTGCAACAACCTAAGTCTGTCTAATAACCAATAGGAGTATGAAATGACACATCGATCCATGATGTTTGGATGAGGACAGACCTCCAGCCTCCTTCATACTATTGTCATCCTAAGTTGCCTTCTTCTCTCTCAGCTTTGGATTTTTCTCTGTTCACATAAATACCATCACTGTAGCAGCATAATCATTAGTTTACCTTCATTGTTTACAGCTGTAGCGGTGCAGAAAGAGAAGTGCTCTGATGATGTTTCATTCCTGAACTCTGACTTATGCTGTAGCCTGAGGTTCATTAGACTTTATCATTGTACGCACATATTATACTCAAGTGAATTAGATTCACATTGCAAAGTTTGTCTGTTGAATAAAATCTAAATCTGAAGTCTGCAGAAGTCTTTACTCATTTTTTGCTCATTTCATTTTTCATTTCATTTCATTTTATTTTTGTTGCTCTGTACACAAATGCTGTGGAGCTTGTAGAAAAGCATTTTCAGTTTCTAAATATTGTTTAGCCATGCATACAGCCATACAGATGACTATTGTGCCGCAGCATCCACTCCTACCTTTGTTTATAAGAGCAGCAATCATCACTCAGAGAGGCCAAGAGGGAGATGCTTGAAATGCTAAAGGTACCCAACATCACAGTGATGTAAAACCTAATACACTGAATGTGCACGAATCATTCTGTGACCAGACAGGAAGTCAATTTTTACCACCACTAATCAGAAAAGGCACACAGAGGGAAGGGGTGGGGGGAAAAGAGAGACCCTGCTTGGGTTCATATAGTTTCCATTCGACCAGAGGCTACTATCCAGGATCAATGACCTAACACAGCCATAAGCCATTCCATACCCTGAGTTAGGCTCACGTAAGTGTAATCCTACACAGACAAGTTCATTTACTGTTGCCATGATGAAAATTGAACGTAAGCATGTGCTTGTGCTTCCACTAATGGCACCTGGACTGTCAGACTTCTGCAATCTTGTACATTTATTGCAAATCACATTGTGCAACATGGCTCTAATAAACCTGGATACGATATGAAGTTCAATAAATGTGGACTGTACCATGATATAACCAAATGAACTGTAGGTTACAACACAACACTGTATAAGACTGAAGTGCCATCAGCGTGTGTATTCCATGATATCGATGGCCAAAAAACAAAACCTCCTTTCTGCAAATTTTTAGATTTTGAGTTTTCACGTCAAATGGTGAGAACAAGGATGATATTGTTAACACATAATATAGAAAGAGAGTCTGAGAACAGTAGAATATGCTTCGATATCTTTAACAAAGACCATTATATAATAAAACTAAACATTTTTTTTGTTTCCTGAGAAAAGTGATTTTTTCAGATAGGAGGTCTTGTATTCTGGCCATCAATATAATGGTAAACAATGCTAAGAAACAAAATCTTGCAAGAGTTATATTTATGTAAATCGCAAATCTAGAGAATAAGAGGATAATGCAAGACAAGTTAAGGATTGGAAAAAAATATTATTTTGAAGATGGTATGATGAGTCAGATATTGGTTTTAATACACTTGGACCTTGATCACAGCATCATTTGGTTAGTAGACATACAGTTGATTCTAGCAGCTGACACTTTGTAAGATGGTCATTATAAATTTCTGCCATTGTAAAAAGTTTCTACTAGCCTATCTTTTTTAAACCACTCTTACAGTTTTGACATAGGACCATAGTTTCGGGGTTGTGATCAATGACATTTCTTTCATAATAGTCATCATTTCATCTGGGTGTAGGGTATACCTACCATTACTCATGGAGGAATACATGCATGGTTTGTATATAAATGGCAGCAGTGTATAACTTGGGTATTGATTGATTCTGTTTTCTCCTCAAGGTCTATTTTCAACACAGATTATTGAAAAATCACCACCATTACCATGATCCAATTGCCCCTGTGGATAGTGGTTGGAATGCCATAGATTACCAAACCAAACACTATATTGAGGTGTTCCTCCTGGATGCTTTGTTTACCCTTCTCTTCAAACTAGTGTAACGGGGATGCCCTGATGAAAAAAACAAAAAAACATAGACTGCAATGACCTGGGTTTATGGTCCTGCCTCCCTTTCTGCTTACTTCTATCAGATAAAGCAGAAAACAGGAAAAATAATAATATTTTACCACTGTCTTATGATAAGTGTGGATTTGTATTCTAAAGTGTCTTTCTATCTCTAGCTCCTGTGGTGAAAAGGGGAAGGGGTTAGTATATGCGTCTTCACTGGGCATGAAAATCACGTAATAAATTCTGCAGAGAGGGGTCAATGCAGTCAAATTTATCTGACCTGACCGTGGTCACATACCTGCCATCTGCAGCAAATGTCAACCAGATTTCTACCAAATGATATCCATACATACACCTCTGACCTACGATATTGCTGGGCAAGCTTCTAGGACCCCATAAATCTGTAAATATGTAAACTTATCCAATCAAATGTGATTTGTAGCGACTGGCTGGGCCCTCTAATCAGAGAAAACCACACTTGGGTTTCTTAGCTTGGAGGGGGCTGTAGAAGCTCATAGGATTTTGAAAAAAAAAAAAAAAAAAAAGAATCAATAAATATGGAAGCACAATGTTACTTATCTTCTTCATAATGTTAGAGACCTTATTATAGGCCTATATCTGTAGGGATATGCTCTGCAGTGACTGTCACAAGTTAATGTAGGGAGAAACAAATGATCTTTATCCTTGCTCCTGAACATTTATGGCACGTAGGGTTTTAACTGCAGGATCTTTAGCAGAGTGTGTACTAGAAAACAAAGACCTGGGCCAATGAATATGTGTGACATATGGAGGAGTTGTCTCTATGTTAATGGTTTGACTGATAAGGAATGACTGCAATGAAGACAGATTGAGGATATAGTGGTCTTATGAACCGCCAGTTCTCACACACACACAGAGTGACAAACAACTCAGTTACACAGGTGACGACATGAATACTTACCTTCTGCTGGCACTTTAAGAAATAGATTGACAACATACTCTGGGTTTTCATAATTAATATTCCATTGGGACACTTACTCTAGTCATTAGGAGCTGAAACTCCACAGGACTCCATTAATGAAAAGTCAGTCCCACCGCTGATGAAAGATTGATCATCTCGAACTTTGTTAGACATGCTCCCTTGCTATTTTCTTGGTTTGTCCTTTTAAACGTCCTCTGGTTACCGAAGTGTCTTTTGGGAGCACACTTGTGTCCTTGATAGATTCTTTCAGAGGCCAGAAAACAGAGTCTGCACCTTGAACAGTGACAAAGGGGAAGTAGAGAGAGAGTGGATGAAAAATGTCCCTTGTCATCAGACACTCAATCCTGCCTCGTTTGTGTTGACATATTAAAGCAGAGACCGGAGGGAGGCCATAAATACAGCGGCCATGTCCTGACCCAACACTGCTAACCTTTGACCTCATGTGTAGATATTGGGGGGGGGGGGGAGTCATCGGCTAAAGAAAATAAGTAAGTCAGCTGAAAATGTAAGTCACTGAACAGGAGGTACAGTGGAGGTTTGAAGTTCTCATACAGGTTGACTAATTATGTTTAATAAACTACACATTCATTCACAATTGATATTTTAATGTAATTTTTCTGCTGTTTTCCATTTCACTTTCATCTTCCAAACATATGGGGTGGCTGTAGCTCAGGAGGTAAAGCGGGTTGTCCAATAACCAGAGAGATGGCGGCTAAAATCCAACACCTTCCTAGTTTATTGTTTTTACGGATCCCCATTAGCTTCCACTGTAGTGGCTGCTACTCTTCCTGGGTTCATGTGCTAGTCATGTGCCATTGTGTCCTTGGGCAAGACAATTCACCCACCTGGCCTCTAGTGCTAGTCACACTGGTGTATGAATATCTTGCCACCACCAGTCAGTGAATGTGAGATTATTCATGTTATTGTGTGGAAATATCCAAACCAGAGACGACTTAATCTCCAGTTGTAACTGTTTACTAACTGATTACTTGACTGTTTGTTTATTTTCATTGTGTTTTTTTTTTTTCTTTTTTTTTTAATCAGTTCAACAATTTCTGTAAAGCCCTGTGGGGTGACTTTGTTGTGATGTTGGGCTCTATAAATAAAATTGAATTGAATTAACAGAGGGGAGGTCTGTTTCAGAAAACCCAGGATTTTCCAGTTATCCCTGCTGAATCTAGCTGTGGTTTAGTTTAATGACATCAGTGGTATAAAATATCTAGTGCTGTCAAATGATTAAAATCTTTAATCAGATTAATCACAGGGCTGCTGTGGATTAATTTAGATTAATCATGATTAAATGTCATTCATTTTTAATCTATATTAATTGCATTTCATTTTGCATAAGCAAACAGACTCAAGAAAGAAGGGAATATATATGTACTTAATGTGTTTGTCGCAAGCTGATGTGGCACGTTAGCTGAAGTGCTAGCAGAGTCCCAGACTAACGTATGCTTCACATTAATGTAGTATTTTAAGGTGGAAGTGCTTTGGTTAAAAAAAAACAAAAAAACTCCTTCCTGCAGAGTGTGCATAATACTTTATGTTGGTCAACGGTTGCATCTTGTTTTTTTTGTCCTCATATTTCCATCCAGAGGGCTAATGTGCTGTTTACTGTCTTCCATCTTTATGGGTTGGTTCTGCTGCCTGTCACTACTGGATCGACTGCCCATTTGTTCATGTGTGATGGTAACTGTACTTGGACAAACTGCCCAAAATGGCAGACCACAGACGTTCAGAGTCATTCTGTGCTGCAGATGGGTTAACTGCATTAAAATTTTTAATCAGATTAATCATGATGATGAATTAATCTGCGTTAACGCATTAATTTTGACAGCCCTAATAATATCATAAAACAAGTTCATTCATTCATTTTCTGAGCCACTTATTCCTCATGAGGATTGTAGGAGTACTGAAGCTTATCCTGGCTACCTATGAGCAAAGGCGCAGTACACTCTGGACATGTCTCTAGTTCATTGCAGGGCTGACATCTCCAGACCAACAACCATTCACACCTATGGGTGAGTTCCAATTACATTAATCTATTAAGGTACATGTCTCTGGACTATGGGATGAAGCAAAGAGACGCAAAGAGAATCCACTTAGAATCACACCCAGATCTTCTTTGCTGTGAGGCGATAGTGCTAACCACTGTACCACTGTGTCACTGACATATAAGTTACCATGGAGATTTATTCAGTGCAGCTTACCTACACCAGACCATTTAATGGTGAGGCTTTGTTAATCCTGGTGATTTATCTAACTCCAATCACACTTAATACATTTTCGTATGAATGGTAGTCATGATGATTATCATTTGCAGCCTATAATTATTCCTCTGACACTCATTGTTACTAATATATTGATTTTGTATATTGTTACAGTAGTCGAGTTAATTACAAATGGCTGATAAAGTCACAGAGATGCTTTTAATTACAGTCAGTGTAAAAGCTAATATGTAAGTATTGGTTTGCTCTCCACATTCACAAACCAGACGGAATGGACACCACAGCATTCGTTGACCTTTTATTTCATTGGATTCACTTGTCATCTGTTGACTTGAGAGAGACAAAAATAACAATGATTAATACACTGTTACTGTCACATTCACAGTGTGGGAATGAACATTTCTTTCTCTATTTTCATATCTCAGTCCAAGTTAAATTATTTTTGCTTTAATGACTGTTTTGCTTTTCACTTCTTCTATCTTCTCTGCTTGGAACCCATGGGTGCCATATGTTTCTGATACACACTGGAGAGTAATTATAAGCATTTTATGAAGTTCAAAGACTTATCATCAAATAAGTCACATTTTTTAAAGGGGTCATATTTTGTTAAACCCTCTTTTATTAGTCTTTGGTACATTTATTTGTGTCTTTGGACCCTAATAGTTCAACAAGTTTGAATTTGAACCCTCGAGGTGCTGCAAAGCTATCTTTATATTTATTTTGGCAAAAATCAAGTGGATTTCTACAACCTGTTTTAATTCCTGCTTTATTCTTTACGTCTATAACTAGTTAAGTCACAACATTTACACATATGAGGTCAAGACTTCCGATGAACATTTCTCAGAGTACGACATAATTGTTTGTCAGCAGCAGCGGTTGTAGTCCATACTGAAAATATGTCCAAACTTTGAGCTGATTACCTAAAATGTTCAGTTGTTGGTTGCATTAACGAACACAAGTGGCTGAACGGGACAGAGAAGCATGGTCAACAATCAGGAGGGGGTGGGGCGTGAAGTGGCTCATTTGCATTTAAAGGGCCAGTGCTGAAGACAACCTTTCTGGTGTCATTACTCAGAAATAGGGTTGAAGATGGACCTGTGGAGTTGAATTAATGAAGAATTCAGACCCAAGCAGAGCATTTACAGTTTATATAGACCACAGGGAAATGTTTTAAAATGCATAATTTCATTTTTAAAAAGCAAAATATCACTCCTTTAAGGCTGAATTTGTGTCACTGCCAATACTTTTGGCCATGAATGTATTTGTGACATGATATGTGTGTAGAAGTGTTTGCATGGTTACGGTCACCAAATTCTTATTAAATGTACAAAATAACATATTGGCCTTTGCATGATTAGTACCATTAACCTCTGCTTATCTCCTACTTGTGTTCCTAATTATCTCAAGACTATCAGTCCTCAATGATCCTCAAAAAACTGGCTCTGAACATTCAAACCTCAGCACCTACAGACATACCTCAAGGCTATCATTTCCATCCCAAATCTAACCTGACAGAATATTTTCTAAAATTTCCATCAGGTTTCCAACAACACACCACAGAGACTGCCCTAATCTGACAAGACATTTTGTTGAAGGCTGATGCAAATAAATTCAGTGATGGTTTTGCTTCATCTTAGCACCACTTTTTACACAGTGGACCCTAGCATCCATGTTGGTTTGGATCAGTATCACTTAGATGGTCATTTAGTAGTTTTCCTCTTACAGTCACATAGAAAACATGGATTATATGGGGTTCCGCAAGGGTCCTTTTCAGGAACTTTTTTTTCTCCATTTTTTTATTATTGCTGGATCACATTATAAGGCAACCAGAAACTTTGAAACTGCTTTTTCACTTCTATGCTGATGATATGCAGTTGTAGCTGTAGTTGTATTGTGTAAACCTTCTGAACAAAGTTACACACTCTGCATAACTGTTAAGCCGCTACTGAAACTTGGGTAGGCAGAGAACTTTCTACAGCTAAACCCTTGGAAAACAGAAATTCTTATAATAGGCCCTGAGCACTCTTCTGTTTATGCTCTGCCAGCTCTTGGCTCCTAGCCTGCCATGTGATTCCATCTGCCAAGAACCTTGGAGTTATTTTAGAACTACACCTCACTCTCAAACCCCATGTTAAAAGTCTGGTGCAGTGATGTTTCATACAGCTGAGGAATATTTCTTGAATTAGCTACTTTATTTCTTTATAATATCTAGACATTATTCATGATTTTATGACCTTGTGCCTGGATTATTTCAATGTGCTGTCATAAATTATTCACACAACTTCAAGGAGCTTAAAACACAACCGCCTGACTTTTAACAAAATCATGTAAACACAATCACATCACACCGATTTTAGCCTCCCTCTACCGGCTGCCTGTAGGTTTCAGAATTGATATTAAAATTTTAACCTTGACTTTGAAGGCCGTACATCATTTGGCACTGAGATACATTGCCAAGCTTTTAATGCCTGCTACATCAGCTCATAGCCTGAGGTCATCCAACCATTCCATGCATGAGACTGAAGACCAAGGATAGGAGGAAATTAGGGCTCAAAGTTTTTGGAGTAGTTTAGACAAGAATGTGTATGTGGCTGTCATATGCTGCTATGAATGTTTTGCATTTGTTTGTTTGTTCCCTAATTGTTTGGATATTCAATAAGGCAGGGTAACTGTTAACTGAACTGCCCATCTGAATCTGAGGATCATTCATTGGCTCCTCAGATTTGCTTGTTGTATATGCTTGTGACAGTTTATTTACTGTCTTTAGTAAACTGCAAATTAACTTGCTTGCTTACTTTATTTGTTTTATTTGTTACCCTGCCCCCTGAAGGGCAGGCAAGGGGTATTGTTTTTGTTTTTTTTGTTCAGTTTGTTTGTTTGTTAACACTCTCGTAGCAAAACTTTCAGTTGAATTTATACCAAATGGGGTTTATAGATTGCCAGTAACTCGGAATAGATGTCATTACATTTTGGGAAAAGTAGGTCAAAGTTAAAATTTTTTATGAATTTTTTACATCTTTTTTTTCCCTATTTACATATAATGGGCGAAATTTCACATATCTGTAGCAGCAAAACTACTGGTTGAATTCATACCAAACTGGATTTATAGATTGCCAGTGACCCAGAATATATGTGGTTGCATTTTGGGAAAAGCAGGTCAGAGTTAATATTTTTCATGCATTTTTAATTTTTTTTTCACATTAACTTATAACGGCCAAAATTTCAAATGTCTACAAAAACATCAATTTTTTTTCAATTTACCTCAAACTTGGCACATATATAGAAGCAATTGATATGCTGATGTCAGCACACCCATAGACATTATGCCACCCGCTGGATCGATGCCTAAATAAGCTACAATACATGAGAGGGGTGGGGTTTGTTCTGCCTGGCACCACTTGTTATTCTAGTATTCTCTTAGTTTTTTCTATTGTGTCTTTAAAGTCATGGATGATAATTGATATGTTTTAGTTGTTTCTCCTGCTATAATTAGTTTTTAATGTGAGCTGTCATTCAAAAAAGTGTCATAAATAATGTTATTAGCTGCTGTTATTAATATATGTAATATTAATATTCTCAACTATTTGTAAAAGAAAGTAACTTTTTACATCTTTCAATAATGTTGGTAATATTGGTTTTGAAAACAGTAGCAAATTTATTTTAGGAATCCTACACACTCACTCCACTATTGTCTGCAATGTATTTTCTTGTTCATTTATTGTCTTTTTTTTAATCTCCAGTTTGTCATTAGCAAATCTGTGATCAACCTATGTGGTCTTTTGTTGAAAGAAATGAGCATGTATTACAATTATGTACACGGCTGAACATTGTTACATCTCAGTAATCTGGGAAACATGAAATGTATTAAGACAGAATTCACAGACTAGACTAGGTCAAGGCTCACCTTTTCTCTCATCCTAGATTTTTGTCTTCTACTTTGTAAAACAGACCCCTGGTTTTGTATTTGCATCTGATTTGTGACGTTTTGTGTCAGGAAGCAGGAAACATGTGGTTTCTGAAGGGCTCATTTATCGCATTTTGAACACTTGAAAATAACATGGCTTGATGGAGGATGTGAAAAGAACCTAATTTCAATGAGACCCTGGTGTTTTCCTTGCCACTTGTTTATGGCATGTCACATGACACACTGAATTCCGATGAGAAATGGCAGCTAGTTGCAGTATGGCCACTAATCCGGATTACAACAATAAGTTTCTTTTTGCAGGTGGTGTGAAATTGCCTGATCCCCATATTGTCCCAAGCTACAAGATTAAGGGCCCTGACACACCAAGCCAACTTTGAAAAACTAGCACAGACAAGGACCAAGTGATGCAGTAGCTCTCATTGCCTACATTTTCTTTTTAAAACTGCACACATCACAGAGTTTCACTTAACTACTCCAGCAAAGGATTTAGAAAGTAAAAACAAGGAATTAGCAAAGTTATGAAAGGAGACTCATACCTATGTGCCACTTCATGTACCACCTGCTAGCAGTTTTATTTTACTTTTGAAAAGTGGAAGATAGGAAGCCTTTTTCATCTAAAGCAGGTAGTCTTCCATCTCTACACCTTTACCATTGCAGCTGTCAGTACGATGCACATTTGAAATCTGTACACCCTGATATATACAAAGTAAAGCCCCTGGCACAGTCTGACACACTGTCACAAAGCCAAAAACCAGCTGTCACACCTTAAACCAAAAATTTTTACCTCCAGTTTCCGGACAAAAGCTCTGACCAAACTGCATTTCCTCTCCCTATCTCCCTTATACTTCCCGGAATCAATTGCTTTCTTTCAGCCATATGGGTAAGTGTGTACTTGAGACCAAATAACAACAGATGTTTGTGTTCAAAGTGTGAGGTATCTATCCGTGACACACTGGGAGGAGATGATTTGGTGGAGATGAGGGAATTCAACACAGTCACTGATAATCCCACAGCTTTCAACAGAGCTTTTCAGACCTGCTCAGCCCCAAAAAAGGGGGTGAAGGATACGGACAGCTGGAGGAGAAAAGAAGAGGCAGAACGAAGAGGATCCAATTTAAGAACCCTCTGCAGTTTATGCCCCCAAATCAATTTGCAGTGACAGGTCTGTCTCCACCATATGGACAGGTTTATTGTAGAGAAAATGTTTTGAACTACAAAACCTGGTGAAAATTTATAACTGATCTTTTTTTATTATTTTCTCAGCTGAAGGATTTCTAAATCAACAAGACCAAATCTGACTCAGAATCAAGGTTATTATTGTTAACGAAAACTTATGAAATGACGAAAACTAGAATTGTAAAAATATTTTCGTTAACTTAAACAAATAAAAACAATAATTAAAAGAAAAAAACGATAACTAACTGAAACTGTGTTGTGTGTTTACAAAACTAACTTAAACAGATAAAAATTATAGATAAAATTCCCTTCGTTTTTGTCTTTGTCAGTGTCGGATTGATACGAAATCAATTTATTTCACTTGAGCAATTTTAGCTAGCGGCACCGTACGACACATCATGGTCCATCGCTTGTTGTCACATGTCGTTTAGAGTCGTCTTCTGGTCCCCACTCTACCTGGAAGCATGAAGACTAAAGTTGGGAGAAAGCAGCAGAGTCCTGTCTGGGATTTATTTGAATACGACGGAGAAGAAGAGAAAAGATATGAAAAAACTAAAACTAATACTAGAACTAAACTAAACTAAAACGAAGCATTTAGAAGAAAACAAAAACTAATAAAAACTAGCAAACCTGCTCTAAAAACTAATTAAAAACTAAATGAATTAGAGAAAAAAAGTCAAAACTAACTAAAACTAAACTGTAATGAAAAATCCAAAACTATTAGAATCTTGCTCAGAATCTTTGATATTACTTGTGTCAATAACAGTGTCACTGCATTTTCTCATACCTTCCCTTATAATATAATTATTGTGATGGAACATGATCAGTCCATAACAGTCCCCACAAAAACTGCACTATCGCTTACAATGTTTTTAGCAGTAATTGTGCGATTTCCTTTTAAAATTTGACCCATACTGTGATAAATATGCAAAAAAAAGCTTAGGTTTTTAATGTCTTTAGAAGGAATTTAGGGAAACCATCTATAGTTCTGTAACAAAGGAAGCCTTCAAAGGTCTGCTGTGGACCTTATTGTTTTTGAAGCACAGACTGAGTGGGGGCTCATTTTTAGCAACCAGACAGTGTCTTGTCTTATCACTGTTCTTTGGGTTTGTATTACCTTAATTTCTTTCTTTTTTTTTTATGTTAGCTCTGCTTACATGGCAGCAAAATGCAAAAAGCCCTACAACACAAGCTGCTCCTTAAAGAGGTCATATTTTGCTAAACCTACTTGTATTAATCTTTGGTTCATTTATTTGTGTATTTGGCCCCTAATAGTTCAAAAAGTTTGAATTTGAACCCTCCAGGTGCTGCAACGCTATCTTTATATTTATTCCGGCAAAAATCAAGTGGATTTCTACAACCTGTTTTAATTCCTTCTTAATTTGTTACATTTTATAACTAGTTATGTCACGACACTTGCACATATAAGGTCAAGACTTCCGATGAACATTTCTGCGAGTATGCCATAACTGTTCATCAGCAGCAGCGGTTGTAGTAAAAATTTAAAATATGTCCAAACTTTGAGCTGATTACCTAAAATGTTCAGTTGTTGGTTGTATTAATGAACACAAGTGGCTGAACGGGACAGAGCCGCACAGTCAACAACCTGGAAGGGGGTGAGGTAATGTGCATTTAAAGGGCCAGTGCTCAACATGACCTTTTTTGTGTCATTACTTAGAAATAGGGTTGAAGATGGACCTGTGGAGTTGAATTGATGAAGAATTCAGACCCATGCATAGCATTTACAGTTTATGTAGAACACAGGGAAATGTTTTAAAATGCTTAATTTCATTTAAAAAAGCCAAATATCACTCCTTTAATGCTAAAAAATGTGCACCAATTTCAACACAGCCCAGTGTTTTAGCTTTAACATCCTCCCCAGTGGTGGTCTCATATGACTTTTACTTGATAAATTAAGTCCTTTATCATTACATTTCATTACAGATTTAACTAAATTCAGCTAAATGGCAATAAAAAGTTAAAGTGAATCATTATTGTGAAAGTCCACAATACAAAAGAGTGTTGCAAAAATGAAGTTCTATAAAGACTGGGATGCAAATACTGACATTTTAATTAAATTTTGTCTAAAATAAACAAAACATTTCTTTGTTTTGTGATGGAAGTTAAAATGTTTTGAATAATTAAATAGGTGATCTGTTCTACAGTAAATAGATAATTAGTCTATTGCAAAAATTGACCACACACTTGTTTACACAGTCCTCTAGTCATTTAATTAATAAGCTGTCTGCAGAATATTCATGTCTTCTTGCTCCTTTTTTATTTATTTATTTATTTTTGATGGTCCTCAAGTATCAAGCATGGTGTAATCATCAGTCTCACCAAGTAAATCTGTATGTGAGTAAAGATTAGACCACTGTTACAGGCTAATATGCAATGCGTGAAAGTCACATTTACACCAGATCCACAGTTTAGAAGTATATGTATCAATCAGTCAAATGTTATTTATACGGCGCCAAATCATAACAAAAGTTATTTCATGACACTTTACATATAGCGCTGGTCAAAACCAGACTCTCAAGCCAATTCACAGAATCCTCCAGGAGCAAACACTTGTGACTAGTGACAGTGACGAGGAAAAACTTCCTTTTAACAGGCAGAAACCTGGAGCAGACCCTGACTCCTGGAGGATGGTCATCTGCCTTGACCAGTTGGGGTTAAAGAGAGAGAGTAAAGGAAGAGAAAAACAGAGAGAATGGGGGAGAAGGGGGGGAAGTAGGGGGAGACACATGAATGCACAGCAAACTGAACTAGAACTGTTAAAAAATAGAACAGCTGGTGCTAGTATGTGCATGTGCCCTGTGTGGGTTTTTTCACATGCTTTTATATTGTTTTTGCATAATGTTGATGTAAAATTGTGATAAGTGTACTTGTAAATACCATGAACAATGAACTTTTAGATTTTGCTGCAGAGAAACTGTTATAACTGTGGCAACCACAAATAGCTACACAGGATTTGTGATAAAGACAAGGATTTAAATTATAAATGCCTGTTTACACCTACACACATTTTCTGTTGCTAAGAAACTTTATTTATGAGCATACTGAGCTACCTGGTAATCTTCACTATCACTAAGCAACCACCCAGCATGAAACATAAACCTGTCAGTCCTAGTGATATATTTGTTGATACCAATGGCATTTTTTATACTTAATTAAGATATAAAGTTAGAATTGCAGCCATATCTACCAAAAACAACTGCATTTTGCAATATTATCAATTTGAACTTCTATACGAGTCTAGAACAATGAACCCCCCATAACAATAATCTGGTACCAGGCAGTGTTGTACCATCCTGACATTGTGGCTTCACCTTTGTATGTGCTGACTAAAGCTTTCCAAAGCCTGACGTTTGCACCATGCATTCTGACGCAGTTAAACTCCAGATAAACGCTGCTGATTGAGGACGTCACCTTGTAGAATGAATGAAGAGGATAAATAGGCAGACCTGTTTTGCCACATCCATCTGCCCTTCAGAATCCATACTTTATCATCTCTCTGAAGTAAACGTGCTGATTTGTGACAGATGCTTAGCATTTCGCAATAACGTCTCTGGTTCTGATGTCAAAGCCTGATTGAAGTTTGCTCCGGAGGGGAACAACATATCGCAGGGCGGGCACGCAGGTGTCACACTCCTGACCAGCTGTTCACTGTTGTCAGGACAATGTTTGCCCTTTTCTGGTGTGTCATCATCTCTCCAAACACCTGCTGTCCTGTCACAACCACAGATATCACTTCAAACAAAACTTTGATTTAATTATGATACTGTAGATATAATTCTATATGAATTTTAGCCACATAAGTTTGCAGCGACACAAAATAAAGACAGACGTTGCAAATGCCGAGAGTACTTTGCTCTCTCCATCTATATGAATAGACAGACATTTGTAGTTTAACATTTATTAACACTCTTGTGAATAACAGTGCCATTTTATGAGATCCGACACCCCTTCAGTCACTCATTGTGTTGTTCTTCTGCAGATTCTGTGTTTATGTGTGTATCATTTCATAACATTGCACTGAGTTTGAAAAGCGGCTGATTTGTAATATTTAACTTAGCTGTGATGAACAGCATTAAACAACAATAGTTGCTTTTCCATTGACCCTCAAGCTATGCAAATATAACTTGTGCATAAAAATATACCTAATGGAAAAACTACAATTTTGCCAAAACTCTTGTTTTTCGATTAAAAGTTTTTGCGCTGGCAAGAGGTGGTTTTTCAGGCTTAGCGAAATTAGTATATAGCGCAAAACTGCAATGAAAAGACCTTTTTCTGCATCTAGAGTCACATGAACAAATGCTGACGGATGTTACAACAAGCGAAGAAGAGTTTTAAAAGAAACATGGTGTGGTATGTGTGGACACACCAGGAAACCGAATCATTTATTCATTTAGTACAAGATAGAGGGGTAATATATAATAACAATGAATATATCTGTACATAAACACGATATTTATGTTCATTGCCATGTTAATGGAATGACACCTCATGTCATCTCATGATAATAAATAAATCGCAGTTTTGATTTAATGGAAAAACTGACATTATGCACTTCTGTTTTTTCGACATTTAGTAAATATTGGTAAAGCTTTGCACAGATGTTTAATGGAAAAGCCACTAATGACATCTATAGTGTTGCACTCAGGTGTGTTTATTATCTTTCTGAACCTACACATACAGACTTACCTGCATATTCATTCATTCATTCATCTTCTAAACCTGCTTTAACCTCACTTGGGTTGCGAGGGGTGCTGAAGCCTATTCTAGCTACCTATGGGTGAAGGGGGGGTACACTCTAGACAAGTCACCAGTTCATTGAAGGGCAAACATATAGAGACGAACAACCAATCACTCTCACATTCACACATATGGGCAATTTTAGGTGGACTAATCAACCTATCAGTGCATGTCTTTGGATGGTGGGAGGAAGCCGGAGTACCCAGAGAGAACCCACGCAAACACGGGGAGAACACGCAAACTCCATACAGAAAGGTTGGAATCGAACCCATGACCTTCTTCTTGCCTTCTTGCACTGTGTCACCCTTTACCTACGTATTAACATCAAAATCTGCTCCTTTCATAAATATTACCTTAAGTGCAGTCACAGTCACTTAGTCACAATATTTCTACTGGTGCTGTATGCTTTAGTTGTGCATATTTCAACTGCAACTTCTAATCCACATCCTCACAGCAGGGTATAACTGCATTGACCCTGAATATTATAGCCCTGTGACAAGAGACGGATGCCACCCTCAACTGTATCATTACGACAAAGTGATTGGTTCAATATGTGTGGTCATGCAAGCAACTGAAAAGACAAGAGTCTCACTGTCCTCTGACCCACTGTCATTTGCTGTGAGGTTGAAGGCATAATGAAGTCTGTTGCTATGTGATTAGCACTGTTAAATCTGTGCTCTGAAAGCTATTTTGCAGAATACCACTGTGAAGCTTATATTTTGAAGCAGCTCCATTGAATGCTGACTTAGTTACCACAGTGAGCAATAGATGCCAGATCCTGGTTTGACAGAAAATGGTCTGTAAGTAGCTTTGGGCATTATTTGCACTGCAAGGGAAAAGCAGGAAAGTATTTAAATGAGGACGTACAGGTGAAAGTTTGTATTTAGGTTAAGGTGATTCTGAACCTTATACCTTAAAATAGTAAGGTAAGCAGTGTGTTTATGTTATCGGAGATTTAGATTCACACTTTGCCAGTTAAAGGTACATTTCACAGTGACAAAAGACTCTTGACCCTGGTACTTTACATTACAACTCTGTACAAACATGGTAATAGGTGAGCAATAAATTACAGTCAATAATTCAGTAATGCCCTGTTATTATCAAAGTAATAACTACATTATGTAATAACATTTACAATGGGTCTACCCAGGTCAATTTAGGCTGTAATTTATGTAATACACCTCCTAAAACAAAGGGTAATAGGTGTTACGACCCATACTGTAGGTGGGTCTGTGTTTCACTCTGTGGGTGTGTCTATTTTTCTGTGCATGAGTGGCTAATTTGTTACAGGTGTTGAGCCAGATCCCGCACCGTGATTGGACCAACCAGCCGGAGGCGGACCTAGGAGCTGGGCCAGACCGGGGTCGCTGTTTCCTCCACTCCCAACCCCGCCTTCAGTCTGTCGTTTGTTCGTGGTATCAGCAGTAGGGGTGGGCTGCCTTTTTCTTTTGTCTGTTTTCTGCTGTTTTGGTAAGGAAGGTTAGCCTCTGTATTTTGGTTTCTTTTCTTTGGAGGTCAGCTTCATTTCTTGTGTTAGAAAGTTTTTGTTATTTTGGCCCGAGCCCACCCTGAACTTTCAGCTGTGCTTTTTGTTCAGTTTTCATTATCTCTATTGTGCACTTTGTAAATAAATCACCATTTTTTGTTAACATGCACAACCCACGTCCGAGGTTTTCTCTCTGTGGCTTGGGAGTGAGGAAAAGCGTCCGCTCTATTCATGTTGTGTCCTAGGGTCCCCTAGCCGGGGCGTAACATAGGGCAGAAACACAGCAAGATAAAGGTAGTACATTACATTTTGATTCAGAAATAGTGGCTGGTAATGAATAGATAATTTTTAGTAATACCATTTAATTTCCAGTAACCATGTAGTGAAAAGTAAAGGTTCTTCTATGTAAAAATGGTAATTATCATATTTTAATGTTGAAATTAATCTCAATAGATCTCCATTAAATGTTTGTTTAAGTCTAATATTACAATGAAATTAAATAGAAACAGGTAGTTTTACATTTTGTTGGCCTGAATTGTAGCTATTATACAGAAAATACTTCAGATATTTCGAGGTAACAAGGACAGAAAGATTTTATATTTATTGCCAAACTATTATCTCACTATTTCCAAGCTGTTACTGAGCTGCAAATAAAGCGCCACCATGATAACAAGAATATCAACATGTCTATATCATAGCACTGTGAGAAAACGGGTCATATACAGTGATATACGCCAAGACTGATTTGCACAAAATATGCATCAGCCAAACATGCATCAGCCCACTGCCCACAAAAATCACTTCTGTTGGAGGTTAGAACTGTTAAGTGTCATATAATGTCATAAAATTTCTCATTTTTCTCTCGTCCTTAAAGGTAATACATCATACTTGTGTCACTTGTTTCCTGAAACACTTGTGATAGTGTCCGTGTGATAACCTGCAAAATGAATAATCTACCTGTTTCTTTCTAATTTCAGTGTAATGTTGGATTAAGTCAAACAACAGAAGGAAACACAAAACACAAAATTGAATTACTTGTATTCTAGCTCTGCGACAAATTAGAAAATTTATGTGAATTGATATTTATTGATTTTTTTTTTTATTGTTATTATCTTTTAACCAATAACTCACAAACTATTTTATTTACTAATTATTTAATAATACTAACTTAATGACAATTTCCACAGCCTTTTCAATCTATTTGCACTTTGTATCAGTACCCTTACAATTATTGTGATCAGAGTAAAATTGAAAAATGTTTCTTCCAATGAAAAAAGAAAGAAAAAAGGAGACACCAAATTAGCAGTTACACTGCAAAAATCTAAATCTTACCAAGTGTATTTTTCTTATTTCTAGTCAAAATATCTCATTACACTTAAAATAAGACATAATCATCTAAAGAGTAACTTTTCAGTGAGATATAAGAACTTATTTTTAGACAATAGATCTTGAAAATCTTATTTCAAGAAATCTTACTAAGATAATTTTCCCTTGTTCCACTGGCAGATTTTTTTTTTTACTTAATTCAAGATTTGTTTTTGCTTAATTCAAGCAAAAAAAAAAAAAAAATCTGCCAATGGAATAACTGAAAATTATCTTGGTAAGATTTCTTGAAATAAGATTTTCAAGATCTACTGTCTAAAAATAAGTTGTTGTATCGCACTGAAAAGTTACTCTTTAGGTGATTATGTCTTATTTTAAGTGTGATGAGATATTTTGACTAGAAATTAGAGAAATACACTTGGTAAGATATTGATTTTTTTTTTCCACTGTAGGCTTAAAGTTACAGTAGTTTGAAGTTGACACATTTGGTTACTGTGATATTCTGGTCCTTTGGAAAATCCTCAGTGTTAGCAACAAACCACAAAGAGCTGGTGGTGAACCAGAGGGAGTTTAATACAGGAGGGAATAACAGCCATGGACAGAAAATGTTCTGTAAGTAGGTGTAGACACTGAAGACTAAGGAACACTCAGGAGACTCTCTAGATGAATTTCCTCAGGAGCCATTTATTGACAGTATGAGGTAAGAGAATAGAGATTGACAAACCCCATTCTGGTTGCACTTTCTATCATCAAGAAATTGAACAGTACAAGCACAGTAATCTGTCAATGGTCCAAACTGGAAAATGCAGTCTACAGGCCAGATCCACAAAGAGGTGACTGTACCTGCTAATGGCTGTGAATTGTGCTGTGTTTGCTCTCATTTAAAGGGGTCATATTTTGCTAAACCCACAATTTATTAATCTTTGGTTCATTTATTAGTGTATTTGGACCCTAATTGTTCAAAAACTTTGAATTTGAACCCTTCAGGTGCTGCAAAGCTATCTTTAGATTCATTTTGGCAAAATCAAGTGGATTTCCACAACCTGTTTTAATTCCTTCTTAATTTATTGCGTCTATAACTAGTTACGTCACAACATTTGCACAGATAAGGTCAAGACTTCTGATGAATATTTCTCCGAGTACGCCATAATTGTTTGTCAGCAGCAGCAGTTGTAGTCCATACTGAAAATACGTCCAAAGTTTGAGCTGATTACCTAAAATATTCAGTTTTTGGTTGTATTAACGAACGCAGAATGGGACAGAAAGCATGGTCAGCAACCTGGAGGGGGTGGGGTGTGAAGTGGCTCATTTGCATTTAAAGGACCAGCGCTCAAAGCGACCTTTCTGGTGTCGTTACTCAGAAATAGGGTTGAAGATGGACCTGTGGAGTTGAATTAATGAAGAATTCAGACCCAAGCATAGCATTTACAGTTTATATAGACCACAGGGAAATGTTTTAAAATGCATAATTCTATTTTTTTTTTTTTAAAAAAAAGCAAAATATAACTCCTTTTAAAGATTTCAACCAGTGATATGCTGGTGTAAACATGCTTATAACGTTCTACCTGAATGCAATTTGGCCTTGTTTTCTGGTGGACTTTCTTGTGTTTTAGGTTTTTCTCCACATTTTAGCACACAGATTGGTCCATAATGAAAACTACAGAGACCTAAAAAGCCTAAATTAGAATATATGCACACACACAGAGCTCTATAAATCACAAACTAATTATAATGTATTATGCTTCTCTTGTATTTCACATCTGTAACACTAATGTTATATCACTTGTGCCTCTGCTCACAGTATGCTGCAGCATCACACAATAGATTAAATAATAAATGCGGTTCAAAATTCCAATCAGCAGCTTCCAAAAAACCCAGGTAAAACCATAAAATTTGAAGAAAAAGACAGAGACAGTGAGTGAGTCAATGCACATTCAGCACCACTGTGGAGATGTGAATTGCATCAGTTTAACTTGTGCTAGCCTTCGTGAATGTTTTTTTCTTCTCTTCTTTTCTACAAGACTAAATTGCATCAGAATGAGCCATTTCTGCATGAATGTGTGAATATTACTTTATATACTTTCATTCAAATGGATCAGGCACATAGCAGACAACTTGTTTGGTTTGAACTCTTACTCTTTTTGCTCTATATTTTTGTCTTATTTGCACTGGTTTAGTGACTGTAAATGCCACACAGTCCTTTCATTGATCTGGCATTATATATGACGGTCCCATTGGGTATTGAACTCTAAATAATAATAGAAATCTTACTACGCCACAAAGGTGCAACATCCACAGCTTATAAGAGAAGCTAATTTGGAAGTATCATCAAAAGTCATCTCACAACAACCACTAAAAGCTACAGACTTGTATCAAACCTTTTTCTAGGATTACTAGGATTAAGGTGAACTTTTTGAGAGCTTCTGAAAGCTTCAGAGAACTTTCTGTGGGTAGAAAAAGCTCAGCCCTCACCTATGGGTAAGACCACAGATCCACCATTTTGTCTAAATATCTTCACTTCTGGCTCTGAAAAGCTTACACAGCATGCAACCTTGAGGTTTCAGAAGAATGATGGTCCAGAAACCAAAGGGCAACATCTGATACGTAGCTGACAAGCGGACCTGATCCTGACTTTTGTCCTGCACTAATGCTGATCAGCATTAATGTCTAACAGTTACCTGACAGATTACTTCCTGTCCAGTATTGTCACCTGTTTACCACAGAATATATTCCATAATATACAGCATATGTCCTGACAGCCCCAACGGCAAAGCATGGACTAACATGAATGGATAATTCAACAGCGGTGTTAGGTCTGCAGGTGTTCTGCACTGGTGTTTGCTGGATATTTTGTTTTTTTAAACCCTGGTTTGATATGAAAATGTGAGCTGTGCTGAACCACCTGATCATGACTGACACACTGCCTACTTACCTCTCCTCCCACTCTGATGGAGTCAGCTTCAATCATCAAATAAAGAAAATGTGAAGGTGGAGAAAAGAAAACCTCTCATGAAAAATATTTTTTTCTGATGCAAAATATAACTGATATGGATTTTCTTTATTATTATTATTATTATTATTATTATTATTATTATTATTATTAATATTAATATTATTATTAATATCCTACCATTAGATGGCTGCCTCCATAAAATCTCTTCCCAACTGCAACTCTCAACAGAACTCTAATATGCATCTCCATAAAATATTATTTCATAACATTTGTGCTCACATATTATGTATTTCTGTCTTTTATAATTGTGACATTTTGCTGATGTAGTGATATCACAGTGCTGAACTCTCACCTGTTTCTGATATTATGTACCACTTTTGTCTCGACTTATAATGTGCAATATCTTGTTTACTTCGTCTGTTCATTACTATTCACCCCGTGTCCCTTTTCCCTACTCCCCTCTGGAGGAGTGGCTACCGTTTCAGATATAGCCGCTTGAGGCCCAGTGACGACCTCCCTTACCCTCACCTGTCTGGATGGACCTCCTCACCCTCATCGGACTAGGATTGGATTGGACTACATGTACTCCCTCAGTCTACTGCATCCTTACAGACTGGAATTACATCATCAAATGGATGTCTGTCAGTCCTGGTCACATCTACAGCCTGTCTGTCCATGGGAGTGGATCTCTCCTTCACTGTGGTTCTCCCCAGGGTTTCTCTTTTCACACTGGGTTTTTTGGAGTTTTTCCTTGCCGAGATGGAGGCTCTAAGAATGGTGGATGCCTGGGACATTAATCCATTTGCTTCATAGCCTGTTTAACTAACCAATTATTTGTTGCTCATTTTCAAATTCAAAAATTCTGTAAAGCCCTGTGAGGTGACCTTGTTGTGATATTGGGCTCTACAAATAAAATTAGATTGAATGGTAACTTGGAAGGAGGCCCATTTGCCAACACTAGCTGCTACTGTTAGATACTCTGATACTAAACCTGCTTGTTGCTAATGTAACAGAGGTATAAATTCTGCCTACACTTATTAGTTATAAAACAACTCGATGGCTCTATAGTCTGAAGGGGAGCAGCATGTTTTATAGATTCACTCATGTGTCATGTGCAGTGCATGTTAAATCCTCTGGCTTTACCCTTCACAATAAAACATGTAGACATACGCAGCAAAAACATATCCATTCTGAATCCATTCGTGCCATTTCACAAGGTAACATTACTCTGTGGACATCTCATTAAAGATACACCGTCTGAGGGTTTATGCAGTGTTTGCAGTTTTCATTATGGGTGCTGAAAAGGGTAAATTGCACTCAGATGCAAAATAAAAACGGCGTGTTTGCGTCAGCATATCATTAGCGCAAAACCAGTGTGAATAGGTGCAAAAACTGAAGAGATTACAGGCACAAATGCTGTTCAATTCCCTACACAATTAGCAGGTGCAGTCAGTGGATTCAGCCCTCACTAAGAAGAGAGGTTTTTCCTTTCTTTTTCCCCCATCTGTATCTTGTAAGATAAATAAATAAATAAATACCGCAGCTTTTTTAGACTCACCTCCTTAGTCCTGTTACCACATACTAGTGTAGCACACCATTATGAAATGAGGTTCCACAGACTTTGTAAGCAGGAGAGCGTAAAATCTGTACAGCTGTGGATTTTGGAACCACAAGTCGACTGTGCACGGCTGAAAAGCTAACCACGGAAGCCAGTGAAGACGTATAAGACACTGAGACTGATGCAATGCATTGACGTGTGAGGCAGAAGACAGGGTCACATCACTACACAGATGTAGGCAGATAAAGGCAGAGAGTGAGAACATGTATGAACCCCAGGGGAGATGAATATATACAGGCTTGAATATCAAGATACAGAGAGAAGCCCTCAGAGCTTTGACCGAGATGATAGAGTCAGTCTCACATTGGCTGGAGCACACAGCAGCCAACCAATAAGACCTCAGGCATGTATTAGAAGACCTCAGCTAAGATAAGGTCGGCAACATTCACTTCCACTTGACAAGAATCTGTAAGCCCACTCAGCAGCTATTATTCATCACTCTCTGCACATTTTGTGAAGATAACCAGAACTGAAAGTGATATTATCACATACAGCATGTTTAGTGTCCTCTCCTCAGCCATATATCAGCCAGTGTGAATGCCATCGTGACTTTCACTGTTGAATTGTGTAAATGAAGATAATGACAAGGAAACAGTTCTGAAACAACTTATGGTTTTTCTTCAACTTGTTTCAGAGTCTTTGCAGCTCAGCGTGGAAATGAACACATGTCGTTGGTTTTCTGTTTTCATATGCATTTTTCAGGAAGCATCAGTGATCCTGAACCATAATAAGGTTTGAAAATGCCATGGAAAAGTCCCTTTTCATTGATATATAAAGTATATATACCAGGAATGACTATATTATTGTATCCTTACTTATCTTACCTATTTATTGATTTTGTTGTCTCAGCAACAAACACATGAATGTAGCTTATCTCCTGATCCTTCAGAGGGAGTCAGCCAAACTTTGTACATTTTTTCGACAGGGAACTTAAGCTGTTACATTGCTTGAATCCACAAAAATATATAAAACACCACCATGACACAAAAACGTAGGCTGCAATTTCTTCATTGTCAGATTTTAGATAGATAATGATGGCAAGGAAAAGAAGCAGAAATATTGTAAACATAAACATTCAAATTGATGTAAAAGGGTTTATAAATACTATGTATGGTTTGTGCAGATTTTGATGATGCAAAAAAAGCAAAAAAAAAAAAACCCAAGTGATGCCAGGCACAACAAACCCCACCCCTCACATGTGTTTTGCCCATTATAAGTAAATGGGAAAATTTTTGAAAATACATTAAAAAGTTTAACTTAACCTACCTCTCCCAAAATGTAATGACATCTATTCTGTGTCACTGGTAATCAATAAACCCAATCTGGTATGAATTCAACCAATAGTTTTGCTGTTAAACTGTAAATGTGTGAAACACACAAACCGAACCAAAAACAATACCCCTTGTCTCCCTTTCAGGGGGCAGGGTAATAAAAGAGACAAAAATATTGCACATAAAAATAAGAGAGGCTATTTATTGTAGCCTTCTTAAAGTCATTGGTTTTAATGATTTAGAATCGGACAATTTCACATGATTTTTACAGAACATTTTCATTGTGCAACAGTCTTAGGTTCATGGTATGATGATAACTAAAAGGGTTTATTAAAGATAAATGGAGGGACATCTTTGAGATCAAATTTTTAACTTTCACAAGGTATTTTTCAACCTTAACTCAACAGTTTGGGATTATAGTTTGTTTTTAAGTAATACATTTGTCACAGTATACAGAGTACCTGTGGATTTAAAAAAGAAAAAAAAAACTTTGGTTTTGTTCTAAAATCATATATTTTTGGGAGAATGTCCACCAGGTAATTGCTAAAATTCTGGGCTATAACATACCCAAGTCAAGTGTACTATTGTAGCTGGGCAATATTTCAAACAATGCTGTATTAAAAGAGGACAGATATTTGCTGAAAATTTTCTTTGCAGCCTGCAAGAAAACAATCACAAGAAAATGGTACAAAGCAGATCCACCAACACAGCATGACTGGCAAAAAATTGTGAGTGAGATATATGTAATGGAACTGTTGACCCATAAGATAAGGACTCAAAAGAACAATGTCAAGAAAAGTAGGAGAAATGGTCTGTTTATACAACGACAGGATAAGGACGATCTTATTGATAACAACACTGGAGCAAACTGTAGAGGCATGGCAATCCACTATGTTCTTTTTCTTCTGAGGTTTGTATATCTTTTTTTTTTTTTTTGTCTTCCTTCTGTATGTCCATATCTGCTACATGTTCTTAAAAAAGAAACAATAAAAAGAAATTGTTAAAAAAAAAAAAAAAAAAAAAGGATGGTTACTACCTGAGAAGAAACACCAAAAAATAACTTGAGGTTTGGCAGGAATTTCCTTCCATCTTCTGACGCCTGGGTGATCACATTGTTTTCAGTGATAATTGTTGAGGGAGAGACAGTGGACAGCTTTTGTGCTGTTTTACATCCATCTTGAGTCATACTTTCATTTATTAAGCTGTTGTTATTTTTATCTCTCTGTGTATTTGTGTTTTATCAGTAGACAGAGGACTATCAGCCCACAGGTTGTGCTCATGTTTCTACAATATTTCGAAAAACACTTTGGGGAGAATGTTGTAAGTAACTGCTAGGCTCGAGGCCTTTAATGTTAATTCAATTGTAATTTTTCTTTGTGTGTGTATGTGTGGGTGGGTGGGGGGGTGGTAGTTTTGTCTCATGCAGTGTAGCATGTAATGTTGGTGATAAACACAGTCGCAGAAAAAATTATTAGACCACCCCTTGTTTTCTTTAATTTCTTGTTCATTTTAATGCCTGGTACAACTAAAGGTACATCTGTTTGGACAAATATAACGATAATAACAAAAATAGCTCATGTGAGTTTAATTTAAGAGCCATTTTCCGTGTTTTCTTGATAATAACCAAAATCACTTAAAGGTAGGGTAGGAGATCCAGGAAAAACGGTTCAAGCAAGCTACATTTTGAAAATACACCATTCAAAAGTCCAAACCCCTTTCTTCAGATTTCTCCCTGAAGCCACGCCTCCAGAGTACCAGATTGTACTTGCAGAGGGGGGAGGAGGGAGGGACAAATGGCAGTTGAGTTTAATAGACATATCACCATTCAATCATTTCGATGGGCCAGTTAAAATGATTGGATGTTTTTTTCAGAACTGTCCATTCCACAAGTGACTAAAATTTTATATTTTTCTGTTAGCACATTTAATTAATTGGTTTCAATTGGGGTGTGAAGGGGATTTTAAGCAATATAGTAAAAAATGCTCCAGGAAAACATCTCCTACCCCACTTTTAAGTTCATACATATGGCATTGTACTGACAAAAACTGTGCTTTCCGGCATTCCATGTTTTCTTTTCTGTCTGTTTTAGTCACATGATACACACAGGAGTTAGTATTTAATTGCATAACCATTGTTTTTGATGACTTGCTGGTCCAATACTTTTTTTCCGCAACTGTAACTGCAATGAGACAGATCTGATACTGAATCGTGTTTTCAGGCTATAGTTGGCCTCTCGGGTTTTTAATCACACCTGTGGTACTTGTTCATACTTGAAGGAATATTTTCTATGCTTAGTCTTTGCTATATTTCAGCTGCAGCTACAGTTTGTGTGGCAGATTGGTGGTGTTTAGCATATATTTTCTTTGGGGAATCTGAACAGACTGAAGGACAGGATGAATGATGATACTGTGAGCGTTTCAGTTTGAAGATTACTCTTAAGAAGAAGATTAAATAAGTAGGTATGAAACCAAAAACAAATGCCGGTGGGACTTTGTAATGGCATCCTTTTATGTTTCTGAAGATGATTTACCCAATTAATTTTTGAAGAATCCTGGCCATTCGGTAGTTACTCTCAAGAATCCCAAAGTGTTTAAAGTCACTTCACATCTCCTCTGAGACTGTTGTTCATTAAAATAACAAGTCTAAACTCAGCCTGTTTATCAGAGACAGCAGTGGATAGCAGTATGGACAAATTGAGGAGTAATTATAGCGTTGGGTTGCAAGAGACTTTTCATCACCACAGAAAGCGCTCCTCACAAATTATTCAGAGAGGAGAGGTGGAGGGAGAGAGGTTTCACTTGCTGATGGCAGGAAAACAAGCGCTGAGCTTTTCAGCATCAAAAGTCTGGAGAGTGGGACCCATTTGTAAGCAGTATCCCTAGAGAGGGTCATATTTGGAAACAGAGAGAGACTCACAGGACAGAGTGGTGAACACGTGACTATCAGATAAACATCCTGCATTACCACACTGGAGACATCTTTAGAGAGTTTTTGTTTGTGTCTGGTGGTGTACAACACGTCAAAATCTTCATGAAAATTCAGGCTTACATTTAATTATCATGTGGGTACAAACATTCAAACAATAACTCAGCTCTTTCCAGGCAAAATACAACAACAAACAAACATACATCTCTACTGATTACCTCATCAAAATAGCAACTAAATCAGAGTTTTTACACCATCCTCTTAATAATGTTCTGATACTGACAACGGGTCAAATAGCCATTTTGCTAAGAGGTTACTTGCCTTGATAAGTAACAGTTATTCATTTTCTGCTCATTATGCGACTGTGGCAGATGAGTGACACCGTGAAAGACACAAACACCAGGCCTCATGCACTAATGTTTTCTTATTTTTCTCCTAAATGTGTTCTACATAAAATTGCATCAAATGTTTTTATTTGAGCACATTGTCATACAGTTAGATGTTTACTGCATACACATTGCTTGCGGGATTTACATCCATACAGACAAATGTGCAGTTAGGTCATAATGCAGTCTTATTGTTTTCTTTGAAAATATAACACTATATGACGGACAGATATAAACATGAGGTACAAAACACAAATGAGGAAAAAATACATTAAAATAAAAACAAGGATAAATAGAAATAAATACCACACACACACACACACACACACCTACACACCCTTCTGTCTTTTCACTACTTTCTTAGAGTAAAGGTGAAAAGTTCATTTCTGCTGTTAATTTCTGGTGTGAGATATTGAATGAGAGGTGACCAAGTTTTTTGAAAAGGATGTGAGTTTATCCATAAGAGTATATCTAATTCTTTCTAAGCGGAGTGTGTTAGTGAGGTCACTAAGCCACATCTTTGTGGAGGGTACTTCTTATATACAACTGTAGGAAGAAAATGAGAAATTAATGCATGAGATTCATAAAAAACATGTTGGCAACCAGTGTTGTTCTTACCCATGAGAATAAGTTGATGAATTGTATTTCATTGGAAATTAGAAGCATGTGCAAGGTCATTTGTACCTAGTGTGAGGAAATACATGGTATGATTACATGTATGCAGCGGACTGATGTGTAAAACATGCTGCTACACTAGAACCAAAAAAAAAACCAAAACCAACAAAAAACACCACTGTGAATTCTGGCTTCATTTGTTCAAAAAACACAGACCATGACAGGAGTAGTGCAATTAATGTTGTATGTGCAAAAGAAAGAACTGTATACTTTAAAAAGTTTTAATGTGAAAAGGTGTCAAAGAACACAGACGTAACAGCTATGCCTACTGTCTCACTGCACAACCATTGTACAAGTGCATGTACACATGATTCTTTATTAAGGAAAGAGAACATGACAGAGGTGTAGTGTTTTGGAGGTGATGCCACAGTACTTTATACAGAAAATTATGTTCAATGATACACTATGTTCTCATATGCTGTCATAATGAATGGATGGTCGTGTGTGTGCAGGCGCATCTGTCTTATTCTGGTGACACTCAGATTATACTTTATCTTTATTGTGCGTAAATATTAAAAAATCATAGATTTAGATAGAATTTGAAGATATCTTTTGTGTTTTCATAAATTAACCCATAAAGACCCAAACATCCGCTGTCAACCAAAACACCTTCTGTTTAATACCTGTTCATTCACTAATCTTGTTAATCCATGTAAATAATTGTTGTAAAATGCAGTGTGTCGTCTTTTCATGGTCATCAGATATGACCCATTTGGACGTTCAGAGGCTCCGTAGTGAACGTGTAAACACCGTCATCTTCTACAACATTGATTCACCAGTAAAACTCTTGGAGTTGGATCAGTGACAGTGGATGGAGACACTTGTTTTTATGTTCAGCTAATGAAAGATTGGCTGAAAAAGTCACATTTTCTTCAGTTTTCTCTGGTTTTGATTTAATAACCCTCAATTTTACTCTGAGCTTTTATGAACATCTACATGATTATTAAATTAAATGTAGGAAAATACCAGATCACAGATTTTCACAGAAAAAACACAAAATACAGAGGAAAATGTGACAATAAATGGTGATACATCACTTACGCATGGTTAAATATAGAGAAAACTTCATTTAGGAACTGCCACAAAAATAACACTGGGTCTTTATGGGTGAAATAGATTTTGCATAATAATTATTAATATTTCACAAAACTGAATGCAGTTGCTTTCCATTTATACTAGTTAAGAATGGGCTAGGAAACATAGATTTAATTTTTAGAACAAGTGGAAATATAAAGAAATAATGAGTATCATGCAAGTTCTAAAAATGTTGGTACACCCAATTTGTGCATGAACAGTTCCTGTCTGACGCCTGCTGAGTTTCTCAACATATTGTTCAAGATCCAATTTACAGCAAAACTTTTTTGCAATGTTGCTGCTGAATGAACCTGACAACATGCACATTGAAATACCAGGACATTAGCAGTATCACATTGTGTGATGTAACACAACAGTCATGCAATAAATCACACTCAAATTCACCATATAGCATTTTGCTGATATTATTTAGACATATATTTATTGAAGTCTATGGCCAGTTTGGAGGCAGGGGTTTGTGTTGGTGTTGCAGAATATTGCATTAGACTGAGGTGTTGTTATTTTGTCCGCAGTGAGCAAAACATAAGAACAGCGGAATCCTAAAATCCTTCAGTGCATTCTCTATAAGGTGAACTCTTCAGGGATTTTTTTTTTGTGTGTGTGTCACTAAATGTATCCTTGCTGCACATTTTTTTTGCTTTTCTGAAGTAAAAAGTAGGATACAGTAGAAACGGGGACTGACATATTTTCTGAGATCTCCATATTTAGGCTACAGCTAGTCTCTGAAGGGAGGGAGATGGTAGGAATGGGTGAACCTAGTAACGACATCAGAAGCGTCTTAGGTGTTAGAGAAATGCATGCATGGTTTTACATGTTGTACTCGTGTTTCTGTGCTTTTGTTTTATTGGATTTGCTCAAGAAATCTGGATGAGCAGAAGAGCTTATGAAGTTATAGAATGGCTGGGATAAAGGGAGGGATATAAAAAGAGAACAAAAAAGAAATGGAGACTGTGAGGACCACAGAAGATATAGACCTGAATATTAACTCACAGAGACCGTATAGAGCTTTAATTATTGATTACCAATGAGCATTCATTGCCAAAGCTGACACACACTCCATGAACAATCAGCTGAAGGAATACTATAAAGCAGCAGATCTGAAGTGCACTGTGTCGAGAAATTCAAAGAGTAAAACCACTCCTGAAAAGTTGTATATGGAACCGAGGCTTATGAGACACAGAATGCTGAAATCTTAGAGTGAAGCAAAGCCCCATGTAGTCCACAAAGGGAAGCAGTGTGAGAGGGAACAGCAGTGTACAGTAGCACTGCTCAGCTCCGTTGGGTTCTGATGAGCATTTTCCTCAGGGATGGATTACAGCCTTCTGCTACTGTAGACTGGAGGGCCAACTGATGGAGTGGCTGGATTTCAAAGTACACAACTTCTGGAGCTACACAGTCCAGTTTCCATCCAAATACACGCCAAATCTGAACCACATTTTCAGAAAATATACAAAAGAAAATGTACATGCCTTAACATTTACAGCTGGTAGTAATCGTAACAGTAGTAGTAGCTGTAGTAGTAGTAATAGTAGTTGTAATTGTGGTAGTAGTAGTAATAGAAGTAGTAGTAGTAATCATAGTAGAAACAGTAGTAATTGCAGTAGTAGTAATAGTAGTAGTAGTAGTAGTAGTAATAGTAGTAGTAATTGTAACAGTAGGAGCAGTAATAATAGTAGTAATTGTGGTGGTAGTAGTAGTAGTAATAATAGCTGAAATAATCGTAGTAGTAGTAATAGTAGTAGTAGTAAAAGTAGAAGTAGTAGTAGTAGTAGTAGTAATAGTAGTAGTAATTGTGGTAGTAGTAGTAATAATAATAGTAGTAGTAATAATAGTAGTAATAATAGTAGTAATTGTAGCAGTAGGAGTAGTAACGGTAGTAGTAATCGTGGTAGTAATCGTAGTAGTACTAATAGTAGTAGTAGTAATAGTAGTAGTAGTGGTACTGGTAGTGGTTGTAGTAATAGTAGTAGTAGTAGTAGTAGTAGTAGTAGTAATAGTAGTGGTAGTAGTAATAGTAGTAGTAGTAGTAGTAGTAGTAGTGGTAGTAGTAATAGTAGTGGTAGTAGTAATAGTAGTAGTAGTAGTAGTAGTAGTATTAGTGGTAGTAGTAATAGTAGTGGTAGTAGTAATAGTAGTAGTAATAGTAGTGGTAGCAGTAGTAGTAGTAGTAGTAGTAGTAATGGTACTAGTGGTAGTAGTAATAGTGGTTGTAGTAATAGTAGTGGTAGTAGTAACAGTAGTAATAGTAGTAGTAGTGGTTGTAGTAATAGTAGTAGCAGTAGTAGTAGTAGTAGTAGTAGTAGTAGTAGTAGTAGTAGTAGTAGTGGTACTAGTGGTAGTAGTAATAGTGGTTGTAGTAATAGTAGTAGTGGTTGTAGTAATAGTAGTAGCAGTAGTAGTAGTAGTAGTAGTAGTAGTAGTAGTAGTAGCAGTAGTAGTAGTAGTAGTAGTAGCAGTAGTAGTAGTAGTAGTAGTAGTAGTAGTAGTAGCAGTAGTAGTAGTAGTAGCAGTAGTAGTAGTAGTAGTAGTAGCAGTAGTAGTAGTAGTAGTAGTAGCAGTAGTAGTAGTAGTAGTAGTTATAGTAGTGTTAGTAGTAATAGTAGTAGTAGTAGTAGTAGTAGTAGTAGTAGTAGTAGTAATAGTGGTTGTAGTTATAGTAGTAACAGTAGTGGTAGTAGTAGTAGTAGTAGTAGTAGTAGTAGTAGTGGTGGTTGTAGTAATAGCAGTGGTAGTAGTAGTAGTGGTAGTAGTAATAGTAGTAATAGTAGTGGTAGTGGTTGTAGTAATAGTAGTGGTAGTAGTAGTAGTGGTAGTGGTAGTAGTAATAGTAGTAGTAGTAGTAATAGTGGTTGTAGTAATAGTAGTGGTAGTAGTAGTAGTAGTAGTAGTAGTAGTAGTAGTAGTAGTAGTGGTAGTGGTAGTAGTAATAATAGTTGTAGTAGTAGTAGTAGTAATAGTGGCAGTAGTAGTAATAGTGGTTGTAGTAATAGTAGTGGTAGTAGTAACAGTAGTAATAGTAGTAGTAGTGGTTGTAGTAATAGTAGTAGCAGTAGTAGTAGTAGTAGTAGTAGTAGTAGCAGTAGTAGTAGTAGTAGTAGTAGTAGTAGTAGTAGTAGTAGTGGTGCTAGTGGTAGTAGTAATAGTGGTTGTAGTAATAGTAGTGGTAGTAGTGGTAGTAGTAACAGTAGTAATAGTAGTAGTGGTTGTAGTAATAGTAGTAGCAGTAGTAGTAGTAGTAGTAGTAGTAGTAGTAGTAGCAGTAGTAGTAGTAGTAGTAGCAGTAGTAGTAGTAGTAGTAGTAGCAGTAGTAGTAGTAGTAATAGTTATAGTAGTGTTAGTAGTAATAGTAGTGGTAGTAGTAGTAGTAGTAGTAGTAGTAGTAGTAGTAGTAGTAGTAGTAATAGTGGTTGTAGTTATAGTAGTAACAGTAGTGGTAGTAGTAGTAGTAGTAGTAGTAGTGGTGGTTGTAGTAATAGCAGTGGTAGTAGTAGTAGTGGTAGTAGTAATAGTAGTAATAGTAGTGGTAGTGGTTGTAGTAATAGTAGTGGTAGTAGTAGTAGTGGTAGTGGTAGTAGTAATAGTAGTAGTAGTAGTAATAGTAGTGGTAGTAGTAGTAGTAGTAGTAGTAGTAGTAGTAGTAGTAGTAGTAGTAGTAGTAGTGGTAGTGGTAGTAGTAATAATAGTTGTAGTAGTAGTAGTAGTAATAGTGGCAGTAGTAGTAATAGTGGTTGTAGTAATAGTAGTGGTAGTAGTAGTGTGACACCAAAATTCAAAGCTGTTCAACTCCTTACGTCCTTATGACTGTTTCTCTCAGTTATCTGTTGGTATCTTAATGTAAAATACATGAACATGACCACTTCAAATAAGCTGAAAGTGGATTGTAAAAGTTTGCCAGATGTAGTTCTTACGATAATGTACTGACTGAGCTGGTGGTTCAGAAAAGGATAGTTTGAACTGAAAATCTTCAGTCCTTTTTTTTTTTTTTCAAGCTGCTAATAGACATCGGACACTTCACACTCATGTACAGAGATGACAGATCCATACGGGGCAGATGGAAAAGAAAGGCAATTTAAAACTAACGTGTTAGATATAGAAAAATGACTGAAATAAAAAAAAAAGATAGAAATGATGATAGTATAGTACTTACTATTATACAGATACTTAACTCTTCTGTGTCACAGCTAAATGAGTGTGTGGCTCCTAAAACATTTGATGAGCATGTGACCTGACGCTGTGCTCTCATTGGAGGATGAAAGAATGTGCTGTAGATAATCCCAGTTCTTTATTCTTCCAGCTGACTAATGTTAAAACTTTGGCTCTGAAGACAAATTCATAATTGCACATCCGACCACCACTATCTACCTACTCAAACACTTGGCCTTTTTCCAATTCCAGTTCTTCCAGTTGGTATTTCATTACTGTTGCCATAATAGTATGTCATATATATGTGTTTCTTTTATTCAACAATACTACATTTTGGCATCATTTACTTGTTCAATCCATAATCTGTGAACATTGCACCATTTGAATTTATCAATGTCAACTTTCTCATATGTCAATTTTAATAAAGAAGTTTGCTTTGCCAGTTACTATTTTCATTTCTCTCTATTGTGACTCATTAGCCTACTGGTTTTGTCATCTTGAGTCGTGGTAGATGATTACTAACGCTTAATTTCATTTGTCTAATTGGAATCTAATTCTCACATGCTGCAAATGAGGGTTGAAAGACATCGCAGTGGCCCCAAGGTAATACAGTAGTAACCTCTTCATTTTCTGTCGTGCTGAAATTTAGTTTAGCTTCAGTGGCTTCATTTCACACTTCATCTGTCTTGTAGTCACAAACACTCACGGACATAAATCCAACTGCAAACACGTAAATCAGTCAGACACAAACACAACATGCATGTCACATGTAAGTCAAGTTGTAATTTGGGATATTTGCAGAGAGTAAATTTTCACGAGTTAGGCAGCCGAGCATGACAGAGTAGAGTTGATGCATTTATTATTGCACTAAATGGTTTCCTTTATTTATTTTTTCATTTTAGACAACATTCTTTTTACCTTCAAGGGTATCACAGTCTGTCTGTTATGTATGTAACTCAGTACTTTACTACTATTACATTTCACACAAGGCAGATTTGTCCCAGATCTCAGAATTGAATCGTGGTCTGGACTCTAGAATTTTTTATGCCAGACTTTTTTGGGTTCTCTCAGAAATGTACCTGTGGCTTAAACCCCCCCCCCCCAAAAAAAAACAAAAACAAAACACATGCCGCACAATGGTTTCTATCAGCAAGATCAGTTTATTGTAAATATTGTAGATGATGAAGAACTGAGAATATATTTTTATTTTATGTGTAAATCTGACATCTTTGATGGGTATTCCCAGGGTGTGATTCGTTGGTGTGAATGGTTGGATCACCCCCCCCACCCCACCCGGTTTTTAGATCCCTACTTCTGCTGAATTAATTTCTTCCTCGGGTCGGGGGGGGCGGGACAACCCCGTCAATGATTAAAAACCAATTGAAATAACAGGCAGGTTGGGTCTGACTTTTCTTACACCTATAGCCTACGTTGCCAGCACTAAAGGCCCCATGGAGTCAGGTGTACTTGACTCCATGGAAGTCCACGCATACTCGAGGACAGACTCCGTGGGACTCTGTGGGAGCCTTAACTTTCACCTGAACCAAACTGTGGGCAGCATCAGAATTCATGAACACCCCATGCACATAAATACATTGCATACCTTAACTATCTCTCTCCATCTCTGTGTCATAAAGTGACATTTTTTTGACCTGCCCCAACCTGACCCATGGGTAACTTGTGGGTAACCTACTGATCCGTGCATCACTAGTACAGATGTACGTCTGCAGCCGCCAATGTACATGCTCAACTGCATCTAAATTGATTTGGTTTTATGTTCCGTTTCACAGTCTGATTGAATTGCCCGTTCGCCATAAATCCTCTACCGTGTTCGTGTGATTGGCCCTTATCCATGGTCCTGAAACTTAATTAGGCCATCTCCCACATCGCAGAAAATTAAATGCTTCATGTATTTTTAGTTTGCATTAAAGATGATTGTCCAACTGTTCGACATGTAACAGGACCTACTGTTAAAGAATTAGGTCTGCTGACTGCCTGTTTTCTCATGATTTAAAAAAAAAACAAAAACAAAAACATCCCCCCTATGTTTTTATGACAAATCGCACCCTGGGTATGCCAGACCTCATTTGATTTTTTACACTCTCTGTTCATTCCATTTTCATATATAAGACCAATTCAGTGTGATTCCAGTCTTCCAGTCCACCCCCATGTAACTACATTTATTAAGGAAATTATTTGTAATATATACTGTATGTTTCCTGAGGTGCGTTCAAAGCATAGTGGAATTATCCTGCTTGGTGGATATGATGAAAATGGGTGAGGGTCTGCAATCTCTGACACCCAACAGCTCTCAAGATATATTTGACATACTTATACAGTGTTCAAAAAGTACATAACACTAGGTCCAGATTTGATTAATTTGGCAAAGTATTCTGTTTGAGACGATGGTGAAACGTACAAACTGGGAAACCCATAATGCTCTTGCAGTCCCAGCCCATCTGCTGGAGAGCTCAGTGTAGCAGACAGTTGGACCCTGTCTGTTTGCTCATGATGCTGAGTGGCCTCACAGCACAGTGCTCATGTTCAGTCCAACCTCAGTATGGCCAAATCAGATGAGATGGCACTTTACACCATGGAGCCACTCATAACCCCGACAGCCGTGCGTATAAATAAAACAAAAAACAAAAAAAACCACAGGGTTAGAGTGTAACATGAATGCAGCCATGAGCAGTGAATGTGACAACAATGTCCACGCAAGGTTTATTATCATTACCCGCATTTGTCTCATACATTCAATATTATATGTGGGATTTAGAAACGGTGACAGCGAACAGTGACTCAGCGAATCCAGAGTGCAAATTATTTTAACAAGATGACTCGGTGAGTGATTAATAATAGGCAAGAAGGACTGAAGAGGCATGTGCTGAAATAAACATTGTATAAGCAATTAAAATATTGCAACAAAACAATTATTTTTAATAAGGCGCTGCCTCATTTTTATTATACTCTCACAATCTCATTGCCGGTTCCATGGTTACTCAGGAGCACAGACATCCAATGGTAATTGTGTGCACCAAGGGAGAAAAATACACTAAAAATATACTAAAGAGAAAACCAGAGGGCAAAATGTTATCTACAACATTATAGGTTTGTTAATGTCCACAATTTGTCTTTCACTTTGGTGTGTGTTATTAACATTCATCACAAATGTTTGGAGCTGTTCAACCTAATTGGTTCTAACAACAATACAGGAACCATAAAGCTGTGGATGTTTCCATTATTATTTTAATGCATCCTGTCCATTCACACAACCTGAGCTGCTCAACAGTCCACGGTAGCTGTTGTCTGAATCTCCTCTTCATGATGTCCACACATTTTTATTGCCATTGTCTTTTGGTCCATCTCAGTTTGAGTCTAGAGAGTTTAGTTTTCCAAAGTCCTCTTCAGCCCATGTGTCTATACTCACCCTGTTAACATGATGGTTCCCCATGCAATGCCACCTGAACGTCACACACATTCATTAGTAGCCCTTGGCCTTTGTGCCCTGAGATTACACAGAACTCGCTGAATGTTTTTACAACATTATGAACTGCAAATTATGAAATTCCAGGCAATTTTGCATTAAAATTGAGTGAAAAACGATCAAAAGTGTTGACCCATGACCCATACTTGCAAAGACTGAGCATTTGATAGATGTGCCCTTGTGTCTAATTATAGTCCCCTCACCTGTTACCAACCAAGTGGAATCTGACAGAACGCAGATGGGAGTTTTGCTTGTCGAAAGATGTTCTGAGGACAGAAACTGTTGTGATTGGTCCGATCAAGCAACCAATCAAAACAGAGGAGAGGTGTGAGAAGTAAGCGCTAAGTGGCTGATGGTTCTTGCTAGGATTGTCATCTTTGTGGATTGAAGCCCCTGTGTTCTTCATCGCGGGACAGTAAATTTATTTTTCAGAGAAATAACAGTGTGGAACATAATAGTGTGGAGGTGCTCAGTTAACAGGAAAAGCCAAAGTAAATGTTCATGTGTGTATCCATTTTCTTTACTCAGTAGCATGCCTGCTAATGTTGATATACAGTATATGGAAGTACATCTATGTCATAAGATTCTGAATTATGAAAGACATTGAATTTGTAGCACTGAATTTGTTTTTGCACTGAAATTAAGTATCTGATTTTTTTTGCATTGGAATTAAGTTTCTGAATTTGTTTTTACACTGAAATTAAGTATCTGAATTTGTTTTTGCACTGAAATTAAGTATCTGAATTTGTTTTTGCACTGAAATTAAGTATCTGAATTTGTTTTTGGTGCAAAAAATTCAGGTGGAACAATTCAGATGCCAAAAAATCAGATACTTAATTTCAGCGCAAAAAAAAATAAAAAAAATCATATACTTAATTTCAGTGCAAAACCAAAAATTCAGGGCTACAAATTCAATGTCTTTTATAATTCAGAATCTGATGACATAGATTTACTTCCATAGATATGGTTATCTTAAGCACAGCTGTTTATGATCATTATCATTAGCTAGCTAGCACCAACCTGAGGTAGGTTCATCAATTCACAAATTTGTCTGAGGGCATTTGATACAGTCAAATAAACTTGATAGCCCACATTTTACCTACAAAATCACTACATTGCTGTGTCTTTGTTTAATATAAATGCTAGCTAATGATAATGATCATACAGAGCTATGCTTAAGCTAACTGTATCAGCAATAGTAGGCATGCTACTGAGTAGAGAAAATGGATACACATATGAAAATCTATAATCACTTTCCTGTTAACTGAGTACTTCCACACTATTATTTCACTGGAAAATAAACTTACCTTCCCACAATGAGGAACACAACGATGACAATCCTAAGAGAAACCTTTTGCCGCTTAGTGTTACTTCTCCCGCCTCTCCTCTGTTTTGATTGGTTGCTTGATGGGACCAATCACAACAGTTTTTGAACAGAACATCTTTCGGTAAGCAAAATTCCCATCTGCTGACAGAACAGTCTTAGATGTATTTTCAAGAAGCTTTTCAGTCTTTTTTGTCTAGTGTGTGTTGCAGTTATCAATATAAAATTATTAACATTTATTTACTTACATTTGGTCTGTGATAACACATTTTTTTCTTTGTACTTGTGCTTGTTTAATTGCATCTTAGAAAATATCTTATTTTTTATGGGAATGGTGTACAACTAGATCCTTAAAGGTAATGTGAAGTTGACGATGACAGTTAGCACCACAGGCTCTTTTTTTTTTATGTCTGCATGATAATTATTTTGGTTGGCTTTGTGTGCTGCAGTACCTGTTTTTCAAATTTTTGATGTGTATAGAGCACCACGGGGTCTTTTCAATAGCTGTAATAAGGGACCTTCAAGGAAATTAGATCATATAAATACAGACAGCTGTTCAATAGAGTCTAAATGACTATTCAGTTGATATTGAATATGAGTAGCCTAAATGTAATTGTGGAAAAATCCTGATTATTACTTGATTATCATTTCATTATTAGAAAATAATCTCATGTGGACATGTATCTCTGAACCTCATTCATCATAAATATGATCATTTCCTTTAATGACAGAAACCATCCCTATATATCACACTACAGGAATACCTCATGTGTGTATGAAGTAAAACACTGCACCACTTATATACAGGTATTATTGTTCTGTAATGACTAAGACACGCAGGTGTCAGTTGAGATCAGTGAAAAGGCCAAACCTGAATAGTCAGAGCTGACTTAAACAGATAGTTTAGAGTTTGTTCATGGTCAGTTTATCTTCAGCATTCCCCCAGTTTAGAGAAGAAGACAGAAGTATTTACATGGAAGCTAAGCAATACTCTGCCAAGGATGCAGGTTGCAGAAACATTTGACCTTCTACCTCAGACAAGTGAAAAAGTAATAAAACATTCTAAAAGTAGCATGCACTCACACATTGATTGTTCAAGTGGCTGAAGTATGTTGCATTGCTTAGCTTCCATACCGGTACTCATGTTTGCTTCTCGAAAATAGAAATATAATGACCATCATTTACTGTGGAATATATTGTGTAGTATACCGCTGCACCTCAAAGAATCTGCACTAACCCTTTAAACTCAAGGGCTCATACTATTGGCCTCTTTGTCTGGTTGTGATTAAAGGTGGTGGGGTTTATAGGGAGTCATATGGTGCCTGCAGCGTATGTCCTTCAGGCTTGTGTGTGTGTGTATGTGAGTGTGTGTGACACCATCTGTAGCCTGGTCACCCGCCCAGATTTCTTTCCGCCAATGGCTTCCTTAAAGGAAGATTGTTAGGGGGCATGTTGAGACTCAGTGTTGATACTTCCTTAACAACAGACACTCGGATCATGGGAAGACATGTCAGTGCAGTTCAAGTACAGTTCTTACATTTGTGCCAGTTTTATACTTGTTTTTGACAACCAGCATGTGCAAATCAGTCTGTTTCATCAACCACTAGGGTCATAGCTGTTTAAAAAGCTCATATCTACTTTGCATTGTTACGTTTGGCCTTTGTCTTCTTCTTTCTCAGTCTCCCTCTTATGCAGCCAAATTTCCAAGTGAGACAGAAGCGTCAGGATTTCACCCAGCTGTCTCTATCAGATCAAAGAGATGAATATGAGCTTTTAAAAGGGCTCAATCCCTTCAATCCCACTTAAACTATACAGTATCCCTGACAGATTTGAGGCTGAGGAAATGTTTTGCTGAGGAATTGGCCCCAAAATTGCTCTAATGCTGTGTCAGCTCATAAATAATGATGGCGCTATAAAGTTATCTTTTTACTGTTGAAAGGAGAACATTCATAGTATTTCATTATGGATGTAAGAGAGAGCACAGATATTATAGTCTTGTGATGTTGCAGAGGTTTTGCTGAAAGTGAGAGAGGTCCCAGCCCAGTTTTGAGTTTGCTACAGTATGGTAATGGCCATCTGTTGGTAGTGCAGCAGTGCAGTAAACTAGCTCTGATAGTCAGACAAGATAAAACCCACACACAAACCCAACACACAAACAAAACTTCAAATACACGTTAAGGATATGTGGAGGGTTTATAAGGATGGTATCTCTGTGGTCACACCAAACACACAAACACAGGTATCCGCATGTGTGTTGTCTATAATGCTTTAGGGCGAGTCAAACAGGGGACAGAGGAGGATTAAGTTCTGTCCTGTAAATACACATTGTTGATGCCATGAAATGTTTAGAGGACACACACTGCATCTGTCTGCAATGCACAGGAATTGTAAAACTTCAGAAAAAAAAAGGCTATATGATAACAAACAGCGATAACAATTGATTATGTCATAACCTTGACCTAAAAGTACACCATATAACATGTGCACAAACATAGAATTCATTAGAGTCTATGTTGTGCTAGTAAGTAATGCTAAAAGGCTCCGTGTCTATGCTAATGGTAATTAGTGTGGCATAGAAAAGAGGCACTCTGGAGCGGGGATAAAGACTTTTGTGGAAAAGCCAACACGAGTCCTCTACATAGAAATCAGTGCTGCATGAATGCAAGCAAAGGTGGTTGTCTTTTATGGTGCATTGCAATCCATTCATGCATTGCAAATAAAAAATGTAAAAAAACAAACAAACAAAAAAAAAAACAGCAACATGTACATCTCGTCACATATGTTAAATATTAAATGTTTACGTGTGCTCAAGTAAAGCCATAATACTATATGTAGCATATTGCAGGAAAAGAAAAACAAGTCTGTTATATTGTTTGTTGACAATTTTCTGTACGTTACAAATCTAGCTAGGGTTTTTTGAACTTGTATGTTTTGTGATGTGGAATAAACATTACTTCATCATAAAATCCTTCTGGCAATTCGGTTGGTTTTACCATAATAAGCCCTTTGCTTGTGACAAATATCTGTAGTTATGCTGCAACATTTACAGAGGTAGATAATGATTATCAAAAGTGGCACAGCACAGGCAGTAAGTCAAAAAATGAATTAGTGGGAGATGCAAGGCTATGACAACCAATGATATGGATATGTTACAGTGAGTAGTAGATTATACTGTGTTTGCACAAATAGCAAAATATACATATGAACAATGTAGGAGGATATTTATATTCATTACATAGCATGTGTTACAATACAACACCGCAGTGATTCATCACATTCAGAACAAACTATGGTCGTGTCAGTGCACGTTATTGATTCCTCTAAATGCATGAGGATAAAAGCATGATTTCTTTGCAGCCCAAGGTTTGCATTACAAATATGTATAGAACACAGAATTACAATCTGTTTCATCAGATGGTGTCATGTGATCCATATGTATCCACTGAACAGTGCTTAAAAGTGTGCACGCATGTACTCTATGTGTGAGTGTTAAAGAGACAGACACAGAGAGACAGAAGGATAAAACCCTGCCACTTCATGTCATTTGATCCAAAACACTCGAGGTCAATTGGAAGCGTCTCACATCTCTATCTGTAGCCCTCAGATGGGAGGAACAGGCGCTTGCTTTGTTCTGATTCACTACTTCAGCTTTTGTACCGTGAACTCTGTATAGACAAATCCCTATTATTACCCCTTTGATAGAGCTCGGCACTTGCCAGAATGTCATCAGGGTTTTGCCTCCTAGTGAGAGGTGACATGCATGTGGCAGGATGAGATGTGGGTAAAGAAAAACACTGTGTACGCATACAAAAGCACACACACAGTTGATGCAAACAACACCTGAACATCTGTCAGTTTTAGCAAACATATAATGCTCATTTATTATGAAAGTTAACTAAAACAGCTTTCCACAATTACAGTTAATGTACTTATGTTCTACTGGTATCTGAGACAGACCCTGACATCTGAAACAGATTTATTGCCCATAATATGGATTACTGCAGGATGTCTGTCTACCTCCTACATGCTTTTTTATGGCATAATACTGAGACATAATAAAGACGTACTGCATACCAAAACATATTTGTTCTATAAATAAAATCTGTATGTGTGGATGAAGTCATTTGGAATATTACCAGACATATTCTGATACATGAGACTCTCCTACCTGCCTTAGGAATTTGCCACTACTACACCCGCTTTGAGACTGGAGAACTGAAGTGGTCATATCGCTCTGTTCAGAACCACTAGACTTCCTTGATTTGGTTTTGCTTCAAAGAACCCATGCCTTAATCAGTTAATTTGTTTCTCAGTTGGATCCCAACTAACATACTAAAAAAGAAAAAAACAAAAAAAAACAATCAAAGTCACACAAAAACATAAATGGGCTCTGAGGTAAAATTAGTGTTTTTCTGATGAATGAATTATCATCTGTGAGCAATCTGTTATCATTTAATCATCTGTTGTATCTACACCTCTCAACCATAATTATAACAGTATAACAATTATCTCATTATGGCACCTGTCAGTGGGTGGGATGTATTAGGCACCAAGTGAATGTTTAGTCCTTGAAGATGATGTATTGGAAGCAGAAAAATGAGCAATCATAAGGATCTGAGGGGCTTTGACAAGGGCCACACTGTGATGACTAGATTACTGGGTCAGAACATTTGCAGAAGTGCAGGTTTTGTTGGGTGCTCCTGGTCTGCAGCGGTTAGTTCACTTTCAAAAGGACAAGTGGATCTCAACCCAACAGAGCATTTGTGGGAACATGATCTAATTAACAGCTAACTAATATAATGTAGGTTGTAGTGTAGTGCAGCTGGCGTAGACTCCAGCAGACATCTGAGGGTGCTCTGTAGTAAACAGCAGATCCTTCTAGTCCTGTAAGTTGTGACGCTGGCCTCCATGGAACAGATTTGTTTGTCCATCACTTCCCACACATACTTATTTGCATTTAAATGTGTTTGTCCTTTGTTTGACCACTTTTGGGAAGGTACTAACCACTGGAACACCTGCAATTTTGGAGATGCTTTGAAGTCAGTTATCACAATTTGGTTCCCATTCTCCCACTACCTGTTTTGGTGCACCCAACCCAAAAATAAACAAAAAATTAGTGGATGGAGGACCTAAGACATCATCCAGTGATTTCTGCACTGCTGTCTAGGGCTAGTAGTTTGCAATTTGGACAGATTTGGACAACAGGACTCCGAGGGCTCCCCGGTTTCCTTCCACCATCCAAAGATATACACTCTGGGGCGCCGTAAAAGGGGAGTGAATGGGACATATTCATGGGGCCCAGCTTTTCTGGGGGGCCCATAGAGCAGTGTAGGGGGTCCAGTGGATACAGGTTAGAAATTGTGAAAATTTTGTGTAAGGTCTGTGGTATAATAGAGGTATAGAAGCAGGGAGTCAGACGGTGAAAGCATGTTAAGTTTCACTTTCGTTTCACGCCAGCATTAGTTATGTCTAGGGATGGGAATCGTTAAGAATTTAATGATTCCGATTCCATTATCGATATTGCTTATTGATCCAATTCCTTATCGATTCTCTTATCGATTGTCATTGGGTGAGGGAACAAAAGAGTACAAACAGGTGTGTTTGTATTAACAGTCTTTTAAATTTCCATCTCTGCACAGAAAATATACAACTAATTATAACAGATGATGACGCCGGGCCCGGTCCGGGGGGCGGGGGGGATGTGTACAGTGAAAGTGAAACTAAAGACACTTTACTAATTCCTCTATTGCCACATTTCTAGTACGTGGATCTGGTTTGACTCAGCTCTGCTTGTCTCCCATTGTGCACCTCATTTCCTTTCCCTTCTTACCTTTGGAAACTTGTATTTGAGGAGTTACGACGTTTGTTGCCCACACCGGAACCGGCCCGGCGTTCACTCTGCTGCTACATTCACAAGCGCTGTTATGCATGACATTCCTGTAAATGATTCACATGCTGTGGACAAATGTTTGAGGATACTGGAGGGATTCCACCCTTTTGAAGACATGGAAGCTTTGCAAGTGGTCCAAGTAAGTGGACCTGGTGTCATCTTTTTAGACCGTTTCTGCCTCAATGCCATGTTGGCTACGTTCTGACCAAAACAATGCAGCGTACTTGTGACGTCATCGCGCATGCACAACGAAGGCGGAATCGATAAGCAGAATCGTTAAGCAGGCAGGCAAACGATTCCAAGGAATCAAGCTACTGGGAACCGGTTCTCAATTCCCATCCCTAGTTACGTCAGTTATGGACCTCACCCCCACGTATATAACTGGTGCCCCTACCCCACGTACACACACACACACACACACACACCTCCGACAAATCGACAAGGTACTGAATTTTATAAAGGGCCCACAACGTTTAGCTTTCAAGGGGCCCACAATTGCTAGCAGTGCCCCAGTATACACTAATAGGTTAACTGGTCAATCTAAATCTAAGTGAATGTTTGTCTGTATATGTCAACTCTAATGAACTGGTGTCATGTCCATGGTGTACTCCGCCTTCACCCAAAAGTAATCAGGGACGGAAGGAAAGAAGGAAGGAAGGAAGGAAGGAAGATCAGTGAGTAGCAGTCTCATTTTACCATCTTGTGAGTATAACCAACTAACTACAATTCTAGCGATGCCCTCTGTCAGTAGAGAGTACAGCTCATCAAACCAGCAGGCCTGGAGAGCTGTCAATCAGAGCCTGACATGTAGAAATGAAGCCATTATAGCTTTAACCCTTTATAGGGCACACATAGAAATACTCTGAAATTCAAAATTTAAACCTTAGTGTGTTAATGGAGGACCTAACAAGACTTTATTTCTTCTTCAAGGTCAGTAAAGTTACCATATTTGGGTCCTTGCCCATAAGTGGCAAAAAAAAATCCAAGAAGTAGATAGATAGAGAAAAATACATGTAATGAGGAAGGAACATGTATTTTAGAACATTAGACCATTACATTACAACAGCATAATCCATTTCCTTCATCAGCTGTTTATTTGACTGTTGTTTGATTTCATATCCAACTAATTCTGAAAAGCCCTGTGACGCAACCTTGTTGTGATAATAGGGCTCTACAAATAAAATTGAATTGAATTGAATAAATGCTGATCCAGACTCCTGTCCACATCCACATTATCCCTTTGAACATCATTCCTTACATTAGTACCATTACTTCATGGTACCTAACAAAGCAGGTACACTCACTGTTCATGCAGAGGTGGACCTTACAGACCCTGTAGACCACATTGGACCTGAGATTGTTGCCTCACTGTCCTCACTGTTGCTGTCACTGTCTTGTAATGTGTGTGGAAATGACCAAAAATAGTCACTTGCCCAATAAAAGGTTAAGATACTTCCATGTTGACTTCATTTTCTGGCTGAGGTCATTGTCCCTTGTTTTCAACACATCAACTTCAAGGACTAAATGCGGCCTAATATATCCAACACACTGAAAGGTATCCATTATAATTAAGGAACATTGTTACCATTTCACTGCTCAATAGACATAAGCGGATTGGTGTATTTTATGGGATGTGTGTGGGAAATGTGTTACACACTATATGTATTTCATATTTGCGCTATGTTTCGACACAATGGACATAAAAGTAGAAAAATCAGAAATGAAGCGTTGACACCTCAGCTTTTGTCTCTCATGCAATAGTTACAGAGCTTTGCAGTGGTCCGGGCAGGCACTGAGTCAGATTTACTCACAAGCCCCTTTCTTTCTAGTCATTCTCATCTTCAGTCTGCTGCACCCCAACTTTCACACTTTATAAATGAGCAGCGTTCATTTATTCTGCCAGCTCTGTGCTCACCACATCACTCCTACTCATCAGCCTAATCCTGCATTAACAAAATTGATTTTGCCATTCATATGTGTCCATTCATTCATTCATACAGTGTGAATCTCAGGCTGTTCTCAGGATTTGTGATTGCACAGACTGTCTGTATTACTCTTGCTCAGATTGTTCCAGGGCGTCACTGAAACTCATATTCATGTCACTCTGCATCAGTGGTAAAGGGTAAAGTGTCCTGCCTGAATTAAACATTTTCACCTCTTGTTTTAAAGGTGCAGTCTGTAAGATTTGTTGCATCTAACAGTGGAGGTAGAGGAGCTAGATGAATACCCCTCGCATCTGCTTCTGTTCCAAATGTAGCAGAAACTACATTTGCTACTAAAATAAATATGATGAACCACCACCCTATGTAGATATAAATGTCTCATTTTTACGAAAATTAATAGATTTTTATTATTTTTGGGTGATTATACACACATTAAGACAGTAACAAGTGGTGCCAGGCACAACAAACCCCGCCCCTCACACATAGTGTAGCTTATTTTGGCATCGATTCAGCTGATGTCATATCTGTGCATGTGGTGATGTCAGCATATCAACTGCCTTTATATACAGTCGCAGAAAAAATTATGAGACCACCCCTTGTTTTCTTCAGTTTCTTGTTCATTTTAGTGCCTGGTACAAATAAAGGTACATTTGTTTGGACAAATATAACGATAACAACAAAAATAGCTCAAAAGAGTTTAATTTAAGAGCTGATATCTAACCATTTATATTTTATTTTATTTTATTTATTTATTTTACAAAAAATTGAACTTTGACCTACTGTTCCCAAAATATAATCAGATCTACTCTGGGTCACTGGCAATCTATAAACCTAATCTGGTATGAATTCAACCAATAGTTTTGCTGCTAGTGTTGATAAACAAACTGAACCAAAAACAATATCCCTTGCCTCCCCTTTTGGGGGGCAGGGTAATTATGAATACTACATTGCATTTCTCAGATTCCCTAAATACTACAAGCTGCATCTTTAACCTCCTGGAATCCAGGAAATGTCAGCAAAGTACAAGCTTTTTAAGTTTTTTTATTAAATAAGTGCCTATATTGGAAACATCATGATGCAACAGTTTTTTCAGATGCAGTTTTTAAATTTTTTATGGAATGTCCTTTGTGGTGGACAGCTTTCTTTTCTGTTTTTTTTTTTTTTTTTTTTTTTTTTTTGTATAAAGTTATGAAACTCTTGTCCACAAATGTGGACAGAAAACCCATAGCTGGGTCTTAGGAGGTTAAAGCTTGAGAATGTTCAATATAAACATCTGACAGTGCAACCTTATATCTCAGACAGAAAAAAAATAAAAAGCATAATAACTCCCTTCGGGCAACACGGTGGTGCAGTGGTTAGCACTCGTGCCTCACAGCAAGAAGGTCCTGGGTTCGATTCCAACACCAGTTGACGGGGGGTGGGACCTTTCTGTGTGGAGTTTGCATGTTCTCCCCGTGTCTGCGTGGGTTCTCTCCGGGTACTCCAGCTTCCTCCCACCATCCAAAGACATGCACTAACAGGTTAATTGGTTAATCTAAATTGCCCATAGGTGTGAATGTGAGAGTGATTGTTTGTCTCTATATGTCAGCCCTGCGATGAACTGGCGACTTGTCCAGGGCGTACCCCGCCTTCGCCCCTATGTAGCTGGGATAGGCTCCAAGCGACCCCCGTGACCCTAGTGAGGATAAAGCGGGTTCAGAAAATGAATGAATGAATGAATAACTCCCTTCAAGATTTTATCCTCATACAGTCCTGCTCATCTTAGAAGCAGAAAAATAGAGGAAAGCCTAATTTCCCGTGGTGGACGCCCTCCAGCTCTGTGCTAGTTTGGTAGTACTGAATGATGACACCTGACCCTATCTTACCCATGATGGCCTTTTCACCACTGTCCTGAACATTCCCTCCCCCAGATCTACCTAACACACACATTCTCCACATCCATCACTGTGACAACACTAAATCCGACTTTCTCTATCTATACTTTCCTTTCCAGCTTCTCCCCTCTACCTGTACAGAATAATACCTAGTATCTGAACTAACCATTATCATGAGCCCTCCTCCCCAATAAGCACTAATTCATGTTGTGTTTTGTTACCCCACCCACCAAAGGGGAAGCAAGGGGTATTGTTTTTGGTTTGGTTTGTTTCTTTATTTGTTTCTTTGATTGTTAACAATGTAGCAGCAAAACTATAGGATGAATTTATACCAAATTGGGTTTACAGATTGCCAGTGACCCAGAATAGATCTGATTACATTTTGGAAACAGTAGGTTAAAGTTGAAATATTTTATGAATTTTTTAAATCTTTTTTTTCTCCCATTTACTTATAATGGGCAACATTTCAAATGTCTATTAAAAAATGTATTTTGTTTCAATTTACTTCAGACTTGGCACATATATGGAGGCAGTTGAAATGCTGACATCACCACATGCATAGACATGATGGCATCAGCTGGATCAATGCCAAAATAAGCTACAATATATGCGAGGGGCGGGGTTTGTTGTGCCCGGTTCCACTTGTTACCCCACCACCCGTAGGGAAGCCAAGGGGTATGGTTTTTGATTCGGTTTGTTTGTTTTGTTTTTTGCTCATTTTCTACGTACGATGGTTTGGGAAGATTGGTTTATTTACCAGTTAAGAGATGAAGATATCAACAGTGAGTTACATTTGATCTGCACTCAATTATTAAGACATTTTGAAACCATTTCACTTACTAATGAATAATTAATTAGAAATGGGCCATATTAATTACAATTAAAGGTCCGTGTAACATCTGTGTTTAGAAAAATTACTGATGCAAAACAAACGCAGGACTGAACGGCTGGGGATTAGCAGTGAAGTCAGTTCTCTTCTTGAAATGTGATTCGACTGCATCTTCCCTCTGTTTGTGCGTTCTCATTCCAGTCCATGAAACATGTAACCATGTGTCTTCATGCATTTTGGTTCACATTTGGTCCAGACAAGGAGGCTATGTGATCACTCATGTTTGTCTATCCGTCAGTAGGATTGAACTACTGCCCTAGTTTTCTTGACACATGGTGGAAGGGTAGGAATGAGGATGAACCCCCTTAAATATTAGAGCAGATCCATAAAGAGGGGTAGGAGCTAGAATTGTTTTACACTTTCTGGGAGCCTCAGGCTAACTTAAATTGCACCAGCTGACAAAAAGGAGAGGGAAGGAAAAGAAAAGAGAGAGAGGATTGGACTGTTGGCTGCAATCTCTACATGCCCTTCCAGTGTTGTGCATGGGAAAAAAATAAATAAATAAAATAAAAACACCGACAACGATGAAAACACAACATGTTTATCAACTCATCCACTGATTCAGAGCCAGAGTAAATGAATAACATTTTTGAAAACACCCTTAATTACACACTTAACACGCTTGGTTTTCAATACCGCAGAACCTGTCACTCAAGTTCCACTCTACATAAAAATAATAATTTGTGATGATCTTAAGAAAGTGGAATGATGAACCATTGTGTGAATGTGACAAATTATGAGGGAAATAGACTGAAAGGAACTGAAGGTGTCTGTTCATCCAGCATGAGGCGTCTTTCAGTAAATATTCCCTTCTTGTCTCACTTCTGACAATTTACGCATACATAATCACTGATGTTACACAACTAAATGGGTTACTGGTACATGAATAATTTCTATTTGATTCACAGCCATCACCCTGTAAGTTTGCATTTTTTCTGCCTCATCTTGGAAGTTTTTGCAGAGTGTTGTTTTTCACACTATGTGCATTTCAAGCTAATATGCCAACATTATTATGAATATGACAATATTGTGAATTTGACAGGTGTCATGTCAACAGGATATTCTATTTGTGGTTTCAGAATTAGGATTTTTTCCAAATTGAACTACTTAGACATGTGGGATATTCCAATACATATATATATATATATATATATATATATATATATATATATATATATATATATATATATATATATATATATATATATATATATATATATATATATATATATATATGCTTCTCATTTGCAGGTTTTACCACTAGTTGCAACATATGGTTCAGTTGTTACCTCTGATGTCATGGTGTCCTTAAACTCATCTGTGGGTCCAAACAGTTATCAATGGTTTCTATGCTGTTAAATACAATTTTAAAATATAATTATGTGTAATTCAATTCTTAAATTAGGCACCAGTTTCCCTAACCCTAAGGGGCTAAATCCATTTATTTAACTCAAATGCAATGACTAATTTCCATTGTCCTTGTTTTACCTGCAGTAGATTTTAATTTTAATTGTCTTAAAGGAGTGATATTTTGCTTTTTTAAATGGAATTATGCATAAACTGTAAATGCTCTGCTTGGGTCTGACTTCTTCATCAATTCAACTCCACAGGTCCATCTTCAACCCTATTTCTGAGTAATGACACCAGAAAGGTCGTTTTGAGCGCTGGCCCTTTAAATGCAAATGAGCCACTTCATGCTCCACCCCCTCCAGGTTGTTGGCTGTGCTGCTCCGTCCTGTTCAGCCACTTCTGTTTGTTAATACAACCAACAACTGAACATTTTAGGTAATCGGCTCGAAGTTTGTACATATTTTCAGTATGGACTACAACCACTGCTGCTGACAAACAATTCTGTCGTACTCGGAGAAATGTTCATCGGAAGTCTTGACCTTATATGTGCAAATGTCGTGATGTAACTGGTTATAGATGTAGCAAATTAAGCAGGAATTGAAAAAGGTTGTAGAAATCCACTTGATTTTTGCCAAAATGAATAAAGATAGCTTTGCAGCACCTGGAGGGTTCATATTCAAACTGTTTGAAATATTAGAGTCCAAATACACAAATAAATGTACCAAAGACTAATAAAAGTGGGTTTAACCCATAAAGACCCAAACATCCACCATCTACTAAAATCATCTACTGATATAACCAGTTTAATCCCTGTTGATCCACTAATTCATGTAAATAATTGGTGTAAAATACAGTTTACCATCTTTTCATGGTCATCAGATATGACCACTTTGAACGTTCAGAGGCTCCATAGTTACTGTGGAAACACTGTCATCTTCTACAACATTGATTAACCAGTAAATCCCATGGACTTGGATCAATGACAGTGGATGGAGACACTGAGTTTATGTTCAGTTATTGATAGTTTTTGCTGAAAAAGTCACTTTTCCTTGAGTTTTCTCTAATATTGATATAAAAATCCTCAACTTTACTCTGAGCTTTTATGAACATCTACATGATTAGTAAACTAAATATTGGAAAATACCAGATTTTCACTGAAAAAACACAAAATACAGAAGATAGTATTACAATAAATGACGATAAACCACTTAAGGATGGTTAAATATAGAGAAAAATTCATTTTGGAACTGTCACAAATGTCACACTGAGTCTTTATGGGTTAAATTCTTTTTCCGCTTCTGGTCCATTTACAGCGGTGCATAGTGTTAATTTGTGCATTAACATAAATTATTACTTTATTTATATTCCTTTGGGCTGAACAGCACAGATAAGGGGCTGACAAATGAGAGACAAAGAGTGATGCAGTGAAACTCCCCATCAAAGGCTTTTTGTTCACAAGGGTAATCCATAAACATCTGGTTTGGTAGGAATTAATATTAGTTATCTAACACGTTAATGTTAGCTAGCACCAAAGTTAGTTTTTTATCCTCTGCTTAAGATTTAGAACTATTTACCAGCTCCATCCACTTCCTTTGTTCTTTATAATATGTATGGTGGTAGAATGACAACTGGATGTGTTTTATGGACTCAGAGACAGTGTGTTATAAATAAAAACATAGGAATGAACAGAGTTGGACCCAGACATAGAAAGTGATGTCATGACTTAACTGCATTGCCATCATCTGGTGGAGATGCATACGCCAACACAAAGTTGACATTCTACTTGGAAGGAGCAACACACTATATGCCTTGCCTTGCCTATATGGACTAAAGTGTGGGTTGGCAGCCTTTACTGTCTAAAGAGCCATTTTAGAACTGAAATAGAAGAAAAAAAAAAAAACTGTCTGGAGCCAAAAGATATCCATATATGTTTTACTTCAAAGGGGTGACTGTTTAGGATTAGTTTGTACGGAATATGTCAAGGATAAATCAAAGTTTCTGTGCATTTACAGAACTACACTAAAGAACACTGTCATTTGTCATTATTGTGTTTGTGCAGCAAAAATTGACTGGTATATGAAGCAAATGGAGTAAACAGATGAATACCTTCATTATCATGAAATAAAACAGTCGACTTTTACTACTACTAGTACTATTCTTTTATTCAGAATGACTTTATGGTTGTGGCACTAACAAAACGTGTAAAAAACCCCAAAAAGAATAAGAAAAAAAAAGTCTTATATATTTTTCCATATATTTTTTGACAAAGCCACATGGAGCTGCTTGAAAAGGGCCCGAGAGCCAAATGTGGCCCCAGATCCACAGATTGCCTACCCAATGGACTAAATTATGAGGGCATGTGGCATTTATTGCTAACAGGAGGCTTAACTACAAAACAATCATGATGAATGTCATAATATAATTAATGATTTATTTCATGTTTAGGATTAATTTTGTTTACAATCATCTAAAAGTCCTCTATCTCTAGATTACTGGAATATTTGTCACATTCTGACCCTAAATATGATGTGGTTACTTGTGGCTTAAAACTTTCTCAAGAGCCATCATCCTTTAAATGTACACCAAAAAAGGTTTATCATCACAATTATTGACAACAACTGACATGAACATTTTTATCATAATAATATTTCTGGAATGGGAAGGCCTACAAGTTGTAAGTGTGATGTGCCCTAGTATTTTTTTCCACAGAGTGTACTTGCAAATATTATCAAAGACAATATCAAAAGAGTTTTTGATATGAGCAAACATCAAAAAAGTTGACTTCTTCAAGATGGTGTTTGAAGGAATGAAAGAGGAAGGCTGAGTTCACACAGTGGAATATCTGTCAGCTGTGTAAACCTTAATAAAACAACAACACACATTTGTTTAAATGAGCTGTGTGGATGTGGATTAACAGGAATATGGGCGGAATATTAATATTCACTAGCCATTTAATGCATGTCATGCAAATATTAAGAATAGGTTCTTCATCATCATCATCATCATGATTTGAAACTTTGCTGGTTATAAGTAATATTTTATTCAATAATACGTACTGAAGCTGACTGAAGTTGAAAGACATATTTTGATGAAAACCTAAAGTTTGCACCCAAACTCGATCATAGTTGTTTCAAACTCTTCCACTGTTTTGAGTCTTTATACTGAAACTTCTCTCTGCAATGTTACATAAATTTTGTTGCTGTTTTCCATCTAATATGGCATTCACAGTTTGTTGAATATATTAATTCAGTGAAAACTGTATCTCTTTTCCGTTGCAGTTATTCATATTTGTATTTTATTAAAACACCAACTTTTCCACCTTACCCGTTTTTTGTTTTTGTTTTTTTGTCATTTCCACCAGGGTTTTTTTTAATACACACATTGAAAATGGGAATAAATGCTCCTACATTCATCCTCTGAGCTCTCACTGTCTCGCTCATTGGTGGATTTTTTAAAAAGTTAAGCTTGGGTGTAGATAACGTGTGAGTTTTTACTCATCTGTTACATATGCCACACCAAATGTCTATATGCATTTATGTGTGTGTTTGTCTCTGTGTCGGATTTAACACTAATGAGATGTCCAACTGTGGCAGACTTTTTTTTTTTAGACTTTTACTTCCTTTATCACAGAGACGCAGAGGCAGACATTTTTAGCAACCAAAAAAGACACATGTCAGCAAGACAGTTGTGTAAATGACACGTACGCAAACACACCTTGCATCATCTCAGTTTGGATTGTGTAGTGTGGGGCGCTGTGGTCTTCTCCCTTTGCTCCCTTTGCAGTATGTAATTAGCAGTGCCATCTGTATGCTGTGGGCTGTCAGAGACTCAGAGGTGAGAGCAGCACAGGAGGAGCACGGCTGTCCATCCTCATTTACACTCAAATCATTACTTCAGCCTATTCATAGCCTTTTTTCATTACTCTGCTGCTCTTTTCCCAGGAAAATGCTCTTCCAGATTAAGCCATCAACTCCAAACTGCTCTATTTTCTCTGCAGTGCATGCTACCTCACTGTCTCCTTTGTGTGATATTCAACACCTCAAATGTCAATTCACGGCTGCCATTACTTCACCGCTCCACATTCCTCTGTTCTCAGTGCTATCCATCACCGTTTCGTACATCTGCTAATTCCACATCTTCCTCTCTGTGTGCCCTGTTTTCTGTCATTCTGCCTCCCTTCACCGTCTATCTGTCTTTAGTTGTTTCTGTTACTCTCTCCCTTCCTCCATCCCTTCCTTTCCTTCCTTTCCTAGGGCCCGAGGCACCAGTGTCGGACTCTCAGAGGAGAACTGCAGGTTTAAATGACGAGCTTGTTAACGGGGTCACCGATAATACCGCTAATTAGCTGCCGTATCACCTTGAGCTGTGGTCCCAGCAGCTAGATAAGACAGTGAGTAAGTGAGAGTGAGAACGAGGCGGTAGCAAAGAAACTGAAATTACAGTAGTGTCCTTAAACAAAAGATAATTCATCTATGAGCATCTAATACAAAGACTAATAAGAAATTCCAATGCTTCAAAAAGTTAATTATGGCTTTAATTAAAAGCCGCATGCAGTGTTGCCCTTTAAAGAAAATCACCTGTTAGTGAGAAAAACTTTCTGAAGCATATTTCAGCAATATTTTTAATCCTCTTCTGCACTTGTACTCATTCCAGCAATGTGACTATTAAAAATATTGACATATATTCACATTAACAGCACAGGATCACTAAGAAATTGATACAGCTGATGTCATTTTACTTTGAAAAAAAAAACAAAAAAACAATCACCATGTAATTAACCTGTTTTAACCCAGAAAGACCCAAACATCCACTGTCTACCAAAACCATCTACTGATCTAAACTGTTAAATCCCTGTTGATCCATTAGTCCTATCAATAAATGTAAATAATTAGTGTAAAATACAGTTATTCATCTTTTCATGGTCATTAGATATGGCCCATTTGGATGTTAGAGGCCCCGTAGTTACCATGGAAACACCATCATCTTCTACAACGATGATTCACCAGTAAAACTCATGGAGTTGGATCAATGACAATGGATGGAGACACTTTGTTTATGTTCAGTTATTGATATTTTTGCTGGAATATCACTTTTTCTTTAGTTTTCTCTGTTTTGATATAACAACCTTTGAATTTACTCTGAGTTTTCACGAACATCTAAATTAAATGAAGGAAATTAAATATAGGAAAATAAATGATTTACACTGAAAAATGGAAAATACAGAGGATAATATCGTAATAAATGGAGATAAATCACTTACAAAAGGTTAAATAGAGAGAAAATTCATTTGGGAACTGCCACAAAAGTATCGCTGGGTCTTTATGGGTTAAATGCGCTGTGAGTTGGTAGTGTTAATTGATTCATTGAACACACAGGTGACAAACATATGGCCTGAGGGCCAAAACTGGCCCGTCAAAGGGTTCAGTCCAGCCCAGGGGATGAATTTGTGAAATGTGAAAATTCCACTGAAGATAATAACAATCAATTAACAACCAATCAGTTTACTTCAGGGTCCACATTCAGACTAATTTGATCTCAAGTGGGTCAGACCAGTAAAATACTATTATAATAACCTCTAAATAATGACAACTACATGTTTTTCTCTTTGTTTTAATGTTAAAAAAAAAAAAAAAAAAGTTAAATGACATGAAAATATTTACATTGGATCAATGACAGTGGATGGAGACACTGGGTTTATGATCAGTTAATGAGAGATTTTACTGAAAAAGTCACTTTTTCTTCAGTTTTCTCTGTTTTTGATATAATAACCCTCAGCTTTACTCTGAGCTTTTATGAACACCTACATGATCAGTAAATTACATGTAGGAAAATACCTGATTTGCATGTGAAAAATCACGAAATATGGAAGATAATATTACAATAAATGGTGTTAAATCGCTTAAGGAACGTTAAATATAGAGGAAAAATTCATTTGGGAACTGCCACAAAAGTAACACTGGCTCCTTATGGGTTAAAAAATCAATACAGGATGGGATGTATGTAAATCGCAAGCTTGTGTTCCCTATTAGCACCAGATTTCAAAGTTAATCCGTTTTGTGTACTATTGGCTGCCGAGGAAGCCACTAGACCTCCTATTGGTCCAAGCAAGTTGTTAATGAGCCTCAGATGTCCACTTCACTCAGTGGGATTATCATGGTGTTTAATATTGATATCAGTCGAGCTAATTACAGCCTATTAATTATGGAACAAATAATTGAAAGGAAAAAACTATACTCCAGTTAGTGTAATTAAAGAAGACTAATTAATGCATTAATTGATTTGATGTTAATTTAATTTTCCATGAAATTGGAAGAATCTTGGGAGAATCGTGTCGAATGAGGTGCAGACCCCTCGACGAGTTTGTATGGTGCGATTTTGATGAGAAAAGCTCCCTAAAAAAAATAAAATGAGTGCTGTATGTGCAGCCTCACACTAACAAAGCAGGAGAGACAACAGAGTGGTGTTTGATGAAAGTATGATAAGGAATTTCATGTCATCTGAGGTTGTTATAAAGACACACTCATGTGGATACTCAAACCTGTTTCTGTTTTCATTTTTGCCTTGTACTTTTTCCTAATTGGAGAGCATGCTTAAACTGGATGGTACCCTTTCATCAATTAGACTCCAGAGAGCATCCTTTCCAACCACAGGGATTTTATCTCAAAACCCCAAAATACAGAAATAGTAGGAAAAATGGAGGCACATATCTGAGAGCTGGATGAACCTTTGTTCTAAAAAGAGAGGGAGAGAGAGAAGATGAAAACCTTCTTCGTCTGGGATCTGGGTCACAGCTCTGTGTTGCAGCGCTGAGTGTTTCTGTGCTGCACACTGTAATGACTGTACCGTCTCTGGATAGGTTATGGGACGAATCTCCCTGGCAAAGCATCACTGAGCAGATCAAGCACCCCCATACTCTACTGTAATACACAAACAGCAATCAAAATGAAAATTCGCACACTCACATGCTAAGCCCTGGTCATGATACGCTGTGATACGGAGCCAATGAGGCGAGCAGCCATATCAGGTTATGAGACAGAGAGAAGGCCAGCTCAGACAGACTGTTCCTGCCGTGAAAATCTGCTGCCCCGCTCTGTTCAACTGGTCTGTTTCCTCAGAAATACCACAAGAGGGATTCTCAGAGTCAGCAGCAACACTGATTTATTCTTTCCTCAAGTTTCACCTCCTAACCGGCCTCAAGCTCGTCTGGCGTCAGCATGAATGAGCTCTATTAGATTAACAGCGCGGTGAGCTAGCCAAACCCCCTTTTCCAAACTGCATTATGAGGATGCATGTCTTCGTACGACTTTGCTTTCGCAGGTCACTGCACTCATTTTTGCAGGCACAAAACTAAAACGCATACACACTTAATTCGCTAACATATGCTGGCACATAAACACATAGGAGCGCATGGACACAAACGCGGTATATTAGAAGCAACAGAGGCATTTGATTGACATTAGCACAGCGACTGTAGATCTAATTTTCTCGGCTTGGTGGAGAGGAACAGCAATGGAGAACGCAGCAAATCAGCCTGTCAGTCAAAGTGGCTACCTGCCCCTGCTCGAACTCCGTTAGTGACTGTTCTCTACAGCAAAGCTACAGCTGGGAAAACAGCGGCACAACAGGTACATCAGTCGTGTTGGTGAAGCAGAAAAGATTAATCCACAAGTCGTTATCATTAGTATATTACTTTAATTGAACCAGTGATTTGCAGTAATTGTAATGACTTCAGGAAGACAGCAATATTTGGTGAATAGGAACAAACAAGCAGTCTCATTCTTTCCATCTCAGTGCTTTGGTATTTGTTGTACTCTAGATTCTACATTCACTCCCTCATTCTTTTCCAAACATACATCTCCTGATAAAGAAAGCACTTCAAGGAAAATGCATTTCATAACCATACTTGATTGTTGCTATATATGGCAATAAATTGTTTGTCTTTTGTGCCATGACATAAGGTTATCAAGCGCTCCAAGTTTGAATGGATTGTAGGTTAAGATTGTCAGATGCTTCTTAATCTAACAGATCCTCCAGGGGGTTAAACAAGGTGTATCAGATCGATTTAGCTGCTTATGGGGGAGGACTTAGCAAGGAAGAGGTGGTGCTGCGAAGCCTGAGGCAGACCGAATAAGATCTCAGCGCGAGGTATCTGCTATATCTCTGCTTTGCTGGCGGGAAGGAGGTAGGTGTCATATATTTTGTTATCAGCAGCGTAGGACTGCTCCCCATATCTTTGATATCTCTGCTTTATCGTTGGTATAAACAAAAAGGCCTTTGAACAATAAAATAATGGCCTAAAGGTAAGAATAGCCATCCAACTGCCTTCTTTTTACTTCAATCTCTTTTCCTCTATTTCCTCTTAGTTGTCACCGTGAGGAGACCAGAAAGGACTGGGCAGTGACAGCCCACACTGACAGTCCACAAAGATTCTTATCCTCTATCATTTGTCCGTTTTTGCTTAAGGAGTCTTTGTCACAGGTGACCACAGGTGAAGGACATCAGCTTCCTGGCCCCATCTCGTCTTGTTCTTTTTATTATCTTCTCTTTTATACCTGATAAAAAGTCAAGATGGACTTAGCAGTGGTAGAGTTCCCTGTAGAAGACCACTCAGTGGTTTTAAAATCCAATTTAAAACCTAATTCTGTGTTGTCAGCTTTAAGAGGATACAAAATAACTCAAGATTTTATTCAGTGCAAGGGCATCTCTTATTTTAGACTGTATGCCTAGAAGCCTCTGAGCTGACAGTCCTGAATGTGTGCAGGTGAAGTCGACTGACTGAAGGTGCACTGAATTAAACCAGCCTTTTCCATTTGTTGTTTCTGTGCTTCTCTCACTCTGCTTTACTGAAAGTTGGTGAGTGGATGCATGAACGAAGCACTTACCTTTGTGTGTAGAGACATCTCCTTGACTTCTGCTTTCATTAACCTCTCTGTGTGCTCCATCAGAGAGAGGGGAACGAGCTATAATAATATCCCAGTGACGACACACGGGTCAGGACCCCTCTGATCCTGAGAGGGGAGAATATCTCATTAAGAGAGAAAGCCTCTGGGACACTAAAGCAATTTGGTTTGCCCTCTGTTCTCAGGAACCAATTAAAACATTAGCCTAAACTATCGCAGCGCTCACAGATGTTGATACGCAGCGTTGACATTTGTATGCATAAACTGAAAAGTAAAAGCTGCACCCCTGATTCCAAAGGCAAAAATCATCAGAGAGGTTGACACTGCAGTACAGAAGAGGCCATTGTTACACAGAAAATCATGTGATTTAAATTGTGCAACTTTGTAATTATTGAGTGCAGGGTGTAAAATTGGGCCAGAGTAATTTAAATTAAAAAAATGTATATGACAGCTTTACACTTTACATGACAGCGCAGAAATAACATGGTAATAATGGAGTAATAATTCCATAATACATGGTTAATAATGTAATTACCAAAGTAATAACCATTAATGACACCTGTAACAATTGATGGAAATTCCTGGGAGCAAAATGACAACCACTGCCATTTGTTTGACGTTAATATTGTAGAAATGACATTTTTAACAATGACTTTTTACCTGGAAACACTAGTGGCCAATAATTTTCTGTGCAATAACTATGAATGCAAAAAGTCCTGTTTTTATAAAATTTTATAGAAATTGCTTGATTTTTTACAATTTGTTTCATGTTAAGAAGTTGTTTTATCTTTGTTTAAATTATGTTTGGAATTTGTTTTATTTTTAGAATTTGTTTTATTTTAGAATTTGTTTGATGTATGGAATTTATTTCATTTTTTAGAATTTGTTTTATTTTAGAATTTGTCTTATTTTTAGAATTTGTTTGATGTATGGAATTTGTTTGATGTTTGGAATTTGTTTTATTTTAGAATTTGTTTGATGTTTGGAATTTGTTTTATTTTTAGAATTTGTTTTATTTTAGAATTTGTTTGATGTATGGAATTTGTTTGAGCGTCCTACCACTTTACAGCTTACAGCCCAATAATAAAAAGGATATTATTTTGGAAATACTTAGATGATAATGTGGTATTAACATGTAATTACCAAAATAGTAGTCATGGAATGACTCCTTTAACAACCCATCAAAAAAATTTAAATGTACCCCTCATCCTGGGTCCGCCCCACCACCCTCTGACTACAGAGTTTGTCATGATGCCTTCAGGGCATTGTTGCCAGTAAGGAAAACAAACCGCTTTTCCAGTTCTTTTGTGCCCTCTGCTATCAAATAGTTAAATGCAGTTGGTGGCGTATTCTGAAGTATTTGTGCCAAATACATTGTTTTGTATTGTCGGTTGGGTAAACTAGAGGAGTTCTACTTGTGAACTGTAATGGACTGACACACTCTATGTGTTTGTGTGTATGTGTGAGAACTGCTTTGAGAAATGCTGCAAATGAATTGCCCTCTGGGATCAATAAAATTTTCTGAATCTGAATCTGTTTCTATTTAATTACATAGTAATTTAAGACCAAATCAAACATTTAATTGGATAAAGATTGACTATAATAATTACTACTGGAGGAGCGAACAGCAGAAATGTTTTTAACAGAGCACAAATGCCTAAAAATAAGAATAGTGTTTTTTGTTACCTTAGAATGAAATGAGTGGCATCTGGTGTTAACGTATATTGATATCACCTACTAAGTTTGTTTGTGGACCAGGGTCAATATCCCTTAACCCTCACATATCTAAACAGCCACCACTGAACAAATGCATCTTCTGATGTAAAATATTTAAGAACTTCTGAACCACTAATTCATCAATAATTCAGGTAAAAAGCAGTTTCTCTGCTCTTTAATGACATCAGATATGACTCATTTAGGCGTTAAGAGGCTCTGTAGTGAATGTGGAAACACCGTCATCTTCTGCAAAATTGATTCGACAATAAAATCCATGGAATTTGAGTAATAACACTTGTTTTTACGCTCGGTTAATGATACATTTTGTTGAAAAAGTCACTTTTGCGGCAGGTTTTTTGCAACATTTGAATTTACTCTAAACTTTTATGAACATTTACATGGTCAGGAAATTAAAAATAGCAAAATGTCTGCTTTTAACTGAAAAATGTAGAGCTTAAATAATTAATAATGATAAATTGCTTAAGACTAGTTAGATGTGGAGAAAAAGAATAATTTATAAGTCACCACAAGAGTCTTCATAAAGGTCTTCAAGGGTTAATTAAAAAGCCAAAATGGACAAAACAAATCACAAACTGCAACCTCACTATAAGATGTTTTTACATCATACACACTGTTCTTTGAAATTCTACTGAACACAATCATTTCTTTTTTTTTTTTTTCAACTTCTACAGTAGTAAACCAAACCCTTGCATCTTTCCTTTTCTAAGAGCAAAATTCAGTAAATAGTGGCATGCAGTTTCTTAGACACTGTTGATCTGTACTGTCTATACTCATGAAGTTGGCCAGATTCCCAAAAGTAAACCATGCATTCTTTCTTATCTAAATCCAATCACAGTCATTGCAAATCCAGTGAACAAACGTAGAAGGGAAATCTTAATTCAGACTGTTAAAGCCTCCTCCTGCCTTCTTTTTCCAACAGAGTTTTCACTCCATTTTCCATCCAAAGATTTGATTCTGTTCCAATAAACTGTGCTTCCAGGCCAGCTGAGAAAGTCCCAACAGCTTCATTCTGTGCTAATGAAGCACAGCCCGTCCATAACCAAATTTCAGTCTATGAAATTTGTGGATAACTTTGGCTTGCACGGAGAGTAGTACTCAATCTTCGTGCTTATCTCTAACTCAATTCAACAATTACATGCAAATAAACCACAGATTCCAATCTCTGAAACATAACACAAGGAAAAGGGAAAAAGTTTAAAGCAGAATTAGATGCAGATCAACATCCACCAAATGATCAAATGTAATAACTACTGGTAAAATGATTCAGCTGATAAGGGCAGACTTCTATTATCTATCATTCATGACATCTGTGATTCTGCTGGCTTTTCATTTATTCATTTCATCTTCTTTCATTGCACTTATTTATGGGATTAAAAACAGTCAAAAATTATGTAAAAAAAAAAATTCACAGCAAATTGAATATTAATTTCAGCCGGTTTTCATTATTATCTACAGAAAAGACAGAACAGGTGCTTGTGTTTCACAATCTGAACATCTGATTACACAGAAATACTTCTCGGAGGTGAATGCGCTTCACTACTCTGCTTTTGACAAGCTATAATCAGAGTTGAAAATGTCTTCCCTCAAAGAAATTAGAAGGAAATGCACAGCCCTTGATACCAGCAGCACTACAAAACCATGAGGACATTCTTTTTTTTTTATTTTTTTTTTTATATATATCAAAACCATATTTACAAGCATCCAAAAACACTGTTGACAGAGTTCGGCAAAGAGAAGGTTTAAGTGTCACCCCTGACCGCCCATTCCCCCTCTAGTTGATATGATTGGCAGGAGATGAGTGCAGATATGCTGAGTCCACAGGGCTTCTCCCCAAGTGATGTGACTGTGAGGTCATGTGATGACAATGCAGAGTAGTGGGTCATCACCCCTGACCCCGGAGAATAAACACCAGAGATTCAGAGTGAATTCTTGCATCTCGCTGGAGTGAATGACAGAGGATGGAGATCTGTGGATGGGTCACCCCCCGCACCATTGGCTGCCTATGAGTGCCACTAAATAAAAGCACTCCAGTGTTACCGAACATTAAACACTTCATCAAGCACATAAACCCATCCAAAAGGCAAGTGAACTCAACTACTTTTGAGAGTTTTTTTTTTTTTTTAAATCAACATGTCAACTACGTTTGAATTATTTGTGAATATCTGATGCTCTATTATCCATGCAGTTAGCAAAGCTGATCATTGAAGCAGGGGTCAGTGGTCCAATCACCCTCAACCTCATGGGAAAGTGTTCGCTGGATGCAGGCCAGCGCTTAGAGGCAGGCTGGCATTTCACCCATAACATCTCTGCCAAAAGCATGCCTTTGTGCAAGGCCCTTAACAGTTACAGATCAGTGCTCCAGACACTGTGTTTTTGGCTGACCCAGTGTACCGTGACCCTGCACTGAAAGATACAGACATGTGCATGTGTGATTTGTCTTCTAGGAAAATGTGGCGGTGACATAAAAGTTTCTTACTGTAAAGTAAACAGGAAAAAAGTTTTACAATACAATTAATCTTATACACTCAGGGTGTGATTTGTTGGGGGGGAATCAATCCCTCCTCTGGTTTTTACATCTCTACTTCGGCTGAATGAATTTCATCCTTGGGGTGGGGGGTGTCAATGATTACAAACCAATTGAAATAACAGGCAGGTTGTGACTGAGTATTCTTACACCTATATCCTACATTACTGGCACTAACTTTCACCTGAACCGAACTGTCAGCAGTCTCCACATAAATACATTCTATACCTTACCTGCAGACCTGAATTCAGGGTTACGCACGGATCCACAGACAGTGTGTGTGTGGGGGTTTCATGCCATACCTCACAACAAGTACACACAGACCATATGCTTATAAGAAGGTAAGAAGGGGAAATCAATAGATAGTAAGATGGAGGGGTTGAATATTAGGGGGGAATACGTAATAGCGAGGGGGTGTCTCCATAAGTACCACAACATACCTCTCGCTCTCTCTCTCTTTCTCTGAACAGATGAATGTTCAACTGTTCGACATAATAGGACCTACCATTAACTTAAAAAAGAATTAGGCCTATTGATGGTTAGTTTTGGGTTTTTTTTTATGATTAATGATTAAAAATAAACAAAACAACACCCTCTGTTTTTTTTTTTGACAACTCGCACCCTGCATACACTCACCATAAAAGTTATTTCAATGACAGCCTGTTACCTAATTTTAACTCCAACTTTCTCCAAAGCCCAGTTCAGACCAAAGACAAAACCATTTTAGAACAAACTGACCTGTCTTAGTTCGACTCAAGTCGGCTGATGGAGGCGCCACTGATCCAGTTTGTCAAATCTCCAGTGGCTGATTTCAGAATGTCACACATATAGTGGGTTTTTTCAGTATTTATGGGCTTTAGCTCAAGTGTTGCTATGAGGGGCGACGTTATCGTCAGCCTTTTCCCCTGTAAATTCTCTTTCAACAGTCCATGTTTTTCCTGCTCATTTGTGGTGATACCAATTCCTCTTAACCTTTTCGCTCCTGAGACATAATTTCAGTTAAACGTGCTGCTGTGAATTTGCATCTGTTTCAGTGTCATAAAAGCTGCTGTATGTGCTTGTGTTCCTTTTCTGCAGTGGTTTTGTTTTACTGTGTGTTTTAGGGTCAAAAAAGGGTGGAATAACCGAAAAAGACAAAGAGAGGCATTGAAATTTTACAGATTTTTACTAAATATGGCACTCAGAATGTACATCAATAAGAGATTTAGGATGCTGAACATGAACTGTGAACTGGAACGCACTGAACTTTTGAATTTTGGCCCAATGGTTTTTGTTTTGTGGATTTATTCTGTCTAAATCAGTCAAGCTGCTTTTTGGCACAAATAAGTACAAAAGAAAACATTGTGCCCAGGTAGCAACACTCAGTCTATTGATTTGGTGTAAATATAGTCCATTTATTCCACTTTTTATCCAGTTCAGGTCCTTGTAGCCTCAGTCTGTGTGTTAATTTTTCCATTAGAAATAGTCAGTTGTAGATATCCACTGGTCCTTTGATGGAATGGTTACCTTCCCCCAGTTTTTTTTTTTTTTTTTTTTGGACTTATTTTTTGGTACTTATTTGTGCTTTCGTTTGTCTGTTCTTTTTTTTTTTTTTTTTTTTTTTTTTTTTTTTAGTTTTTTATTTTGTTTTTTGGGGTCTCTTTTGCTTTTTGGTTACTGTTACAATTCTATATAAAACGCAATGTAGATTTAAGTTACAGAAAAGCTGCTTTTTGACATGTGGTTGAACACTAAAAAGCAGTTACACACTCAAAACTCAGTAAAATCACAAACAACAAATAACAGTAAAAACAAAAAATGAGAAAGAAAACAGTGTAAAAAAAATAAAAAACAAACATCTATTTTTATAGTGAGTCGGTGTCACTCACTGCTCTGTTTTAACCCCCACACTGAGCATGCTCAGATGTCTATGGAAAGAACAAGCTCTACTCTATCAGCACGTTTTGAATTTTTTCCTATTGAGCAAATGGTTGAATTTATAAATATTTAAAACAAATCACACATTCAGAACGCTCACCACAGACACATTAGGGGTTAAAGGGTACGGTTAAGTTGGTTCAGTAGGTTAAGTTCTCGACCGTCTTATTTTTCCTGTATAATAGAATATGTCTGTCCATCAACCATTATTACTTTTAAAACACAGTGTCTCTGGAACAGTTTGACACATGTTGTAAATTGTGACACAAAATTTTCTTTTACATCACATATGTACAATTTTCTAAGTATGAAATTACCTGTATTTAAATATTTGATTTTGGTTATATAACAGAGCCATAATACATTATTTAATATTTAGTGATCGTACTGATGATAACTTTTAATAACATTGTCAAACTAACAGTCTTTATATTAAATTTCCTGCCAAGATAAACCATTATCATTATGGTAATAATTGGTTTTAATCAGAAAATCTGTTGTGTAAATGACATAGGCACACGTGACAGCACTCACATGCAGACAAAAAAAAACAAAAACAAAACATGCCCATAACGCACAAACATACACATTCACAGACCCTGAAAAACACACACACATACACTCACACACCACACAATACGATCCCTCTTGGCAATCTATGACCCAAATCCTCTATGAACCCCTCCCTCTTGGCTCCTTCAATTCTGTTTTCTCTCAGTCTGTCTTTCTGGCAGGCGATTGAGACCTCATACATATACGCGGGATTTTTTTTCCGACTCATTTTGGTTTTTACATGAACAGACACACGCAGCTTTGAACAAACAATGAACATTTGCTACACTTCCTTGAGCAGAAAACTGTCTTGACATTTACTGAAGTGAATCTGTAGTGCAAAGGCTATCTGACCGCAATCAAAGACAGCACCATTTCCAATCATTTCCCTCTCCAGCTGCTCTTAATAGTGTATGTTTTGGTTCAGAAATTCCCTGCTTGAGCACTCGATAGTCAGTCAATAAAGATTCCTCATTGTCTCTCCTTTTCCAAAAGCACTATATCACTCTTCTCACCTCTGAGTCAGCGACTGTCTCCCCATGTAAAAGAAGAACAGGTGTTCATGAGGGAGAGAGGCTGCTAGGGCTACAGAGGGTTAAATGCTGGCTCTGACCCCCACTGATCGCCCTGCTGAGTCTATAATGCCACCCATAGACCGAGGGCACAGGGAGACACACATGCCTCTGCACTGAGAATATCAACGAGGCACGAGTTGTGAGCATTTCAGAGGGAAACAGAGGGAGGGGATTTCAAAGAAAGTGTTGTGAGAGTTGCCATATGCTTAATAAGCCCTTTCATGCTGGCACTCTTTACCATAAGCCGTCAGTTGGATGATAGTTACAGAATGAACAAACACCTCTATGCTTTAGCGTTTTCCTCTTTAACTACTTTAAGGGTGAGCTGAAGATAATGTTTAATTCATCCTTAAGGGTTTGAGTGTACTAGTATGCGTAGATAAGGTTGGTGTCTGAGCTAGTTTTGTGCTGAAAACCAGTCATTTCTTGACAGCCACTTTTACATAGAGATCCTGAAAAAAAGGTGAGAAGGTGATCCCACCTTTCTTCCACCACTGACCCATTTCCACAGCCAAACCAAAAGAGTAACAGAGGTGAGACAGGCTGGACTTTTACACAGCGGACCTCCGTTACAGAATCAAAGGGGCGGTGACATAGCGAGGCGTATAGTGTGACGTATCACTTTTGTGTTGGAAATACCCCGAGCACAGCGGTGTTGTTAACCCAGTGATTTTCAACCTTGGGGTCGCAACCCCACATGGGGTCGCCTGGAATTCCAGTAATTGTTAAAATTTTAAAAATTACTAATAAAAAATATTTTTTAATGATTCAATATATATTTCATTGTAATTAAACACCGTACACTTTTCCTAATAAAAATCAAGTTCAAATAAAATGCAGAATATATTATCTGAGAGGGTCTATCTTCATTGACCCAATCATGTGACTTTCAGATGTTCATTGTGGTCAGTTTCAGATGCTGCAGCTCTTTCATAATGCATAGTTTGAGTTCTTGTTTGTTCAGTATTGTCAGCCTTGTAAATCCAAGCTGGACTGACTGTACGTATCCTGACCAAGGAAAATAAAACTCTCACTTTGTGCAGTAATCTACACCTGGCTTTTCTGCCTCCATCCATAATAATATACATTATATAGACTAAATGTCATCTGAAATTAATGTTTATTTACAACAATGTATAGCAAAATATTACATGATTAAAAGCAAATACATTTTTGCAAAAAAATGTCTCTGTTTTGAATGTCTGGGGTCGCAAGAAATTTGTGATGCTAAAATGGGGTCACAAGCTAAAAAAGGTTGGAAAGCACTGTGCTAACCTCTCCCGTCTTTCATAATTCCACAAATGTTAGCATGGATCGAGTCCTCCGCCAAAGTGACAGCAGCTCATGGATCTCGGCATCTCCCCAGTTTGACATCTTTCTGGTTGCATTGATATGTTTGTTTACTGTACACAGCCCACGTTAATTTTTAAATCCCCCCGGTGCAGGGTTTGCACACACACTACGTCATCAAAACGATACCTTGGTTGCGGAACGACAGATATTCCTTTTACATAGCGTTCCGGAATCATGATTCCACCTTATCAGGGGTCTGTTACTACCTCCAGAGGTGTTACAGAGCCGTGATAAAGGTGGGACCAAACGATTCCATCATTTTGTTAACACAGATGTCTTTCCGGAATAAAGGCGAAATATTGCTGTAACAGAAGTCCTGTGTAAAAGGGACTATTGGCTTACTCCATTTCTAAGTTCAAAACCTTCCTTGTTGCTTACATCCAAGATAACAATGTGTTCACCGTGGAAGATTTGGATCATCATTCCTTAGAGCCTCAGTGCCTCTCTTCTATTCATCTACAGTGACAACAATACAACACTACCTGTTGTCACCTGCTAAAACTAACCAACAACCAGCTCTCAATGGAAAAGAGAATGTTCATGTAAGCTTTTTTTTTAACCCATGAAGACCCAAACAGCCACTGGCAACCAAAACCATCTACTGATCTAAAATGTTTAATATCGATTGATCTACTAATCCTAACCATACATGTAAATAATTGGTGCAAAATACAGTTTGTCATCTTTTCATGGTCATCAGATATGACCCATTTGGACGTTCAGAGGCTCCGTAGTGAACATGGAAACACCATCATCTTCTACAACATTGATTCACCAGTAAAACCCATGGAGTTGGATCAATGACAGTGGATGGAGACACTTGGTTCTATGTTCAGTTACTGATAGTCACTTTTTCTTCAGTTTTCTCTATTTCTGATATAATAACCCTCAACTTTAATCTGAGCTTTTATGAACATCTACTTGATCAGTGTATTAAATATAAGAAAGTCCAAATTTTCATTTAAAAAGGCAAAATACAGAGGATAATATTAAAAGAAATGGTCAAAACACTTAAGAAAGGTTAAATAGAGAGAAAAATTAATTTGGGAACTGTCACATAAGTAATGCTGGGTCTTTATGGGTTAAATATTTTACTGTATATAGGAAGCTTCTGTGTATTTGTGTTGAAATGCATCTCAGATTAGATTTTTTGCCAAAAACCTTTGCTTGCCCCCGACTTCTTCACTGCTTTTTTTCCACTGCAACACTACTGTTAACGTAGAAGATGAGTATGATAATGTCAAAAACCTGACAGCTCCTAAATGTCCTGAATGTGAACACAGATAATGACAGATCCTTTCAGCTTGAAGTCACTTGTAGTAAATAGTGGACTCATTTTTCACAAAGCACACATTACTTTGAGGCATGTCTCAGGAAAAAACTCTCATGAGATGTGGTGATACAAATCTCATTTTATGGAGTTAAAAAAGTAAATGATGGTTAATATTTCGTAACGTCCACCTGGAGGACAAAACATAGCTGTCATCCTCTTCCAGCATGTGATTATACCAGCTACATTTAGCTTAAACACTGCATGGCTTTTTATCAGATGCTCTGACTGACATAGAGATGAACCTACAGCAGTGCTTCCCAACCTTTTTTCTGGCTCATGACCCCATTTTAACATCACAAATTACTGGTGACCCCGAACCTTCAAAACAGAGACATTTTTTTTTGCTAAAATTAATTTGTTTTTGATCATGTAATAGTTTGCTAGACTATGTTGCAGATAAATGTTAATTTTAGACGACCTTTAGTCTATATAATGTATATAATTATGGACGGAGGCAGAAAAGCCAGGTGTAGATTACTGCACAAAGTGGGAATTTGATTTTCCTTGGTCAGGATATGTACAGTCAGTCCAGCTTGGATTTACAAGGCTGACAATTAATACTGAACAAACAAGAACTCAAACTATGAATTATGAAAGAGCTGCAGCATCTGAAACCAACCACAATGAACATTTGAAAGATAAACAGTACCACAGTGCTTCAGTTTCAGCTTCAGAGTTTGTCTTGTGTGTATTATGATTGTCTCTCTCAACTCACCATATATTTTTTTTATTAGTAAGGTTTTTTTTTTTTTTTTTTTTTTTTTTTTTTTATATCAATTACTATAAATTTCAGGTGACCCCATTTGAATTCCAGGCAATCCCACATGGGGTCCCAACCCCAAGGTTGAAAAACACTGACCTACTGCATAAACACAGTTTAAATACATTTACAGCGTGGGGAAGCAAAATTTACAATATTTTGAGGCAGGGATTGAAAGACAGTGTATGATCAATTAGTTTATTGAAAGTCATGAGAATTTATTTGCCACAACAAAATTTACATAATAGAAAATGTTTTTATTCTATGTGTCCTCCTTCTTTCTCAATAACTGCCTTCACACGCTTCCTGAAACTTGCGCAAGTGTTCCTCAAATATTCAGGTGACAACTTCTCTCATTCTTCTTTAATAGTATCTTCCAGACTTTCTCGTAATAGTTTTGCTCATAGTCATTCTCTTCTTTACATTATAAACAGTCTTTATGGACACTCTAACTATTTTTGAAATCTCCTTTGGTGTGACGAGTGCATTCAGCAAATCACACACTCTTTGATGTTTGCTTTCCTGATTACTCATATGGGCAAAAGTTTCTGAAAAGGTATGGATAATAGTGTTAGGTATGATTATGACATCAATATATGTTTGGTTCCAAAGCAATTAATGTAGTGCCTGCTGAGAAAAAAACAATTAAATGTTCATTGTAAATTTTGCTTCCCCACCCTGTATAATCTTCCAACACTGCCATGTAAGTGAACATAAATCATCAGTTTCACATCATTATACTAATTTAAAATGTTGAAAGTCTGACACTGGAAACATACTAAGGTCAGATTTATGTCACAGGAGGTTTATGAAAGATAGGCATAAGTATAAAATATTCTAATCTAACCAGAATACTTTAGCTGTGACTATGACCATAGAACCTGAAATTAACCAGCTATCATTAGACTGAGATCACTGGTGATTAATCAGACTCACCTTTGAAAGTGAACAGTTTCAGCAGCAACAGCAATAATCCATCCAAATGTAAAATACACAGAACTGTCTATTTTCTACTCTTTCTTCCTGTAGCAGTGATAGAAAAGGTATTCCCCTCCACAGGTGGACTATAGCCTGTTGGAAAACAAAACAAAACAAAACAAAAAAACAATGTGTAGAAGGGAGACAGACTAACTTTTTAAATGAGCCAACTTCACATGTTACAATACAACAGAGAGACTCACTTCCTAACTTACTTCCTGAATTCTGGCTCCAAGGTGACTTTACAGCCAATCAGAAACAACTACATAACCAATCAGAATCCACAAAGGTGGACTGAGGTCAGTGCATGCAAAACACAAAAGCAGATTCAACTATTACTATCAAAGTGATTCTAAAGATTATATCACTATCCCATGTTTAAATATGTACTTTAGGTGTTAACTGTGACATAGGTCAGACTGCAGGTATTTTATAAATGAACTACAGTCTGTAAATATTAAATACATTTCCAACTCATGGATAGAAAGTTGTATTCGGTTGCATTGAATTGATCTGTTCCTTCCTCCAGATCAAGGTTATGATTGTTTTGGATTTTTCATTATAGTTTTGTTTTATTTAGTTTTGACTTTTCTTTTCCTTTTTCTCTAATTCAGTTAGGTTTAATTAGTTTTTAGAGCAGCTTTTGCTAGTTTTTATTAGTTTATATTTTTTTCTAAATGCTTAGTTTTAGTTTAGTTTTTTCATATCTTTAATCTTCCTCGCTGTCGTATTCACAGAAATCCCATACAGGACTTTACTGCCTTCCCCCAACTTTAGTCTCCATGTTTCCAGGTAGAGTGGGGACAAGAAGCTGGCTCTAAACGGTAAGTGACAAGAAGTGATGGACCGTGAAGTGCCGTATGGTGCTAAAATTGCTCGAGCGAAATAAATCGATTTCATATCAGTCTGACATTGACAAAGACGAAAACGAAGGAAATTTTATCCATAATATTTATACATTTTATTTAGTTTTGTAAGCACACAATACAGTTTCAGTTAGTTATCGTTTTTTCTTTTAATTATAGTTTTTATTTATTTCAGTTAAAATGAAATTGAATTGAAAATGTTTTTTCAATTCTAGTTTTCATCATTTCGTTAGTTTTCCTTAAGGATAATAACCTTGCTCCAGATCCTCTAGTTTCTCTCTCCATTGAAAACTGGAATACGTAGGTACTACAGTTCTCCAGTCAGTGTCCTTGAGCAAAGTAAGAAGAGGATCTGGGAAGTTGTGTATTTTAAGATGAGTAAAATTCAGAGACCGAATTTCCCAGAGAATGTGAGTTAACCTTAACCTGACGTTTTAATAAATATTAAATACAAATGAATGAAATAACTTAACCTTTGAACCTTACATATACATCCATGAAGACAAGCTCTGGCAGGGTCTTTGCTATTTTTAGTGATTAAATACTGCTGTAAGAGCAGTAAAAGGGTGTGTGTGTGTGTGTGTGCGTGTGTGTTTGGAGAAATGATAAATGTATCTGAGGCTTGTAACAGTGTTTTTTGCCTATCTCCTCACAATCACATGACTGAAAGTACAACAGTGCACCATCTTTGTTTAGAACATATTTTGACATATGTACACAAGTACACACAAATCCTCCACGTAGAACTTTTAAAAATGATAGTGCTCCTTGTTTGCCTGAGTGAGTATGCACTTAAACACTATATAATATATGTGTGTTGCTAACTTTATGAGACTGGAGCCACACATGCACTGCAGAAAATAGCTGAGTTCAGTGTCTCTGGAAACAATAGCAAAAGGTCAGTGTGAATCAACAAAGCCGTACAAGCAAACACAGCTAGTTCAATAATAAAGCTTTAATCAGTCGCTCAGCCATTCTGGAAATTAGTCCATTACATCTGCAACTCTCTGATGAAGTAAGGAGACAAGCAGCGGGGAGATAATACACTCTCACACACTGTTGCGGGGTTACTAATATCCACTCTGGACTGGCGTTGATAAATGAGATTCCTGGGCTATGCAGAGGTGTATTGAGTGTGAGGGGAGAGAGAAAAAAAGGGGCAGAGAATGGAAGAAGGCAGTTGGGTGATTAACCGAAGGTTGAGTCAATGGCCCCTCTGATAGTTATTCAAACATCTATTGTTACACCGGCGCTTTACAGTGTTGTGAATGTGGGCTCTTATTATTCTCATGGCTGATATCCAGACACTCCAGGAGAGGGAGGGTATTTTTCTTTTCATCAGGCTATTTTCTTATGCATTGCTTTACTCTGTGTTTTTTTTTTTTTGGTGATATTAACACAGTTGTTATTTGATATATTCACTGAGCAGCAACCAATATTTTATCACTCATCTATATCATAAGCTCATCTATGAAACCCAACACGGCATCCAGAGACTCCTGGGAGTTCTTTTAGAAAGAATACCACACCTGTGCAACAAATCCCAGTGTAAACATTATTATTAGAGTCACCTAATAAAATGCGTAAAAATGCCAAAATAAAATTGTTCTCAGTAAATATGGAGCTCAATATTTAGCTATTTAAAGCAATATTAACTCTGTAAAGGACTGATACAGGTACCTATTGGTAGATATGAAATGTGGTTATCAATCAGTGGATGCCTGGTCCATAGAGGGCGCAGAGGTGCACTGTGGGACACTGTAAAGGAGGGGTAAACATGACAGATGGAGGGGGCCCAGTGGCTATAGGATATACATTTCATGTAAGCTCCAACGCACAAGAGAGGCATAGAAGCCAGGAGTCGGACGTCCAAGGTGTGTTAAGTTAAGTTTCACTTTTGGTTTATGCCAGTTATCATAGTTACAGCAGTTACGGAATGCACTTACACACACACGCACACCTACACACACACACACACACACACACACACACACACACACCCCTTATATCACGGGCCCACAACCTTTACCTTTCGGGGGGGGGCACATTTGCTGGCAGTAGTCCAGGGCACACTTAACATTAATTCATTAAAAATTCCTTTGACCTAACTGAAAAAAATATGACCCAGGGTCCTGAAGTCCAACGGCATATTTAAGACATTAATTGGCATTCATTTGACCTTTCAAGGTCACTCAAGGTCAAAGGTCATAGCACAAAATGAAAACCCATATGTGACTTCCTATCTATTGCCAATAGTAATTATATCAATATCGTCATCTGTTTTCGAGTTATAGCACTTTGAAATGTGTCCCATTATAAACCAATGGGGATTTTTCAAATTTCAAAAATTCATAGAAAATTCAAAAACCAATATTTCCCAATTCTTTGAACAAATTTAGTAGACTTTACCTCAAAGATGGTCCACAACAAATATCAAGTCATTCTGACTGACAATTTCAAAGACAAAGATTCTTGAAAAATTGTTTACAGACAGATGGATGGACGGACGGACGCCAACTGATACCAATAGTCCATCAGACCCACTGGACTTAAAAGTGAACAAATAAATGAATAAATACTATGTTTAAATTGTTGTAATGCAATAGAATACACACCATATGACTGAAGTTGATTTTAACTGTGTTTAGGTAATTTCTCACCAGATAAATGATCCAAAAACCTCTGGTGAGCAGGTGACATGTGGCTGTGCTCAGATTGCTGGACTGAAAATGTCCTTGGATGCAATTTTTGAGCCCTGTAGCCAATCAGAATTGTATTAATTTTCTTGCCCATATGTGATTGGATGATTTTCAAGACACTTCGAGTCAGACACAGATGCATTTGCAATAAACTGAACCTGTTACAAATGTCACACAGAACAAATTTTGTCCTTTGAAACAGTTTATACCCTTTTTAGTCACCTCTGCCTCTGTTCTGCACTGTACTGTAGTTCCTTAGCATATGACACAAAACCACACTCAGCTATTTCACTACATACATTCTAATAATGTCCAAATTCTCTGGGGTGCATGAGGCTCTGATGTGTTCTTTTTTTTGTTTGTACTGTTTTGTGTTGTTCTTTTTGCTAAAAACACTGACTTTAGTCACACATTAGTCCTCCACTCTTGTTTACCACCAGCTGCCACTGAATACAGTCCAAAAGCAATGGTTTGAGTAGCAGATATGGAACTAAAAAAGCTGCCAGGACGTCAAGACTGTAGTTGTTTATACTCAGATATGATTTTACAGCTCTAGACAGTCGTTCTGGTGGATATTGTGTTATATGTCACAATAAGTGTAGTTAGAAACATGACATTTAAGACATCCACTAGGCTGTATGCACTTGTACCGTATGTGATGAAATGATGCAGAGTCTTGAGGGATGACTTTATACTGCAATGAACAGTTAGATATAGGTTAATTTCTTTCCCTCCCATAAGGTACATCATTCATACATGTCATTAACCTGAAGGTGGCCTTAGTGTTATTGTAGTTTTAAAAATGTCATTGTACTTTATATCATTACCTCCGCCAAGGAGGTTATGTTTTTGCTGGTGTTGGTTTGTCTGGGGGGGGGGCACTGATCTGCCTTGGCGGACATCTGCGCTCTCCGAGTGCTTTTCTATTTCAGGTTGTTTTTTATTTCATTTGAGTGCATGTACTATGTGTTTATTTCATTTAGAGGTGTTTATTTGGTTTAGTTTCTGTTTGTTTAAGTGTTTGCTTCAGTTTAACAGGTATTATGAGGAAGGCTTGGATTTACAGCCACACTGGGAGCTACCAACACCATGTACAACATGGACATGTACAACATGGACCATGAACAGCTTTAAACTTTTTATAGTAAGGAAAAGGCTGCCAGGTTTAATACTGAAAAACATCTGCAATGATATGATTTTTTTTTTTTTAAAGTCTTACAATGTATTTAGTAATATTTAAACCATGCTTATGTGTTTTTCTTGTCCTAACCAAAGTTGTTTTATAGCCTAAACTACAAACCTATGGGGGTTAGGATGTAAATTCCAGTTCAGACATCCACCCAAACCACCTGTTATTCAGGAAAGTCAAAAATAAATCACTAAGCTCTCAAGAGAAATTACATTTCTTCACACAAACACAAACAAAATTAATTTGTTAGTGTTTGTGTTTTGGCAACATAGTGTGGATGTTTGTCACAAAAAAACACTCTTGCAATTTAGTTGCATATGAATATTTTCCATCAAACCAAGCTGTTAGAAAATGAAACGGGTTGGATGAATGAATGCATAACATCAGTTGTTGTTTTTAGTATTTCAGTAAAGAATGTTATTTATTCCTGCTTTCTACTTTTAGACTTGGTTTTCATTAACTTAATACAATATCTTCACTTACCTTCTAATAGATATGAATTATAAAAAAAAATATAGATAGTCAGTTACTGACTCAAATTACAAGTTCCAATCACCAGTTCATTCACAGCACAACCAGACCCTTCCTATGATTACTGTACTGATCGACTCTACATTTGTTTAATTTGAAGTCATTTTAAGCTCCCTCACTTGTTCTTTTTTTAATTGACCAAAAGGCAACAGATGTCTTATTTAGCCTATAATTAAGAGGAAAATTCAACAAAATGAACTCTCCATTTTTTATGACTTTATCTGAATTGATATTTTCAGTCTAAACGAAACCTGTTGACCCGTTTCTGTCGTTGAACCTTAACTACAGAAATACACACCTGGAATAGTAAATGAGTGATAGACCTTCAGGTATGGTGGTAAAGTAAACTTCAATAACTTGCCATTCAAAGCCCAAATTTTCATTTTAGAGAAGACAGACCATACTTTGTGAAATGCTGCACATTTCCTACCTCTGCCTGGCACACTTCTGTCTCGTTAAAGTAAAGCTCTTCTCCATTTGACCTCATGGCTATTCTAAGGATGTGAGAGCACCTTCTCAGATCTATAAATGGGTGTCTCATAATGAGTATGATGACACCAAGCAGAAATACTCCTCTGTTTCATCAGGGAACTTACACAATCTGATTTATTCTGTTCGTCTGTGGTAGATGCACTATAGGAATGTTCTTTGTTCAAAAGGACTGTTAAATCATGTTAAGAAAAAAAAAAAAAACCTCTTTGGAAACTGACGTGGGAAAGTCAACCTCTGAGCGCTCTGTGTCAAAGACATGGATTTCCAAAGCTGTGTTACTCTGGTAAATTGAATCTGAAATTTGCTGTAGATGATTTTACATCATTTTGCCATTGATTTTGTATATTAACAATGAAGAATCCTGCAAAGATACAAAGGTGATGCTATATAGATGAACCTCTAGCGTTGCTGAAGTCAGGAATGCCATGGGGTGATTACAACAGGATCAAGAAAATATTTTACTTTTTTATCTAACCCATAAAAACCCAAAAATCCATCAGCGACCAAAATCATTCACTGATATAAAATGTTAAATACCTGTTGATCCACTAATCCTATCAATACATGGAAATAATTGGTTTAAAATGCAGTTTGTCATCTTTTCATGGTCATCAGATATGGCCCGTTTGGACGTTCAGAGGCTCTGTAGTTACCGTGGAAACACTGTCATCTTCTACAACATTGATTCACCAGTAAAACCCATGTAGTTGGATCAATGACAGTGGATGGACACACTTGTTTTTATGTTCAATTAATGATATATTTTGTTGAAAAAGTCACTTTTTCCTAATTTTCTCTGTTTTGATATAACAACTTTTGAATTTACTCTGAGTTTTCATGAATATCTGAATTAAATGTAGGAAATTAAATATAGGAAAATACATGATTTACACTGAAAAATGCAAAATACAGAGATAATGTCATAAAAAATGGAGATAAATCACTTACAAAAGGTTAAATATAGAGAAGAATTCATTTGGGAACTGTCACAAAAGTATAGCTGGATTTTTATGGGTTAAATGCACTGTGAGTTATAGGTGTTAATTGATTCATCTAACACACAGGTGTCCAACATATGGCCCAAAAGCCAAAACCGGTCCACCAAAGGGTTCAGTCCAACCCATGGAATGAATTTGTGAAATGTAAAAATTACACTGTACTACTACACTGTAATACTATTCTTAGACCTGTTTTACAATTGAAAAAGACACAAAAACCTCACTTGTCACAATATGTCCTCTCTGAAGAAAAGCAACAGATAAAGAAATATAAATAGTATGCTTTATTTGTGATTTTATTAAACAAAAACTTATTAAAAATTATTTACAAAAGGCATAGATAAGTACAAGGCTCTAGAGTACAGGTGTCAAACATGCAGCCCATGGGCCAAAACTGGCCCTCCAAAGGTTCCAATCTGGCCCACGGCATGAGTTTGCAAAATTCAGACCAATGTTATCTCAATAAAATAATAGTCTAATAACCCTTTAACAGTAAAATGTGAACAACCTGAAAATTACGTGCAATTTTAACAATATTCTGCCTGTTACTAAATGTTTGCATAACATTGTGTGTAATGCATTTGTACAAATGATAAGTCGAGGCATAATATTGTTAAAATTGCACTAAAATTGCAAGAAATTTCTTTTTTTTTTTTTTTTGCTGGTTATTCACATCTTTTTTTGTGAAAGGATAATTTGTCAATGTCAATATTTTCATAATTCAATGTTTTTATTGCAGTAAAACAAAGAGAAAAACTTGGAGTTGTCATTATTTAAAGGTTATTATGCTGTTAATGTAATAGTTTGGTCCGCTTGCGATCAAATTGGGCTGAGTGTGGCCCCTGAACTAAAATGATTTTGACACCCCTGCTCTAGAGGATCATAGTGCTGATTATCACCTAAATATGAGCTACAGTTATTGATAGATTTTGCTTTGGTGAATGAGCATCAGAGTGTGTTTTATATTCATTACTGCTGTTTGTGCATTGAGGCAGGTTATGATGATTAATACTGCCATGCATGAGTCTGAGTAATGGAGCCTGGAAAACAGAGAGACAAGTACAGGACGTGAATGCTCCACTGCATGTCGGTCCTGGTTAACCCTACAGCCACACTAGTTATGACAGAGATCACAGTGGGCTAATAGGTCCCTCCAGTGCATTGTTATCCAGCCTTTCCCATCTGCTGCTTTATACTGTATGTAGCAACAAGCCTGAATATTAGGAGATGATATTAGACAGGAAAACCCAGTATCTTCTAATAGATCTCCTCTGAAAACTCACTTTTAAATCACTTTCCATTGGTACTGCGTTAAATTCCAGATCTGACTCGTATTTCTGTTTTGAAAGATGTTGAATGTAGTTATGTTATTTTTGTCATTTCTATCCTTTAGAATAAAGGCTGCATGTTATGAACTGAATGGAAATCCTAGATGTTTTTCTCAAATGCTGACAGGTCTTACAAAGGAAAAACTGTCTGAAGGGTTGAGAAGGCTGATGGAAATGATCTTCGGGGACAGTGACTCTGCATGATCTGCATCTCTAACATCTTCTGCAGACAAAGCATTACTTAATTCACAAACCACAACTCTATGGTGGAGTTAGTGCTTCTTGATAATTAAAACAAAGGTTAAAGGTTAACTTGCTGTATTATCCCCGCAGGGAAGCTCAGTCTCTGCTTTTTACCCATCCTAATATACACACACTACCTGGCATTAGCAAATAGCAATTAGCGTTAACACATAGCACACATTAGGAGCGGTGAGCTGCCATTAAAGGCGCTTGAGGACCAACTCCAGCATCATGTTCAGGGGCGCCAATAGGAGAATTAAAGGTGAGGGAAACTGGGAAACCCACGTGGTGTGGAGAGAACAGGTAAACTGAATACAGCAAAGAAGTGCTAACCACTACCTGTTGGAATTATACAGTTGAAGAACATATAAAAACCTAAGCATTATATAATTAGAATGCAATATGTTGTAACCATGATTTCTATATTTTGCAGTCAGAATGTAATACACTGTCAAAAAAAAAAAATCTGGTTGTTTTACAGAAAAAAACTGGCAGCTGTGATTACCAGAACAATATTGTAAAAAAAAAAAAAAAAAACACATCAAACCGTAAACATATTTACGGAGTAACATGTAGATTAATTTGATTAATTTGAAACACGTATGTTTAAATTCCAAATGGACTGCACTTATATACCTTCATGGTGCTTAAAGTGCTTTACAAAGGAACCAGACCCTACTGGGAGCAATTTAGGGTTCAGTGTCTGGCAAGGACACTTTGACATGTGGCCAGTCAGAGCCAGGATTTGAACTGCTGACCCTTTAGTCACTGGACTGAGCCATAGGCCATTAATTAATGCTCATTAACCCTATAACACCAAACGTATCATATTTGATACATGAGTTTTGAATCCCTCTACATGATCAGTGTGATATTTTTTTCTTGAAAAACCTGATGTATACAATTAGATACATGTAATACAGGGACAATACACCAGGGGGGAGGAATTCATTCACCAGAGGCCTTTCCAGTGACACTACAAGATTGTCATTAATGAGGAAGGAGGCAGAACTTTGCTAATTTTGAAAAGGAATTACCAATTTATTAGACATGTTTGTGTTATATTATGTTTTTGTTTGTTCAAAAATAATAATATTTGAGCATTAAGACCTGATGTATCAAATATGATACAAAATTGAAACACATACACGGAAATTAATATTTGAAAAAAATGTTTTTTGGTTGTTCAGAAGGACCAATAAAGGCTCCAGTTTTAAAGAACTGGAATTTTCTGTCAGTGATTTAATGGTTCAGGCTTTACAGGGCTGAATGATTGATTCATTGCTATTCTTGAAACCTGTTTCAGGTCTGTTTTATGGTCAAGGCTTTAACAAATGTAACAAATGCGTGAGATAGAGAATTGGAGTCAGATTTGTGAATAGAACCCCCACATACCCCGCTATGCCACACATGACTGTTGAAGTTTGAGTTCAATCCAAACATATTTCCCTCTTTTCAGTTTCCTTCCTTTTCCAGAGTTGTATATACTTGCATAAACACCAGCTTTTTTTTTTTCTTACACACACACACACACACACACACACACACATGCGCACACACACACACACACACACACACAGAACTGACAGCCAGCACACCACAAGAAGGAGATATTTGATGCATTAAGATTGGAATCGCTGACTCCAACTTTAAGTAAATCCCATTAATACTAACAAAGGAGGGGAAGAAAGCAGTGGTGAAAAGTGGTTTCTTGCCAGCGACAGACACATTTCCATACATTCATTGCAAAATAATTTGCATTTGGCTGTGTGAGAAAAATCACATTTACTGTTTTGAAGAATGATCCAATTTAGAAAATATCCCAACTGTTTCCACTGAGCACCCCCATGGAGGCAAGCTGCAATTAAAGCAGCCCAAAGCACATACATTTTATATCTGACATTGAAGCTTTTTAATTTAAGAACCAAAACTAATGCATTAGTGTAATATAACAAGATTATGCCATGATGGAATTAGATGATCTGTTGAATTTTTACTTGATTATATCATCAACTAATATATTTCACAGCATCTTTTAAATTTTTATTTTGGTGGCATACATTTGTACAGAAAAATCGGACAACGGTGGTGCTTTCATCAGTATCCACAGCTCATATCTGAAGGGACTGGAGACAGAAAAGCGCAAATGACAAGCATTGCTGCTTGCAACTTGTGTCTTTTTTAATTTTCTCACTGAGACCTTTACAAAGTTTTCAAACAATACGCAAAATTTCTGTAAAGTAGATATTTTACACATTTTTTTCTATTGTCTGTAACTTCTTCATGTACGTTTTGCATGCTAGTTGCAAATAATACTAACACCATGTCTCATCACTGTAGACCCCTTTGCTTATAAGTCCTGAAACTGGTCAAAACTATGTAAACAGATATTAACCCATAAACACCCAGTGCTACTTTTATGACAGTTTCCAAATTATTATTTTTTTCTCTCTATTTAGCCTTTCTTAATGATGTATCACCATTTATTATAATATTATCTTCTGTATTTTGCTTTTTTTTTTTTTTCAGTGAAAACATGTATTTTCCCATATTTAATTTACTGATCATGTAAATGTTCATTAAAAACTCAGATTAAAGTTGAGGGTTATTATATCAAAAACAGAGAAAATGGAAGAAAAACTGAGTTTTTCAGCAAAGATATCAATAACTGAACATACACCAAATGTTTCCACCCACTGTCATTGATCCAACTCCATGAGTTTTACTGGTGAATCAATTTTGTGGAAGATGACAGTGTTTCCACGTTCACTGCGGGGCCTCTGAACATCCAAATCGGTCATATCTGATGACCATGAAAAGGTGGCAAACTGCATTATTTACATGTATTGATAGGATTAATGGATCAACAATTATAAAACGTTTTTGATCAGTAGATCATTTTATTCAATGGTGGTCTTTATGAGTTCCTGTTGCTTTAGTTCTGTCTCCCTCATCCAGGTTATACATACGGTCTTTTCTCTTCCTTGTTTTTTCTTAATGCAACGTGATCTTCATTCAACAGTCCTGCTCGTGTTTGTCTCCATCTCTTGCAATGCGGCCATTTGTTTCCTGCCTGTCTTTGATCATAAGCTGAGGAGGACAGTAATCTACTGGAAGCCAAGTGTTTATATCTAGGACAGCTCAGAATTGGGTCACACGTGATTTCTGATGCACTAGGCCCACACGGTTGTTACCTCAAGGCTTTCTCATGATTATCTCCAGCTACTGTGACTATGTTTGTCAACAGTGACTCTGCAGAACGGATACAAATGTCCAGCCAACTGTCAAGGTGAAACCATGTTAAAAAGAGCGATGCACAATATATTTTAGGCTGGTTAAACTGCACGACAGCAGACTGACTTATAAAGATAACCAGTGTTTTTCCAGTTAAGTTCCACATTTATTCTATTTATTACCAGACTATACAGATATCTATCTTAGATCTTAGATTTGGTTGAGCTGGATATTTCAAACATTAGCATTCTCTTCATAATTTTTCATATTTAATTTATTCTTAAATTATACACCATTATCATTATTATGCACCGCTTGGCCAAAAAAGCTCCCACCTGAATTTAACTAAGCAAACAGGTAATAGACTTCCATTTCATAATTACTGCAGTGATTAATATGTTTCGGCTGCAATAACATATTTAACCCAACTGATTCTCATTTCTATACCATATCAAAAGACATGTCTGTGGTAAAGATGTAACTCTGTTTCCAAAGGGTCAGAATTATTGGCCTTGTAGCGCTGCATTATGTAATAATGATACAATATGTAATAATGTTATAATTATTTTTTACCTCATTATGTAATAATACCGATTTTTTAAATAAAATTATTGAAGACATTTTGTAATAAACTTTGCCACATTTTGTAATAAGTTATTACGTACTGTGTCTTCCAAATTTCAGTGCACCAGTAAGTTTCTTGTCAATAATACTTCACTAGTGCAGCTTTGTCTCTAACTTGCACACACATTCTCCATTATAATGAATACAGTTATATTTGATATAGGTTTGACCAATGGAACATCTGACTAGTTTTTAAAAAAAAAAATGATGTCTAATTAAACTGGAATGCTTATTGTTGTTTTGCTGGTAAGATGGTTTTACCAATCAAGGCATCAGTTTTGATGGTTTATTACACAATAATGCACCAAATTATTACATTTCCTTTAAAATAAAGTGCTACACCCACATTTTGTAAAAACTGTTGCAATATGTAATAAGTTATCACAAAATGTGGCAAAGTTTATCACAAGAATTTCATTACAAAATGCAGCATGTTATTATAAAATGTGGTGTTATTATGTAATGAGGTGAAAAATTATTACATTATTACAAATTGCACCATTATTACACAATTTGGAGCTACAGGACTGAATCAAGCAAATAAACAAGGAGATTGCTGAAACTACTAAAATTGGGTTAAAAAGACATTATTAAAATCTAGAAGGATAGTGATGAACCATCATATTTTAGGCAAAAATGTGGTCGATAAAAAAAAAAAAACTTTAATGATAAGCATTGAATTTCACTTAAACTGAAAATTTGCTATTAACATTAATATTAAATCTCATGGCAATGATGATTAATTGTGACAGTAATAGCATTTCAGCATTCACAATGTGAAGTGAATTTAAGAGATTGGGAATAAACAGCAATGCAGCCTTAAGAAAATCATTTATCTAGGAGGCTAATTAGACAGAAAGGCTTCAATTTGCTAGGGAGCATACAGATTGGATTGTATTTCAATTAAAAAAAAAGGTCATTTGGTCTGATGAGTCCAGACTGATCCTGTTCCAGAGTGATGAGTGCATCAGGGTAAGAAGAGAGGTGGATCATGCATAGTGCCTACAGTACAAGCCTGTGGGGGCAGTGTTATGATCTGGGGTTGATTCAGTTGGTCAAGTCTAGGTTCAGTAATGTTATATGTCCAAAAAATGAGGTCAGCTGACCCTGAATAGACTGAATGACCACAGTGGAGTTTTTCTTCCATGATGACATAGACATAGGCTATTCCAAGATGACAGTACCAGGATTCCTCAGGCTCATATTGTCAAAAAGTGGATCAGGAAGCATGAAACATAATTTAACACATGGATTCCAGACCTGAACCCCATTGAGAACCTTTAGGATGTGCTGGAGAACACTTTATACAGTTCCCAACTTTAATACAAGATCTAGGCCAAAAATCCATGTAAATATGAACAGAAATAATTGTTTAGACATTGCACAAGCTTATTGAAATGATACCACAGTTATAATCAAAGCTAAACAAAATATTAGAGCAGGTGAGTTTTATCAGCTGGGCTGTGTATTTCACTAATGTTACTCATTGTTTTTTCATCTCATGTACAGGACTGTTAGATGCATTTTGTGATATTTGACTGTTATAATAAACTTAGTAAGCCATAGTACTTATTCAGTGTTTCATTATTCAGACTTTTTCTTTTTTTTTTTTTTTTTTGCATTTTTATAATAAAAAAGTGTCACTCTTTCAGCAACTGTTTGAAAGTCAGACACACAAAATAAAATACATGAGTGTGAAGTTTGTATGGGGGTGTTTTGAGGTATGATTTCACAGTATGGACACTTTGATTGAAAGTAAGCAGAGCATAATGCAATCACTCTGAATACCAAGTGAAGGCAGGTGGTAAAAAGTGTTGCTTCAAACTTATATTTACAGTGAACTTGTTATGCAGGCAAAGGTGAAACAGTCAGATTGTTAGAATGAAAAACTCAGTGAAGGAACATGGAGCACAGCTTTATTTCTAAAAAAAAACTACACATGTACATTATATTTTGTATTAATTTCCATTAGTTAAAGATCAAAGCTGTACTATATCATACAAGGATGGGCAGAAATACATCAAAATGTATTTTAAAGTAATATACCAAATCCTTGACCTAAAAATGTATAAAAAAAAAAAAAAAAAAAACAATCAGTGCCCGGACCAACAAACCCTGCCCCTCACACGTATTGTAGGTTTTTTTTGGCATCAGTCCAATTGATGTCATCATGTCTATACATGTGGTGATGTCAGCATATCAGTTGCCTCTATATATGGGCCAAGTTTGAAGTAAATTGAGACAAAACTGATGTTTTTACAGACATTTGAAATTTCACCCATCATAAGTAAATGGGACAAGAAAAAATATTTTAAAAAATAAAAAATTTCAGGTTTGACCTACTTGGCCCAAAATATAACCACATGTTATCTGGGTCACTGGCAATCTACGTATAAACCCAATTTTGTGTGAATTCCATCAATAGTTTTGCTACTAGAGACATGTGAAATTTTGACAATTATAAGTAAATGGGGAAAAAAGATTTCAAAAATTCATAAAAAACTGAAACTTTGACCCACTGTTCCCAAAATGTAATAACATCTATTTTAGGTCACTGGCAATACATAAACCCACTTTGGTATGAATTCAACCAACAGTTTTGCTGCTAGAGTGTTAACAATCAAACAAACAAACAAACAAACCGAACCAAAAACAATTCCCCTTGCCTCCTCCTTGGGGGGTGAGGTAAAAATACAAGAACTCTACAAAACTTTTATCTAACAGCTTACTCCTTTATCTGTGAACTAGGTGAGTCGATAAAATGGACAGAGTCTGAGAGTCTAACAAGACATTTCATATACTCAGTCAACAGATCAATATGTTGACCTGTCTGTTACAACTGTGATGCTAATATATCCTAATGGCTTCTCAGATAAATGTTAGTTATTCAAATAACATCTTAATGAGGCATAATGATGTCGTAATCTTCTTTTCAATGCTCAGTAACATTTCAACCTATTTCACACTTATTAGAGGTCAGGTCTGTTGAAAAACAGATGGAATTTTCAGTCATTTTAGTAACTCAACACAATTATTTGTGTCTTTCATCACAACACAGTTGCATAGTTTAGTTGCTGAAAAAAACGCATTTGTTTGTACACCACCTCTAGCAATAAATTAGGATTTGCACAAAAAATGCTGTCATGCATATGACACCTTCTGGTGATAAAAGTATGAGATAGAAGGTTGTAAACTCATGTCAACAATGACAGCAAGAGCAAAGAGTTGAGTAACATTGGCCTTCAACTTAAATATTTGGCTTAGGCCAGGTCTGTAACGTACACATGATATTACATTTGACAGGAAATGTTCAAGAACAAAAGAGTGACAGCAACAGCATGATGATATTTGTGTTATTGCTATTCGTTTGACAAATAAACCAAAAACATTAACCCATAAAGACCCAGTGTTACTTTTGTGGAAGTTCCCAAATGAACGAATTTATATTTAACCTTTCTTAATTCATTTATTACCACTGATTGTAATATTATCCTCCGTATTTTGCATTTTTTCAGTGAAAATCAGGTGTTTTCCTATGTTTAATTTATTGACGATGTAGATGTCCATAAAAGCTCTGAGTAAAGTTAAAGGTTATTATATCAAAACAGAGAAAACTGAAGAAAAAGTGACTTTTTCAGTAAATATATCAACTAGAAGCACAAAGAGAGCGCAAACCTCCGCTAAGGCAGATCAGTGGGCCCCCGTGGCCCTAACCCCCCAATCACCACCAAAATTTAATCATTTGTTCCTTGTGCCAGTGTCAACATTTCCTGAAATTTTCATCCAAATCCGTCCATAACTTTTAGAGTTATCTTGCACACAAACAGACAGACAAACCAACGCCGACAAAAACATAACCTCCTTGGCGGAGGTAATAAACTGAACATAAGAACTAGTGTCTCCATCCACTGTCATTGATCCAACTCCATGGGTTTTACTGGTGAATCAATGTTGTAGAAGATGATAGTGTTTCTATGTTCACTACAGAGCCTCTGAATGTCCAAATGGGTCATATCTGATGACCATGAAAAGATGACAAACTGCATTTTACACCAATTATTTACATGGATTGATAGGATTAATGGATCAACAGGTATTAAACAGTTTACACCAGTAGACGGTTTTGGTTGGCGGTGGATGTTTGGGTCTTTATGAGTTAATCAAGATTATTCACCTTCCACTGAATCAACTTTTCAGTATTCAGATCTCAACAGGTCTGGGTAGATTCAGCACCAGTCCAATCCATACTGGCATCCATTTTGAAATTGTGTGATGTCATCATGTAAGAATTTTATGTTAAAACAAAAATACAATACATTTAAGTTTTTTGATGCTAAATATGAAGGTATTTTCATCACTCAAATCAAATACAAAATACTGTTCTGTTTCTCATATTCTTTCATATTCTCTCTGTTGGCTGTTGTGAGTATTTGCCATTCCACAGCAACACAGAAAATATATGAAAATCTATTGCTGGGTCTCATCAAAGTCTACACTGCAGCAGTGAGTGTTTCCATTAGCTTCTCTACATGTTTTTGTCACATTTTATTTAATAAAATAGAGCAACAGAAATATGCTCGCAGATGCAACACAGCGGGATCCTGGTTTTTTGTAAAAAAACAGGACATTGCCCATTTCTGATGGGCAATGTGGAGAGACAGAGCAGAGCCACACAGGGGTGAAATTTACTATTTATGAAAAGTTGTATGATGTCATAACAAAATGTTTTGCCCTGTACGTACTGGTGTGATTCTGGCCTCCTACAGATAGCAGAAAGCTGGTAGGGCTGATTGCACAGTGATGTCAACGTAAAGAGGGGCCTGTGTGGTCCCGCAGATGTGCCGGTAATTATGGGGCGATGAATAGTGATGTTTTAAGAGGAGATCAGGGCCAATTACAGTGATTTAAAGCAACCAAGCCAGGCTCTGTACACACACCTTCTAATTACAAGTAAAGATCACAGATCTCACAGCGAGCATGACAGATTTGGCATGTTTGTATAATCAAACAAAAGCTTCTGTGTGATGTTTATCTTTCAATATTTAAAGGTTTTGATTCTGCCGGTGCTTGATAGGGTGTTTGGTCTGTGATGTGTTTGCTTCTGCTGCCGTTGTTGTTGTCGCTGATAATGACTTTGAAGCTCAGCGATATATTTAGCTGCTAATCGGACAAAATTAATCTAAAGTCATTTGGAAATTTTGTTGCATCACAATAGCTTGTGGGAATGGTCTAGATAGGAGAGCGTGTGAGGGGGGTATCCACAAGAGGCCAAAACAAGGATATAATTTCATTTGATTGCCACACTCATCAAGTCCAAATGAAGATTAATGAACACATGATGGAGGATTGAAAATAATAACATTCTTGTTGTCTTTAGGGCTCTAATTTGTTGGAGAACATGCTGTCACGCTACAGAGGGCTTATTGGCATTTGTTAATGGACTGCTCATTGCAATGGAGATGAGGAGGGGGGGGGGGCATCTATATAGACCAGCAAGACCATGAGCTGTAAAAATGTAAAACTGAGAAGTATGTTTTAAAATTGGTATCTCAAACAGCAGTGAAAAAGCGACCTTAAATCCAGTTTGTGTGAGTGAAAACAAGTTAGTGTATAAGGAGGGGGTGGCCAGTTCCCTAAATAACTTGTTCATTGATTGCAGCAAGTAGATGCAGTATTGATAGTGTTGTTAGCCCCAAGGACCCAGAACCACTAATAATTAATTGCAATAGAATTAGAAAGCAGGGCATCCATACTGCATTGCAGTTCAAAATAGTACACTGAAGATAAATAAGAGTTAATGTACTGTTTTACTGACACTGATGATTTATTCACAAAGATTAATACATTTAGAGACAAATGCAGCAACAACACTAGACAGCATTGTAATGAATATATGTTATGAAAAGTTTTCTTTGACAACTTTTGACTTCCTTACTTATATTGTTTGTGGCAATGGTAGAATTTAACTAAATATTTCACCGTATATAGTAATATATAGTTTAGTATGTAGTAGACGTAGTAGTTAATTTGTCAATGTTAAAGGTCCTGAACAGAGAATTTGTTTAAAGCGGATTGCGGCGACACCTTCAGCCAGAATCTGTGGTGTTTTTAAAGGACAAAGACTCCACTTCCCATGAGCACTAGCAGCTACTGTCGTAAGGGCATAAGTCTGGCCAAAGTGTGTGTTTGAAGCTAATGACTGAAGAGCGGATCCTCTTTACAACTCTGCATTTCTTTTTTCCAGACAATAACTTGCAGGTGCAAAGTGATGTTTGAAACGAGACAACAAACAAACTTCATAAAGTCTGTTTGTAGCTTAGTTTAGTAACTGGGGTGAAAACAAAAGTGAAACCAAGCTGGAAGTCCTATGTCTCTTTTACTGCGGAGCTCTGGAGTGTTACTCACAGACCGGTGTTTAAGACGTGTCCCAATAATATGTATTTGCTCTAGCTTTTCCACAAAGTATTCAGTCATTTTCATAAATGACTTCAGTCATTCAACCTCTTCCTCATTCTGCATTAACAGTTTAGTGCTAGCTGCTTCAGCCTTCTGCATTCACACTATTCTACTGTTAGAATGGTCTTGTTCCTGAAGGACAGTTTAGTATCCAGGCCCCAGCATGAACATTCAACTCCATACAGAACCATTTCAGTCTCACCTTCCAAAGCCCTTAGTTTGGACTGAAACAATGCTCCAAATCAAACAGATTACCCACGTCACAGAGCTAGCCCTGTGGCTAACACAAGTGTTTACTAAGTGTTTGACTGAGCTACCAGCAGCCACTATAGTTAAATACAATGTTCCAAAGCATATGTAGAAAGAACAGAAGCATTCTGTACCTGTGGAGAAGGAAGGGGGACAACTCCAGGTCTGTGTTCATTCCTTGAACTCTCTTAGTTCTCTCCATCTGTTCAGCGCAGAGGTTTATCGTGTTTTAGCCAGTGCTCTATCACTGCCCCGTTTAGTTTTCTTTTTCTTTTTTCTTTCTGCCAGTCCAGCTCCAGTTCCACTGTCCACCATTACATCTAAATGAATCCAAGAAATCCCTTTCTTTAGGAAAAAGGACAGATCTTACTCTTCACTCGTTCAGCTTACTTTTCACTACTTAACTCTGCCGGTCGGTAGTCTGCCGTAAAGCAGTCCATTCTTGTCCGACCCGGCCAAGGAAGCCGGAAATAACATTTGGAAATAACCTATTCTGGTGCTGATAATCTCATTTTAAATTGCAGACTACGATGAGGCATATAAATTAAAATGAGACTTTTTCTAGATCATGCAGAAAGTCTGTTCAGCTGGTTTAAGTTTCACAATATACTACAGAACATACTGTGGGAAATGCTGTTGCCAAATTCCATTCATAAATCATAATGTTTTAACTAGTGTTGTCAAACAGTTAAGATTTTTTAATCAGGTTAATCACAGGGTTGCTGTGGATTAATTTCAATTAATCATGATTAAATATATTCATTTTTATTTAATAGTAATCATCCTCCTTAAACATTTTGCATGAGCAAACAGACTCAAGAAAGAAGGGACTAAATATGCACTTAACATGTTTGTCCAAGCTGGGCGACGAGTTAGCCGAAGTGCTAGCAGAATCCCAGACTAACGTATGCTTCGTGTTAATGTGGTATTTGAAACTGGAAGTGCTTCGGTGAAAAGAAAACTCCTTCCTGCAGAGTGTGTATAATACTTTATGTTGGTCTGTCTTGGTGTTTTTTTTGTCCTCATATTTCCATCCAGCAGGCCAACATTATATTATACCAAACAATTTCCAATAAAACACGAGAAATCAGTTCATTTCTTAAGCAGAACATTTCATGTTTCATGTGGTCGCCTATATCCCCTTTGATAATCTAACATTAATATTTAACACCACCGTCTCACCAGAACAGAATGACGTAAATATACGTCATAAAACATGATGTGAATTAAAATGTATTCGTAAGTCTTTTATACGTTCAGTGAATGAACTGCGGTCACTCAGTGGTTTTATTTCAGTGGCAGAACAAAATACTAGTGGGCGATTCACTGGATCAAGTGTAGATGTACTTAAAGGATTCAGGTGCTTTTCAAGGACAGAGGTGGAATACATGAAAAAAGGGCATGGTAACATCGCAAAGAATCCAAAATTAATGTTTGAAAATGTATTAGAAACAAATCTGAGACAAAAATAAAAATACTTTTTTTTTACCTGTATTCCACATATGGCTTGTAGAAATTTCAGATTTATGCAATTTACAGTTAAACTCTTTTATTATTCAAAGATTATAGATATATTATGTGATAGATGCATTTTTGTGTTGTCATCATAAGTGTCTGTTTTTCCTTCCTATTTCTTTTTTTCTATTTTTTCTGTCATTTTATTTCCACTCTTATTTTTCTACTCAGTTTTTTGCCACTCGTTCAATCATATCTGAAGGCAATTGTTGTCAAATGATTAGCATCACATGATGCACTGGGGTTTTAAATCAGAAAATATGTCACCCTTATAGACTTTGAGTAACTGAAATACATTGGTGATGGGGTCCTTACAGAAGACTTGTACTTTTGTACTGCAGTGTCTTGGACTTGTTTCAGTCTGTTGTATATTAGTGCTACTTACTTTTTCAACATTGATAATTGGTTCTTTGCTTTGTGTTTTTTCTCTCCTGTTTTTCACGTAATTTGTCTGTAAGTCTAAATTTGAGGAACTTTAACAGTTGACGGTTTAGAGATACATGGTTCTCACCATAACATAACCATAACACTACACACGTAAGACAGTCTTATACAGTAGAATACAATGCATTGCTTTAAAGTAGGGCAAATAAGACTTAAATATCTACAGAGTACATCAGCTTTTTATGCATTAACTACTTTTCAATGCTACACTTATATACTTTGAGTTGAGAAACACAAGAAAGGGTTTCCATGGTGAAATAATCTGTCAGACTCAAAAAACAAGTTCATGGCTAAAAGAAACAGGCTGTAATAAACTACTTCTATAGTCTCTCAAGTCAAATAATAATGAACAATTTAATTTTATGATGTGAAGTGGTGTGGGATCAGAGGAGATGTTTTCATCAGAGTGCAATGAAAATGTGTCATGATTCAAGCTATCACACAGTCATGTTATATATTTACATCCTTATAAAATAACTGGCAATAAGGTTAAGGATATGACAATATCGAGAGACAACACAATGAAGATTTCTCTGAATTTGAACATTCCCAGAGACAGTTTAATCTAAGTACACAAGTCAGCAAAATACATAAGATAGGCCTAGTCCTTCTTCAATGTTTCAGCGCAGAAATGTTACATATTACATATAAACCTATGGGCTATGTGTTATTGTAGGCATCATCTGTGTTTTTCAGGTTGTATTTATACAAGGGTTCAGTTTCCACCGACTCAAGCCTCCAGACAATCCTCCATAGCAGAGTGTACATCTTGCTTGTTCTCCACCCACACAGAGTGATAGGTGATCTATACTGTAGATAGAGAGCACACTGGGACAGAACATCCGATATGTATATATTTACGAACTCCCCTATGAGTGTGTGTGTGTGTGTGTGTGTGTGTGTGTGTGTGTGTGTGTGTGTGTGTGTGTGTGTGTGTGCGCATGTGTGTGAGTGTGTGCATGTCAGCACCACACGCAAAGACTGTATACATTAATTAATCAATGCTGCCAGATGATGTACTTGAGTATACTCTATCAACAATCCATGTGTATTCATTAGATGGCAATCTCTTCCATTTACTAAAGCAATCCCTCATTACACAAAGTAATGTCCTATTTGAGAGGACTAACCTCAGACATTAAAGCCTTACTCCAGGTCATTCACACAAGTAAGATAATGTGTAATAGACCTCAATTATTGTCTCTCTCCTCTCATCTGTTTGAAGCCATTGCTTTCTGTAAGCGGCTCAGTTCAATAACACCATGCTTGAGCATATGAGTTATTAATAATGCTGTGCTCTTGATGCTTATGCTCTCAGCTCGCCGGCTGACACTGCGGCTACGCACGGTCTTATTCAGAGCCACATTGTCCAAATTGAAAGTACAGGCATGCCTGAGGTTTATGAGTTCTGCCACAGTCAGGGCCCAGGGATCACGTCCAACATGTAACTCAGATGAAATATGTGATTCGTAAGGAAGGAGATGACATCCCTATTTCATCCTGAGTCATCAAGTATCCTCTCTGATACCTTCAGTCTGTTCTTCATCCCCTCTCCTTTAACTATCACTGTGTGTTTAAATATGTACATTTTACACAGCCGCTATTTTTTACTTCTCTGTGCTGAAAAAAAAAAAAAAAGAAAAGAAAAGCATCGACAGAGCATAGGGTGCCCAGCTCATCTGTTGTCAGCAGAGTGCCATATGCAATGTCTAGCTGTGTTATTTTCATCCTAACCCAACTGAAGGTTCACACAGGTGGGCTTACGCATAAGCACATTTATGCACAAACAGCAACAATTCTGCTGCTGCCTCATTTATCGTGGGGGGGGGGGGGGGGGTGAGGCGTGGGTGGGCTCTCTAAGGCAACTTCTGATCCCTCACACCATCTGAGACTGAAAGAGAAAGTGAGAGAAAGACAAATAAGCGTGAGACGGTGAGAAAGAGATCAAGAGAGGTGAAGGTTATGTAAGGAATGAGGAGAAGAAATGTGTCTGACTGAGATCCTGCTTGACCTTTGAAAATACATCGCAGATATAAAATAGAGTCATTGCTACAGAACAGAATGATACTAATTGAACCGTGTAGAAGTCTCTTTTTGAGTTCTGAAGAAATGTAAAGGAGAATCATTAAGGAGGCAGAAGACCTGTCAGTAGGGTGAGTGTTACACCTGGAGAAAAAATGTAAAACAGGATTAGCTGTACAGTAGCAGTGTTCTCATGACTGCCAAGCAAAAACTAACAAAAATGAACGAAAAAAGGTAAGTGATGGAATGATGTCTGAAGGTGGCGGTACAGACTACATGGTGTATGACTTTAAACCTGCAGTGTTTGATAGTTTTCTTAGTTTCACTGGACAAAAAATACATGATTACCTTTCATCTTATTGTAATTCAACTGATCTCAGAGGATACGAGGCCTCTACAGCTACTCCTTCCCTGTGTTTTCAGGATGTAGAAAGTTTACTCTGTCATGCAGGTTTCTGGCTTATCACTGACTGGTTACAGGGCTTATTGCCCCACCCCCCGAAGGAGAGGTGAGGGGTATTGTTTTTTGTTCGGTTTGTTTGTTTGTTTGTTTGTTAACACTTTAGCAGCAAAACTATTCGTTGAAGTCATACCATATTTGGTTTATAGATTGGAAGTGACCCAGAATAGATTTCATTACATTTTGGGAAAAGTAGGTCAAAGTTTAATTTTTTTATGAATTTGTAAAATCTTTTTTTTTTCCCCATTTACTTATAATTGGTGAAATTTCACATGTCTGTAGCAGCAAAACTATTGGGTGAATTCAAACCAAATTTGGTTTAGAGATTGCCAGTGACTCAGAATATATGTCATTACATTTCAGGAAATGTTGGTCAAAATTTACATTTTTAATGAAATTTTTATTTTTTATTTTTATCCCCCCATTTACTTATAATGGGCAAAATTTCACATCTGTAGCAACAAAACTATTGGTTCAATTCACACCAATTCATACCAGTCACCCAGAATAGATGTCATGATATTTTGGGAACAGTGGGTCAAAGTAAAAAATTTTTATGAATTTTTAAAATATTCCTATTTACTTGGAATAGGTGAAATATGTGTGAGGGGCGGGGTTTGTTGTGCCTGGCACCACTTGTTACATGACTGATGCCTGTAATTGCCAATTGCTGATCAGACCCTGTGACCTGGATGCTATTCTACTGCACAACTCCATGTCTCAGCACAGAAGCTTCACTTTTCCATAACAACATGAAAATAGTGGAAGGTTCACCTATATTTGTATTTAGTTGTTTGATTGGGACTCAGAGGAGAGGACTGCAGGGGAGATGCTGTATGTTTTTTCCTTGTGATTTTAACTCCTGCAGCTTTAATACAGTTGTAGAAGTCAAGATTTCCATTGTTTTTTTTTTGTCTTACATGATATGGTAATATCCAAAAGTCACACATTATCATATGAACTCCTTTGCAAAAACAAAAAATTTAATTAAAAAAACCCTAAAGGCAAGTGTCAGAACTTTTTGTAAATTGTGGATTTTTTCCAACCTTTCTGAAGCAAATTTTTATCATAATGTGCATAAAATCATCTTGAAACTACAGTGGTTTTCACCTCAATAAAATATTGTCATGACATGGTATCATTGTAATTTTAAATGTGTCCGCTTTGGCCCTGTAGTTTTGACTCCTTGCCCGTCTGGCCTGACTAGTTCAGCAAAATGGCAGCAGTAAGTTTTTTACTCTCTTGCTCTTTTAAGTTCTGCTCACGCCACTCATCTTGTATATTGTCTCTTCTGCTGTAAAGGGAGACCCAGGAGATGGTCAGGGCATCTGAGACATGGCATGAAGATAAGGGTTACAGTGCTCAACAGACAGTGTCTGCCTCTAAACCCCTCAGCCAGATGGCCAGTGTCTGTCAGGGAGAAAGCCAATTCCCCTGATTCACACGTGCAAATTTACAATCACAGACACACACATGACATGAATGCACCGCAGCCTGCTACTGTATTAAATATGTGCAATGTCCAAATATGTGCAGTCAGGCATCATACATAGTGGTGAACAATAGAAAATGCATAATGTTTTTTTTGGGAGTATCTACTGCTTGGAGCTGCAACTGAACTCCATTGGAAGCCAAAGGTAGTGAAAGCTCTTCAACTGTAAGAGGCAGACACACATTTAAGCCATATGTGTTTTCAGAGGCCATATGCAGTTTTGTTGTTCATCCCATTGTTGGCAAAACACCGGCTGTAAAATGGCAGCCGTAGAGTGTATGATGATATCTGCTGAAGACCGCCATCTCTTCCAAGGGGGAGACATAACGGTTTGTGCACCCCCCTCCTGCCCACCCCAGCCCCCCTCAGTTCTACAGACAGATGGAGATGCTCATCCTTCCTCCCCCTCCTCTCTCGATTCTCCCAGGCGGAGCCGTTCATCCTGCCCCAGGGAACATATGTGCTGCTACTAGGAGAAAGTACAATATCTCATACAAGGGCCAACTATGAGATCTGGCATATTTCCCGAGGGGCTTTTTATTGTTCTGTTGGACCTTCTGTTTTGATGGACAGGCTTGGATTCAGTGCCCACACAACAGACACACAGGGCATCATCAGATCCCCTCTGTGGATCTAAACTTCAACTAAATGTAGTCTGTACGATGAAGTCTGCTTTTCCTGAGTTCAGTAAGGTTTTAGGTTCACAGCCCTCGTTTCTTCTTTTTTGAATTTAACATCACACTGGAGTCTCTTGTTCTTACATAGAATAAAATGTCAGGTTTTCAGAATTAGTAGAGAAATACTTTTCATAAAACTTTCTGAGGTCAAACTAATTGCTCTTTCATACCGTTTGTTATTTCTTTTTTATGCATTCATACATTTCCATAAAATGGTTTGTTCACCACTTGTTTCCATTCATAGTTTAAAAAAATATCTTAGGAGTGTTTTGTGCTTTGTTAAAAATGTTTTAAAGTCTGACAAAAACCTTCACTTGAGAATGACCTGCAAATATTTTGGTAACTGAAGGTAAAGGGTGCTGTGACTCACAAAGCATGTTTTTGGCCATAACTCAAGCATTAGTACCCCAGTTAGAAAGACACTTCACACAAATAATAGTGTGAAAATGTTTGTGAGGGTAATATTTATACCTGCCACCAAACAACTTACCTGTGCCAGATTATGTGTTGTTTTCTGTCATGAATCACTGTATTTCCCTGGAGTTCCTTTTGTTTTCTGTTCTCCTCGCCTCTACCTGTCTCCACTGGCAACTGTATCCTGAAACAGGATGAGGGAGTTAGCGATGTTAAATCTGGGTTTTGAATGTCACAAGGGTAGCTTGGTTAATTCTGCAAGGACATGGAAGGAAGGAAGGAAGGAACCTGGATGTTATTCTACTTCTCAACTTTTTTTTTTTCATCTTTTATGTCATTACTAGCATGTTGATCTTTGGGGAACAATGGGTCATATTCACCCTGTAACACCTGAAAAATTAAATCATTGACAGAAACTTCCAGTTCTTTGAAACTGGAGCCTTTATTGGCCCTTCTGAACAACCAAAAAACATTTTTTTCAAATATCAATTTAAATGTATGATTTTGAATTTTGTATCATATTTGATACATCAGGTCTTAATGCTCAAATATGATTATTTTTTAACAAACAAAAATATAACACAAACATATCTAGCAAATTGGTAATTCCTTTTCAAAATTGGCAAAATTCTGCATCCTTCCTCATTAATGACAGTCTTGTAGTGTCACTGGAAAGGCCTCTGGTGAATGAATTCCTCCCCCCTGGTGGATTATCTGTGTATTGCATGTATCTAATTGTATATGTCAGGTTTTTCAAGAAAAAAATATTGCACTGATCATGTGGAGGGCTTCAAAACTCATGTATCAAATATGATAACGTTTGGTGTTATAGGGTTAATACCGATACCTAGGGACTGAAGTTAGTAAATTCGTTGTTTGTGTTTTTAACTTCATTTTCCCATCATGCAGCGTGGTACTGCGCTTCCGGTCAACCATCATGGCCAACGCAACATGATTGTAAGGCTACTGTATTCCAAAATTACTAATATCTCCCAAAATATTGGTCCTATCAACTTGCTGAGATATTTACCTCCGCCAAGGAGGTTATGTTTTTGCCAGGGTTTGTTTGTTTGTCTGTCCGTTAGTGTGCAACATAACTCAAAAAGTTATGGACAGATTTTGATGAAATTTTCAGGGTTTGTTGGAAATGGGATAAGGAAGAAATGATTAAATTTTGGTGGTGATCGGGGGTGGGGGGGCCCACGGGGGGGCCCATTTCCAACAAACCCTGAAAATTTCATCAAAATCTGTCCATAACTTTTTGAGTTATGTTGCACACTAACGGACAGACAAACAAACAAACAAACAAACGAACCCTGGCAAAAACATAACCTCCTTGGCGTGGGGGGGGCCCACAGGGGGGGCCACTGATCAGCCTTGACGGAGGTCTGCGCTCTCCGAGTGCTTCTAGTTAATGTGGGAATAGGACTACTCCTCAACTGTAGGTACCAAATTGGCCAGTTAAAGACATCTCAATTTCTCAGAACTGTGCAGATGCACACACACACACACACACACACACACACACACACACACACAGATGCTCTGAGACCTTCCAGTATTATTATATAGATGCTCACAGTTAGATGTGTGTTGAATCAAAAACATGTATTTTTTTTTACTCACAAACCTTAAAACCATATATCGATTTTTTTTTTTCTGGGAACCCAAACCTTGAGCTAAATTAGTTGTAGGGTTGGAGTTAGCCTTGAAAAGAGAAACTGCAGGTGGAACATGCATGAAATTATGTTTCATTTAAGAGAGTATATGTTGTACTTTCTGTATGTAACATGTGACTGAAGCACAGACTAAATTATATCAGTTTAAATGTGGTTCAAAAATGACATATAAAGCCTAACACGGTTTGTCACTGGAGGGTGTTATGGATGTTAAAAAGTGTTTAAATATTTTATTAATTTGGTCATTGTGACAGAGGTTGTTCAAAAGATGGATGACTACAATATACAGTATATGAGATTCAGTCATTTTTACTTAGGGTGTTTTCACAGAACCTTGAGGAAAACCAAAGGGATATAGTTGAAATACAAATAAATAAATACCTTTTTAAAACTCTTGTGCAAGTTCTTGTAAAATCATTTGGTTCTCAGTAGAACCCCATGGGTATGTTAGCACCCTTCAGAAGGTGGAAAAGGTTCTTAATAGACGTAGTTTTCTGAGTGGAACCATTACTAAAGATCATACAATTTATAAAGTGATTTTCAGAAAAAATAACACAGTTTAGTCTTTTCCCTACATCTCTTTATCTATACTCTTCATTGCTGTCAAACAACTTATATTAGGGAATTAAACTAATTATTTGCTCCATGGTAACATCAGTATATGAAAGCAGAACTACACCTCCGTGATGCTGGACTCTTGTCCAGCTTTTGCCAAAAAGTTTCACTTCTTTACATCTACTTTTCCATCACACCACAAGGTTCCTCTGTAGAACCTGTAAGAGTGGATTCTGGGTGGTTCCACAAACCAAACAGGGTTCTATGGGGACAGCAGACAAAAAAAACTCCATTATATTTCCAGAAATAGGACTTTTATTTCGAAATTGTGTGATATGTTGCATGTTGAAATAACTACATCTTATAATAATGTCTGAACATTAACAATTTGCTAATACTTCATTTATCCAGATAAAACTAACACAGTTACATTGTAGTTTTAAATTTTGAGAGAGATGATTCATTTTCATGTTAGCTGTAGTTTATGCTAATTTTTTTTCAATACTGTAAATCACTGGGGTGTTTGCAAGATTCAGTCTATCCTCAAAGATGTTTTTTTTTTTTTTTTTTTTTTTTTTTTTTACAATTTTCAGGACATGACCATTGTTGGATCAGTATGAAGTACAGGACATAGCCACCAGGGTCTCATCAGTTCCAGAAGCACATTTCAGAGGCACCTCCCAAAATAAGGCTGTTTTTGACAGTAAAACCAACTCTGGCCTCCCCCGGACTTGAGTGTTGTTCTGCCAATGCACATAATTCACATACTAAAAATGTCCAGTGTGGTGCATTCATGGCAATTTTTTACTGAATTTGCACCTCCCTTGCTTAAAAGTGATGCACAAAGTACAATTAAACATGACCAGTTCAGGTACGCTTTAAATCAGCTGCATATTTGACATTTGGGCCCCTACATTGGCACTTGCAAAAAGTGGAGAACTACATTTAGACAGATATCTGGCCTAATGCAAATACAGGGACATGATGCTGGGCTGCGGTTGTTCTCAGCCAATGGAAAAGCAAAACAGTTAATTGAAGGCCCACTAGAAGAACCAATTAGACACCAGCACTTGAACAGGCCCTGGAACCAATGGAACCAATCAATGGAAATAGGATATTGATCACAACCTCCACCTGTTTAAAAGCCTACCTTCACCCACCCCCATATTTAACTCTGCCAAGGAGGTTATGTTTTTGCCAGGGTTTGTTTGTTTGTTTGTTTGTCTGTCCGTTAGTGTGCAACATAACTCAAAAAGTTATGGACAGATTTTGATGAAATTTTCAGGGTTTGTTGGAAATGGGATAAGGAAGAAATGATTAATTTTGGTGGTGATCGGGGGTGGGGGGGCCCACGGGGGGGGGGGGGGGGGGGCAGACCAGAAAATTTCATCAAAATCTATCCATAACTTTTTGAGTTATGTTGCACACTAACGGACAGACAAACAGACAGACAGACAAACAAACCCTGGCAAAAACATAACCTCCTTGGCGTGGGGGGGCCCTACGGGGGGGAGGGGCCATTGATCAGCCTTGGTGGAGGTCTGCGCTCTCCGAGTGCTTCTAGTTGATTCTGTGGGCAAAATTAGGAGTGTAGTATCCTTTAAAATCAGTGCATGACAATGGTGTCGATGACTACAGTAGACTTTATGAGCACAAAGCACCAAGAAAAACATCAGTCTCAAGTTTAATGAACATTATTGTTATCGGCCAAATGAAACCTTGTAGCACCACCTTTTGTAATAAGTTATTACATGCTGTGTCTTTCAAATTTCAGTGCACCAGGAAGTTTCTTGTGAGTCATACTTAATTAGTGCAGCTTTTGTCTTTAACTTGCAAACACATTCTCCATTATAATGAATACAGTTACATTTGATTTAGGTTTGACCAATGAAACATCCGACTAGTTTTTTTTTTATGAATTTTAATTAAGCTGGAATGCTTAATGTTGTTCTGCTGGTATGATGGTTTTTCTAATCAAGGCATCAGTTTTGATGGTTTATTACATTATGCACCAAATTATTACATTTCATTTTTTAAAAAGTGCTACACCCGCATTTTGTAAAAACTGTTGCAATATGTAATAAGTTAATACAAAATGTGGCAAAGTTTATTACAAAATGCATTCAAGAATTATGCATTTTGTAATAAAATTCTTGGATGCATTTTGAAATAAACTTTGCCGCATTTTGTAATAACTTACATACTCATATTTTATACTACAAAATGTGTGTTCAAGAATTTTATTACAAAATGTGTTCAATAATTTTATCACAAAATGCTCTCAAGAATTTTAGAGTTCAAGAATCCTACAGTGTGCCTTGTAATATTTTTTGAAATCTTGCATGTTTATGTGGATTTTTTTGACTCCAAACAGTAAGACACTCCATGAGTTTCCAAAGAGCACCTGTGGATAATCACCAAGAAGACCCAGCAGCACTTCCACTTTGTTGGTTCAGCGTTCAAGAATTTTATTACAAAATGTGTTCAATAATTTTATCACAAAACACGTTCAAGAATTTTATTACAAAAGGTGTTCAATAATTTTTATTAAAAAATGCATTCAAGAAGTTTATGACAAAATGTGTTCAAGAATTTTATGACAAAACATGTTATTACATAATGAGGTGAAAAATTATTACATTACATATTGCACTGTAATTACATAATGCGGCCCTACAAGCCTCTATCTGGGATCTATGACCTTGTTTTGTAAAAAATTGCACATATCCCTCTGAACTGAAGAAAAATATCTTAAGTTTACTGTAGTTTGGAGCTTGAATTACTGTATTTCTGTACATGAAATAGTTTTTTATTCCTAATTTTGTGAACACACTGTTGCCATGACAAAACATGTTTACCTCCTGAAGTGGATTTACACGGTTCTTAGGTCTGTAGCACCACTGTGGATAATGGAGGATGTTCTTCAGTGTTTACAAAGCATAGAGAATGGGTCGATACTGAATTGAAAACAGAGGAAGGGTAGGGTTTAGCCTGGATCATATAAGTCATCATGGTTCATGGCTGAGTGTGATACTAAGAGGGAGTATGGAAAATTACCACACAGCAAATTAACTTGGCACAGTGTGATTAAAAATAATTTTTATGAAACTAATTTGCACTTACTGTAGCATAAAATTAAGGTTGCTTTGGAACAGTTGGTTCAATTTTCAGAAGACCATCAGGACTTTTGAAAATTTAATGAGGATCCAAATTGCTTCTTTCCCTCCCGTTCACATCATGTATTTGTGACAATCCAATGCTGTCTTTGTCTGTTTAAAAGCAAAGAGCAGCAGCGGCAGCAACCTATTAACATACTCACAAAAGCCCAGGTGGATCATTTCGGCAGAATTTAGTGAATGCCTTTGGTTGATAGTTGGTAGATTTTTTTTTTCTTTCAATTCCCATACACGGGGTGGCGGGTGACTTCTCTCACACAGAGGACAGAAGGGGATAAATGTTTAGCATTTTTTTGAAATCAAATCACAGCATCTCCCATCAGCACTCAGTCTTTTAACACTCAGGTGGCATTTAAGGAAGTGTTGAATGTATAATGTAGGCTGAGTGCCAGGACGAAGCAACTCAGGTGGCTGTTAAAAATGACAAGGGGGCAAGTCATTTTATACAGTAAAATTCTAGGTGATCATCCTGTTATTTCTGCTTTTTTCTTGTGTCATTATACTGGGGTATCCTTTGTACCTTTTGGAGGTGCATTTTCACTGTAAGCCTGGATGATGAACATACTTAGAAAAAAAAAAAAACAAAGAAAAAGAAAGAATTAGAATGCACTTAAAAACATAAGTTTGATGACATTACTAGAAAATATTAAGTATAGTAAACTCATCTGTAGATATAGTTGAATGTGTGAATAAATTTAAGTTAAATCAGTGTTTTTCAACCTTGGGGGTCAGGATCCCAAGTGAGGTTGCCTGGAATTGCCTGAAATTTCTAGTAATTGATAAAAAAAAAAAAAAAAAAATTACTTATAAAAAATATATCATGAGTTGACAGAGACAATCCCAATCCATAAAAGACATGACAAACTGTGAAGCTGAAACTGAAGCACTGTGGTACTGTTTATCCTTCAAATGTTCATTGTGGTCAGTTTCAGATGCTGCAGTTCTTTCATAATTCATAGTTTGAGTTCTTGTTTGTTCAGTATTCATTGTCAGGCTTGTAAATACAAGCTGGACTGACTGTACATATCCTGAGCAAGGAAAATAAAATTCTCACTTTGTGCAGTAATCTACACCTGGCTTTTCTGCCTCTGTCTATAATAATATACATTATATAGACTAAATGTCATCTAAAATTAACAATCATTTGCAACATAGTAAAGCAAACTATTTAATGATCAAAAACAAATTAATTTTAGCAAAAAAATGTCTCTGTTCTGAATGTCTGGGGTCCCCAGATATTTGTGATGTTAAAATAGGGTCACGAGCCAAAAAAGGTTGGAAACTACTGGGTTAAATGGATTTAAATTAATAAGTTTTAGTTATGACCACACCTCTTTTTCTTTTGACCATGTAACTTGTCACCTGCCCATGCATGTATGAACATGCCAGTCTCAGTGCTTTCAGTCAAAGAGTAGCTGCTATAGGAGTTTTGGTACTCATCATACACGATACTGTACATCTCAAAAAGTTCTAAGTGGCTGTTGGCTATCGAAGATTGTTTGTTTTAACCATGACGACTGTTTTGTTTTATTGTCCAAATTGTTCTATTGTCCACCATCAACTTGTTCCATGGACATTTTCTCTTAGCAACATGTCCTCTAACTAACTTGCAACTTTTCTCAGTGGGGGTGACTATAAGCCTGGATAAGTTGTTAAAATCTTAGTTAAAATGTAAGTTAAATGTACTTAAAAAGTTCATAAATCATTACTTAATTTTTTTTTTTTTTTTTTTTTTTTTTTGAGGCAACCACTTTTCTCAGTTTTTTAAAGTAAACTCAACTTATCTGGGCTTACAGAGCTGGGGGGCAGCCATGGCCTTGAGCAAGGCACTTTGCTCCCTGGGCTCTTGATATGGCTCCCAGTCTGCAGTGTGTGGTGTGTTCCTGCATGTTCTAGTGATGGGTTAAAAGCAGAAGTTCAACTTCGGTGTGTGGTGCATGTCTACTAACAAATAAAGAATCTTAATGTTAAATCTTAACAATATGAGGTACGAATATTTGGGTTAGATTAACACCTCACCGACTTTTGCAGTTCAGTGATAGATTTAATGAAATAAATAGATTTAACCGCACAACAGCCTCTGAAAAGCTAAACAATAGTACAAATGTACTGTTTGAAAATCAGATAATACATCCCTTTCACAGCAGTGGTGAAGCCGGTATTAAACCTGATTGTCCTCAGGCAGTTTAGAGAATCACAGAACTAAAAAGATAGGTCTACAAGACACAAAATAATAGAATTTATGAACATTTCTAACTGCTGAGAGATGAGAGCTGGAATCACAAACATCACAGGCAACAGTTGAACAGTCCTCAGATTACTGTGTCTTTCTGCTCACCTGTCTCTGTCTCTATCTGACCCTGTCGCTTGAATAAAACTTCACTTCACTGTTGTTTGGATTCTGACAACCGCTACAATGGAGAGAATAGAAATCTGGTCGGAAGTTATATTTACACTGACATAAACCTAGCAAGGCTGAAGGAAAGTGATGTGTTCTGTCTGTCCTTCCTCCTCCACTCCATTCAGAACCAGGGACAGAGTCATACGGTTCTATGAAAATAGCCTAAACGTCTGTCTCACATGGAAAAATAAACCAGATAAATTCTGTGCTAAGACTCTAGATCCAATAATTAGTGTCATATTCTCTCCAGATCCAGCAATGCATTTTTGTCCTCTGTAGGGGACAAGAGTTTCACATCTTTACTTAAAAAAATCAATCAATCAATCAATCAATCAGTCAAAAAAAAAAAAAAGATAATAATAATAACATTGTCTACTACAAAGGACAGTCCATAAAAATAATATCTAAAAACTGCTGCATTAAATTGTTTCAAGACAGTTATTTAATGTAAAAAGTCCAAAACTTGTACTTTCGTGGGTCTCCAGAGGATATACTTTATGGTGGAAAAGTTTAAAGGAAAAATATGTGACAGTTTCACACAGAACAATGTACAGACTACACAATAACATTCTGTTTCAGTCATGACCAGAAGTGTGTGGTGGTTATGTCCAACCCACTGGACTGTGTTATGAAGCTAAGGCTAATTTGGAAGATTCCTGACTTTACAGCTAACAAGCACATAACCTAATGACTCACCCCTCATACTCCTCTATGGTACTGCAAAGGTGTTGGCATATTAATTTGTGCTTTAGAACTTAATTCTTCTTCAGTCAGAAAATATTGTTTTAAGAAGTGGGTATACTCTCAATTTTTGCCTTTTTTTTTTTTTTTGTTCTTTTTAAGTAGTCCACAAAAAAACGCCCTGTTTTAGAAACAGTGACATGTCAGACTACTCTATTTAGTTTACCCAAAAATCTATCAGTAGTATTTGCTCACTATTATAAAATTATCATGACTTCATCAGGAGGATTTTGTAGGTATTACTGGTCACACAAGCAGCTGCATGAATGTAAATGGATTCAATATTAGGCAAACATAGGATAACGTTAGCCTTTCATAACATTAGCCTTTCATGATGTTAGCCTTCCATAACGTTAGCTATCTCACACAGTTTAACTATTGGTGACAAAATCTCTTCTCCTCTAAATGTGCAGTCATATGGCCAGTAGTTTAAAACAGGGACTCATTTGGAAACCACCTTAAAACTTACCTCAGAATTATGTGTTCCGTGAAAGGAGGTTCTCTCAATATGTGTCTCTCACTTGAAATACGTTTATTCTGCCTTTCTCGTTCACATTTCCAATAATTGCTTTCAATGTGACGTGCAGTGACCTGTCAATCAACTGGCACTGTGGCACTGGCACCTGAGGTGTCCAACCAGGTTCCAGAGGTGGCCAGCACTAGTTAGCGATATTTTCCTCGGCATGACCCGCCCTACTCAGCCTCTGATTGGCTCATGAGTCCTCATTCCTAAAGTTAACCAATCTAATCAGTGAAGGCACTGAGTACTAGCCAATTAGAGGCACAGTAGGGCGGGTCATGGCTTCACCATCCTAAGGGAAAAAATGAGCAATTTGGCTCAGATACTACTGAATGGTGCACCTTGGGGGGGATTTAGAAGCGAGTACATGCAATGCTGACTGAAAAATAAGTAGGTATACGCTGTATGCCGCTGTATACCCTGGACTACACCACTGTCCCCAACTATAGCTCTTTTCCATGTTCATGAATTGGAAAGAGGGGCAAAGTTTGGTCTTTAAAGAAACAGCATTTTTTTCCCCCTCTGGCAATATCATGGCCATTTTCACCATTTTCTATAAGGTACATGAAACATAAAATGAGAGACAGAGGGTATAAATACATAAACATGCATGAAACTGGGCATGAGAAATAGCTAGTGATTATTACCAGTTAAGTTTTTGGAGTGAACTCCACACAGCCTAGCACTAAGTGGGTACATGCCACACTTTGTTTCTTGTGCGCTCACACAGGATTTGGCCTACTTAAAAAAAAAAGACATCTGATCTTTATGAGCTTCTCTTGATAAGGCAGGGAGACATTAGGGTGACGGGTGTTCTAACTCATCTTCATAGTCAGTGTATGGAAGAGAAATGCTAGCAGATGACAGCAGACAGCAAGCAGGATGTAATCATCCTTTACCTCAGCGTGGCCTCCATCCTGTAGAGCAGCTCTTATCTTGTCCTCTGTCAACATTCATGGTCTGTCTGAAATGACAGGGTAAGAGGCCAGTCTGATTCTGATTTTTAGACTAGACGTGTGTGTGCGTGCTTGCCTGCTAGCAGCATACTCTTACAGTTCAGTCACTTAGTATTAGGTTGGAGATTTAGAGTTATGTCTCTGCCGGTGCATGTTAATGAAGTGATCAGAAGTTACAACCCACAACAAGAGACGGATTTTGTTTTATTTGTTCTTTTAAATTCATTTAAACAAGCAGAAAATGCTAACTCCCCACTGCATCACACACAACTAAGCTAAGATCAGCACTGATCTTAGTTTAGTTGTGTGTTGGGTATTCTGTCTCTCTCTTGGCTGTGGTAACAGAGCCAGCTGATCCCAGATCTGTGTTTGTGAGTAACCTTGTACCTAAAATGTGTGAACCACAGGAGGGCTTGTTTCTGCCTGAGGCTGGGCACCTGTAGTTGAAATGACTGTCTGAAAGTGATGGATATGAGAGACCCGGGCTTGTCTCAGTAAGTGTAAAAGATACAGTGTCAGGAGGAGCAGACTGAACAGAAGGAAGGTGGTTCCAACAATTCATTTGTTCGGCTTTTAATTGTGTTATGCAAGTAGCTAAAGAGAATTAGAAATATTTACAGTACATGTAAGTAGATTAAGCCTTGTAATTCAGTAAGCGGTCTCTAATCAGCATAGACACTCTTTATTTCTGGAAATCCTGTTAATTATTTATAATTCCATTGTTAGCTACTATTTGGAGTGTGTATCTAGTGCTTATGAAGATCTTTATCTTTATCTTGTTGGCCTTTTTTGTCACTCTACCAAAAAATGTTTCCCATGTTGTCCTGACTGTATTTTTCATTTATATGCAGATGACACCATTGTTTAGCATCTTCACCAATTAGGGATATATCAGTGTTCTGCACAGCTGTGGTTACATGGCAGGTACTGTTATGGTACTGCAACAAGTGCTGTCGAAATGACAACAATTCTAGCAATGCAACTCAAATATTTGACATGTTTAGGAGTCTAACACAGCTGTGTTATTTTTACTTCTGTGGCGGCTGACAAATACATTACTTCTAAGTCAAATAGTTTTTCACTCGCAAGATTATAGGTTTATTGATCAAGTCCTGCCATAATGTTCACAGAAGCTACATTTTCCTGATTCTCTGCATAGCTCAAGCACAGCGGAGCTTTCTGAACTAAAGTGCAGGATGAATGATGCCACTGCCATAAACAGACATATATTCGTAGCTGATAGCAACATATACCGAGGTACTTCTGTCTGCCAGTGACACCGTGAACCAGCCCCTGATAACGAAAACACTTTAGTCTGTCTTAGAAACTGGCTGAATGTAAAGGAGGAATAAGTTGACTTGTTTCTAAGGAGTGAAAAGATTCATCATTTTGACCTCTTAGCAAAATATTACCTTCTTCTTTTTTTAAATATATGCATGGTTTATTGTAAATCCTCCAGTTCAACTTACATTTCAGTCACATATGCACCACATTTTTGTCAGCTATCCTTTATATTAATGCAGGTTAACAAATTATTTCCAGTCAGCCTGTTTTGATGGCCTCGATGTTTTTTATTGTAAATCTGTACTGAATCTGTTTACAGCAAAAAGACAATATTAAACATTCATGTTTCAATTTAAATAGGATTCCTTTCTCTTGACTTTTTAAATGTAATTTTACTTTTAAATATCCATTATTAGGAGCTTCAGTCAAAAGAAGAAAAAGGCAATTAAATGAAATTAATTACAGCAAATTATGCAATGAATTGTTATTTTCTAATGACTTAACAGCCCTAATTACAACATTTATGAGTCTGTGTTGTTGGTTGGTTTTATTACTGTATCTTTTAATTTTTTTTAAGTAATATAGAAGACATTAGTATCAATCTTGGCTCAGCTCATGTTCGTCTTTTATAGTGTAGGTCCTCATCAGAGGCGATTTCTCAAAGACTGCAAGGGAAGCCCGGCTTCCCCTAAAATTACGAAAATTAAATGGTTAAATATGTGCGGTTGTGTTGACATTTCATAGACTACAAATATGTTAGAACATGTTCATCTCAAAGATGAGTTTGTTCAGAATCAGCTTTATCACAAACCAACGGACTCGAAGTTGTCTACTTCTCATACATTCCCGTTGCGCTGTTTTCTCATACGATCGATGGTCAGTGCATTTGCCTGTAGACGCTCAGCGTCCATGGATTTCAATTGGACTTCATGGAACAGTTTTTTTCATTGCCTCAAAACTGGACGGTAATTGGATAAATGCCACAATGTTGTCCCGCCCCCAGATGCTCAGGGGGGTGAATGGAGCTGTGGGCGGAGCTCGGCTGGGCTGGACGCCAGGCGGTTGGAGGATCAGTCAAAAGGCTGAATCCTGTTTGACTGACAGCTATTTTAAGATCTACTCCTTCATTTGACAGAGTTCAGTTTAATACCGTAATAATATTCTGCTTGTGAAATCGAGAGAGAAACCACTACGAAATTACTTGTTCATTTCTTGCACTGTAAATAAACCACACTGACTGTACTTCCTTGTTTCAATTTAACATAATTTCAGCGTTTTCTTGTTTACTTGGTATGATAAGGTCACTGACCATTTTCTTAAAAAGGAATGGAGGGCCGAATATATGTTTAAATAACTTGACCATTTTTTTTTTATACAAGCTGACAATGAGCTTCCCCTGTCTGAAAGATGAGCGGCTGCCACTGGTCCTCATATAAAGAGATGCCCCTGAGATGGCAGTTGAGTGAATCCAATTGCAACTTTTTGGTGTTCTAGTCTCACATCAAAAAACAGATCCAGAAGGGTTTAAAGGAGGATCGTGTGACACCTGATAGTGATGGATTATGGGTATTTAAAGGGGCTTTATTAAAAATAACCAAACATTGTCATTCAAGTATTGAAAATAAAGAGTTCTGAAGTTCTGCCAAATTTGCCAACATACTGGATTCAGGAGCTATAAACTGAATATACAGTCACGGAAAAAATTATTAGACCACCCTTGTTTTCTTCAATTTCTTGTTCATTTTAATGCTTGGTACAACTAAAGGTACATTTGTTTGGACAAATATGATGATAAGAACAAAAATAGCTCATAAGAGTATAATTTAAGACCTGATATTTAACCATTTTCCATATTTTCTTGATAATAGCTGTCATATCAGTCCCCGGACTTCAGCCTCTTTTGTCTGTCTTGTCTGTCATTTCCTGTTTTATTTTGTTAAGTTCTCCCCTTGTGTCATGTCTGGTGTCTTTGCTTCCCTTCCCTGATTGTTTCACCTGTGTCTGATTACCTGTCTCCGCCCTGATTTGTTCCACCTGTGTCTCATTGTCTTCCCTCCCTTTTGTGTATATAAGCCCTGTGTTTTCCCCTGTTTGTCGCCAGTTCGTATTCACCATTGTGTGTCTACTTAGCAGCGTTTCTTCTTCCTGTTTGTCTGCCTGCCTGTCTGTTTTTGACCCAGATTGTTTCCTTGATGCCAGAGATTTCTGCCTGTCCCCTGTCTGTGCTTCTGCCTCAGTGTCCACTTTTGTGTTCGACCCTTTTGCCTGGATTAACGGTACGTGAGTTTGCCTTTCCCCAATGTCCTGTTGCCTGTCTGCTTGCCTCTCTGTGTATGACCTGGTCTGTCTCCTGACTCTCCTTTGTTTTCCCCTAGTCGGGTTCCCCTCGTGTGCTCCCAACCCGGGCTGTGGGCCTTCCCATTCGGGTTCGGACCCCATGACAAATCCACAAGGCAGTTTCACTGAAGACTCCTCCATAACCTTTTTGTGTGAACTGTATTTTCTGACTGTGTCTAATAAACACAATTACATTGTATTTTTGTCTGTGGGTCTTGCATTTGGGTTCAGTCCTCGTACTACCAGTCCTTACAATAACCAAAATCACTTAAGAACTTACATCAACACCTATGGCATTGTACTGCCAAAAACAGTGCTTTTAGGCAGGAGCTAGTACTTGATTGCATAACCACTGTTTTTGATGACTTTTGATGGTCTAATAATTTTTTCCGTGACTGGCCCACTAGAGGTTCCAATCTGGCCTGCACGATGAATTTGCATAGTACAAAAATTACATTTAAGATTTTAAAAGTCAAGTGTGTCAAATTCATTTTAGTTCCAAAATTGTATTACGTTATTCTTGTTCCCACATGTTTTGTGCATTTATAGATCCACTGCAATCTGTAATGCATGTGTGTAGGTGATAAGCTGAGGCATGATGTTATTAAAATTGCTCTTTCAGGTTTTTGAAGTTTTCAATTTGGAGTCATTATTATTTATAGGCTATTATGCTGTTATTTTGCTGGTCCGGCCCACTGGAGGTTAAATTGGGCTGTACGTGGTCCTTGAAATTAAATGACTTTGACACCTCTGTCCTGATTTTTTTGACCACTAGAGGGAGTATGGAGTCATTGTGTTGGTTTCTCATGGTGAAGAAAACTAACACCATCAGGCCTTTGACCAAAGCATCAGAAAGTGACCAGATGGGATGAGAACCACGGAGAAACAACTTTCAGAGTCAAAGAAAGTGACAAAGTGATAAAAATTACACACACTGGTGTTGTTTTCACCACTGGACACAGCTCTAAATGAAAAGAATAGAGTTTGATGATGGAATCAGTGTTTCTTCTATGGGTGAATCTGATTATGAAGCTTAAGAAGGTACAGAGTTCAATAAACTGGCCATTTGTTGATTCACGGTTCAAACTAAAATGTGACAAGGCCAACATTTGATGGACAAAACAGATATATGGCGCAGCTCTTGACCACATAAACCACCCAAAAAAATAATGTGATGTGTGGAGTTATTGAATGTAAAGGTTACAGCGTTATTTCGACTGGCTGTTAAAGTAACTGGCCATGAGTTCTTGTTTAAAGAAGAAAACTCGGTACCGTAATACAGATGTGTGTAAACAATACCCTTTACACTTTATTTAGTGAGTGAAATGCCACAGCTTGAATAAACGTTTAAGCCATAAAGACCCAGTGCTACTTTTGTGGCAGTTCCAAAGTATTTTTTTCTCTGTATTTAACTTTTCTTAAGTGAGTTATCACCATTTATTATGACATCATCCTCTGTGTTTTTTCAGTGAACATCATGTATTTTCCCATGCTTAATTTATTGATCATGTGGATATTCATTAAAACTCAGTGTAAAGTCAACAGCTCTTATATCGCAACAGAAAAAAAACTGAAGAAGAGGTGACTTTTTCAGTAAAATATAGCATTAACTGGACAAAAAGCAAGTGTTTCCATCCACTGTCATTGATCCAGCTCCATGGGTTTTACTGGTGAATCAATGTTGTAGAAGATGACGATGTTTCCATAGTAACTACAGAGCCTCTGAACGTCCAAATGGGTCATATCTGATGACTATGAAAAGATGACAAACTGCATTTTACACCAGTAATTTACATGCATTGATAGGATTAGTGGATCAGAAGTTATTTAACATTTGACATCAGCAGATGGTTTTGGTCGTCCTTGGCTGTTTGGGTGGTTATGGGTTAAATACAACACTAGTGTTGAGATTGTTCTTGTATTCTAAATGGTGTTCTACGTATTGACATATTGTGTTGCACATATTGTTCTTGTTCATGCATTGTCCATATGATGCATCGCAGGGGATGTGTGACAGTCAGCTGCTCATTATAACAGATTTTCTTGTCACCCATAGGTGCAAAAAAACCTGTCTTCAAAGAGTGTTCTATTGTTCTTTTTTCCCCAAATATCCGGGGTGGCACAATGACAACAACCACCTTCTATTCCCTGTATCCAGGGTCATCGAGAGCATGGGCTTTCAGAGTACCTGACACCTCGAGGCCACTCCACGGTCCTCAGAGCCACAGGTCTGGCTGATCTCAGCTTGTGCTTCTTCTCTCCTTTGTGACTAAGTCTCTTTCACCCAAAGTTAATTTTTAATGACACACTTTGTTATGTGGGTCCATAGGGGGCCCTTAGTGGCTGTGCTTTAATAAAGAGAGTCTCACTGCTTGCTCCCTTCTGAGAAGGCTTCATTAAAACCAGTGATGGAAAAAAAAAATGTCTTTGAAGTCCCAGATTTGAGTCTTTTAAACTTTAAGTTTCTCCATCCATCTGTCTGTCTGGAATTTTATGAGTTTATTTTCATTTTTACGTTAATGAATGCAATAAACAAACAAGTCATTTTGAAGGACAGAGGATGTGACCCCCCGAGGGCCACTTTATAACTGCAGTGGAGTGTGTATATGTGTGTTTTGTGAGTCCACTGGGAACAGCAGTAGGACTGGGTTTTAAAAGAAAAAAAAAAGGTACATGTGCACCATCAATCTTCATCAATAATCTTTCATCATTGTGCTATGATATATGATGCAAAGAATAGACCCAGTACTGTTTTTAAAGCTGAAACCACAAAGGTTTACAAAGCCATCATTAGTTTGTGAAGCATAAAACCCCACAGTATCCGACTCTAATCAAATCAAACATATTTCAAAATACACCTGGACCAAATAGCTCACTACATTATTAAAGGATCATTGTGATCAGGATCCGACTGCTTTTACATATTTGTTTATTTTGTTCTGGCAAGTAATAACGTTGTATAAAAATAGACTGGTTAATTTGGTGTCTAAAAGCCACCAAGACCATTTCAGTGTTTCCCTGGTAACAATACATAAGACCTGACTGGGAGCAAAGAGAAAACATGGCGCAGATTTCAGTTTGTTAAGAGAACATGGAGTGAACTCCAATAACCCTTTGGAAATAGCAACATTTTTCTGGTTGTTAAAAGTTGGTGCTGATGCTGTTCACTTGACACTTTGTCTTTACTTCTACAGTCCACAGATCTGAGGGATATTTGGAGTGCAGTGTTTTCAGGTAAATTGTTGACTCTTATTGTGACCTACTGACTAATCCAGCCATCTGAACTGTGGTCTATAGCAGTGATGCTTTCACTGCAGAGCCCATCTGAGCACAGTTTCACAGACAAAAGACATTTGTCACTTCATCTGACAGACAAAGGTCTGTGCAGAGGTGGATATCCCTCAGTCTTCAAATACAATTCTGAAATTTGACACGACACATGTTTTGGAGAAAATATTACATACCGCTTCAGTGTTTGCATAGCTCATTGTGGTTTCGGTGATTTGCGAATGAAAAAAGTTCTAAACCTCAGATTAAACTTGAACTCACTTTAGGCTTTAGTGAATACATGTTATGCAATAACACCCATATTGTACAACAGAAAACCTGAACAGAGAATGTAGTAAATGTATCCTCATTTATTATTATATATCATAATGGTTATTACAGAATGCAGGAGTTTCTCAGTGTAACAATTAACACAAATATTTTCATCTGTCCACATTTTTCCAGTTAACCCATAAAGATCAAGTTCTACTTTGTTGGCAGTTCCCAAATGATTTTTTCTGTATTTTCAACTTTTCTTAAGTGATTTATCACCATTTATTCTAATATTATGCTCAGTATTTTGCAATGTCAAGTGAAAATCCGGGATTTTCCTGTATTTAATTTATGGATTATGATTGATGTCCGTGAAAGTTCAAATGAAAGCTGAATGTTGTTAAATAAAAAATAGAGAAATTGGAGGAAAAAGTGACTTTCTCAGTAAAATAAGTCATTAACTGTGTCTCCATCCACTGCCATTGAGCCAACTCCATGGGTTTTACTGTTGAATCAATGTTGTAGAAGATTATGATGTTTCCACGTTCACTACGGAGCCTCTGAGCGTCCAAATGGGTCATATCTGATGGCCATGAAAAGATGACAAAACTGCATTTTACACCAATTAGTTACATGTATTGATAGGATTAGTGGATCAACAGGTATTAAACTTTTTACATCAGTAAATGATTTTGGCCGCCGCTGTTAAAAGTCAGTCAGAGGCCACTCTACTGCTCTGCACAGGAACAGGATTAGGTCATCTTTATATTTAGTGAGGGAGAAAACTGACAAATAAGGTAACTATTTTCAATTTCGGGTGTTTTTGCACCAACTTTATACTTGACTGTAATGTTATTTCTACAGCTACATGAGAGCAGTAAAAAGATCAGCTTTTTTTTTGGTCATATTTATTTTACAAATGCAGCAAAAGTCAAGAACTTAATGTCAAAAGCCAGCCTCAAAAAACTCATTCATATTTTTATTTCTAGCAAGGCTGACTGCAGCAGGGCTCCCCCAAAAGGAATATCAAGGAGCTAAAAATGCCAGTTTCTCTTCTGTATTATAATGTATAACATGGTGTGTGCAGGATATTTATCACTTCAAAATGTTGTAGATTTGACATGAAATGCGAGTGTTGAATGAAAACTGATTTTATTTTGCTGATTTACTCTGTACTATATCTGTGTTTTTACATTATGTATTGTTACAAACCTTTCTGAAGGACTGAAATGAATCATATCAATTTATTATATGTCTTTAAACACAAATCTTCCCATATTTTAGCTCCTGTTTGTTTTATGTGATAGTAAAATTAATGTTTTGTAGTGGATGATGGTGCCATCTTGGGCTTTAAAAATCTATCATTTGTTTTCTTTTCTTGTCTTTTTTTTTTTTTTTTTTTACTTTCCAACATTTTATCCATTCTTTTCCTAATATGTTGTTCAGGTAAATAATTCTACTTGATAATCTAAACAGATTCATCCGTAAAAATATGCAGTAACTTTTCTATTTCTGTGTGTGATCGTATGAATCCATAGCTGGGGGTGTAATAGCTGTCACTTTTTTTTTTTTTTTTGGCCCGTCACCACCCCCTCTCATCGGAGGACAGCTTTATTTATTTTTTATTTATTTTTTTTATTTTTTTCAGTTTTATTTTAAATTTAAATTATTTACAAATAGTGATTACTCCCCACTGACCCACATTCACCCCATCCCTTATACTGTGATAACAATAATATTGTGACGTAAACAGTGAACAGATAATATCATGAACAAAAACTGATTGGACAAATTAGACAAAATTGGACAAAATTGGACTGATTGTAAAGATGGATGTGGACAAATGGGCAGATGGACAGACAGACAAGAAGACAGACAAACAGAATTATGTAATAGCTGTCACTTTATAATCTGACAACTGAAAGAAAACAAAATATTTGAGTGAAATAAAGTAAATGGTTTCAGACAAACCCTCCGGGACTTGCAGGAAGTTCAGTTTGTGCTGCCATGGAAACAAGTGGGCTTCGGCCTCAGATAGGATGGGTCAGTAGGGGTGAAGAATGGGCATTCTCAGTAAAAACACAGAGCACCAACCAGTACCAACTAAGAGACAAACAGTAGCAGCATTATTTTTTCCTCAGGACTTATTGTAGTTGATTTGTGTTTTTGCAGAGAAGATAAGGTATATTTACAGATGAAGACTTAATTGTTCTCCGTTGCGGTGAAGACTCGCTCCCTGCCAGACTGAACACCTGGCTCTTAGCTTGTTGCTATAATAATCAAGAAGAGGGGGGAAAAAAAGACTTCAGCTGTGCTATGTTTGCATTTAGCCTGTAAATTAATAAATTTCTTCCATGGGCTACAACTGCCTTTAATTGCTGAAATTGATGAGACAGTTCATCGAATATGTCTTCTTTCTCTTCGCACATCTGTGAAAGACGTGATTCCCCTTCCCACTCTTGTTCTTTTAGAAAATAATTACAGAACACAATCATGAGAAAACTAAATTATTACTGGCCATAAGCTGAGGAAGTACTGTCCATATTTAAGTATGCATAATTGAGTGGTCTGAGTCAACTGCAGTACATGGGAGTAGTTAATGACAGTAATAATTGAACCTCAAAGTAAACGTATCACACTGAGTACTTCATTATAAACTGTGCTTTTGAAAATTTGCTTGAGTCTCCTTTGTTCCCTATGTAGGATTCCCATTAGGTATTAATGCAGTAATGGCTATTGTTTTCTAGGCTCCACTCAAAAGACAGGACATTAATATCAACAAAAAAATTGATAAAAATGTATTTAATGTATTATAGCAATTTGTATTCTTAGTATGAGTCAAACAAGAGTAAATGGTGTAAGAAATAATACAGTTAGTAAGCTATACAATTATATTTAATTATGTACAATTATATAGCTTAGCGTTACAAGTGCACAGGGAAACATTACCTTAGTTGGCATGGCAACAATGATAACCTTTACTTTAACCCTTTCATGTATGAATTATGAGAACCTTAGTCAATATTTTTTTCTTGAGTGTTTTTATTCCTTATTAGGCATGAAAAAAAAACAATGCAACTGAAATTTTTTATGACCCTATTTTTTATGTAGTTACAAAAACGTCCACTCAGCTGGACACCATGCATTTGATTTTTGAAGCAAAGAAACATGTATTTAAAATGCATTATCAGAAAGTGATAAACTGTGTGAAAACCATGAAATAAAAACATTTTTAAAGCCAATAATGCTGTTTTCTCACATTTTCTCACACTCTAATACTAGTTTTTACTCAATTCATGGAGATAATATGAAAAAAAAACCTTTTTGATTAAGAAAACTGTTAATTACAGTCTAATAACAATTAACAATTGATTTACACTAAAACATATTACTGCAGATCAGGTTTATCAAGAACAGCAAAGTTTTTTTTTCTATTTTTTTTATCTATTTAGACAAGGACAATGCAAAATATACATTAACCTTAAAAAGGACAGATGTATTGTACCAGGTTCTAACGCTAGTGCTCATTTCCACCTGTAGTCCCTGAACAGGCTGACGTTCTCATTAAAAAAACAGACATTAATAAAAACTACAACATTAAAAAAACAGTAAAAAAAAAAAAAAAAAATGCATTTCTATAACTCCATCTATATAAAATATTCATTGACATCCAACCATTCACTCTTATTTGTCCCACTGCAGTCTGTCACACACATTAATGGTCTGAATGTCAGTGTATTATGGGATGGTGCATAAGTGTCCACTGTGTCGGCTGATATGGAACTAAAACAACAAAACCCAGGAATATACAAGAGAACAGATGTAAAATTACTGTCCACTGGAGTGACCACTGTGCATGAAAGGGTTAAGAAAACCATTCGCAACCAATAGTTAAACAATTTTTCATTGAATAATTGCTTTTCATAAATTCTTTTCAAATGTTTTTTCTAGTGTTATAGATTAAATATAGTGGTAGTTTTTTCCACTTTAATGCATCACACATTTTGTTAAAGCATTAGTTTTAAGAGAAGATAATGTCTATTATTACTAGTGTGCTGTTGAAGTGTGTAGGTTTCCTTAAACTACAAATGTTGCTTTTATACCAAACCAGAGTGCTCACATCCCTTCCATACTGATCCCTACTGAGTCGAATAGTTCTCTTATAAATGAACTAGATTTGATTAAGCTCTTGTTTTAATGCACTCAACCAAATATGTGGACTGTAATCAAGGGGGGATAAGACTAAAGATTCTATCATTGGTTTATTTGACATCTCTGTTAAGAAAAAAAGTAGGTGTACTTTAAAATGACAGGAAACCTCTTCCAAATTATATTATTACTTTGAATTATCCGTGAAATGTTCCCTCAAGTACAACATCCAACAATTTGGCTTCTTTGACTTGTTCATTAACTACCTTCTGCAAAGAGATGCACTTCTCCTGATCGGCCTCGAGATAAAGATTAGACCTGAGGTGCGTTCAGCCTTTAGTCTACTGGAATCAGGTGCACATTCACTCAGGTAGGCATCAGAACAACTGCATCAGACCACATAGGGAGTTGTTTGTTTGCATTGGAACTTGATCTAATTTTAATCCAACCCCACTATCAAGTCATCCTGAGCTGTTTATCCAGACACCACCTTTTGTAAAACAAACAAACAAGGAACTTCACTACTGCTGTTGTTCCCCTGACAATCATTCTTATTTTATCTAATTGTAAAATAAGACAATGCAAGCCTCTATCTATTAAAAAAAGTAACTTTTGTCAAAAAATGTCAAAGGCATGCAGATGAAGTTTCAGCTCCAATAACTGTCCTTTTTATACTCAGCCACACTGGCTGTAGGGTGTTGTCATCACTTGGTCGTCCATCTGTACATCCGTCTGTTGGTCTGTCTGTCTGTTGATGTACAGAACCGGTCAAAAGTTTTAGAGTTTAGTTGTAGTTTTAGTTTTAGAACACCTCAATTTTTCCAGTTTTGTATTGAAATTCAAGCAGTTCAAGTCCACTTAACAGCTTGAAATGGTACAAAGGTAACCGGTGAACTGCCAGAGGTAAAAAAAAAAAAAAAAAAAAAAAAAAAAAAAGGTAAGGTTAAACAAAACTGAAAAATAATGTACATTTCAGAATTATACAAAAAGGCGAAAAGGAAATAGGTTAACAACTTAAAGCAGTTCTGCAGCAATGGAAGTTGATCAAGCCTTGAAAGTTGGTGCTACCAATTCCTACAGGTGTCCCAACATTTCTGAATGACTTCCAACCCCCTCTGTTTGCATAAAAGTAGCGTTGGAACACACTTTGGTTTCAATGTGCAAAAACTTTGGCATGCACCAGTGGTTCTCATTTGTGGGGGGGCAGCAGATAGTCAACAGCAATGATAAGGTGAGGAGAGCTCACTTTCACTTTCACTTTCTCACAGTTTTATCGACACATCCTCCACATATAGGTCCATGGCGTTACTTGTAGAATTATGTATAGAGGTCCGGATTGAGGACGGATTGAGATCCATGAGCGACGGGAGGGCGTCTGGCACATCGTCCGTCTGTCCATCCTTTTGTATGTGCAAAAACTTTGGCATGGACTGAAGGCCACAGGTTTTCAAGTGCACACACGCTACGTTTAGAACAGGGTGCAGCAAAGAACACAAACACTAACAAAAAAAAAAACAACACCACAGACACATCTGACCAGTAAGGGTACATTTATTGGTTTGCTTGCATTTTAGTGTTTTTGTGTGTGAAAATAAATCTGAGCAAACACACTGTACATGTGGAAACACCCTTATTCTTCCAAATTTTCATTTTTCAGCCTGATTTCAGAAACCAAATGAAAAACAAGGATCTGTTCAGCATTCTTTTAGGCTCTTTTTGTATTTTCTGCAGATACATACTATATGTTGTAAAATCATCTGCATACCTAACCACGCATATTTATTTTCAATACACTTGGGGTTGATTACTTGTCAATATGGAATGTAAAAAATCTCCTAAACAGATGCCCTGGGGAACACCATATTGTATTGATTTAACATTTATCAGCAAACAGAGCACATAGTTGTCTGTTGGATAAGTAACCTTTCATGCAATAGATGAAGTTTTGAATCCAAGGGTAGATGTTTTAATGAATACACACTCACGCTCAGTAGAATCATGAGATTCAGTGTGAGCAACAAAGATTTTACTGCAAAATGTAAAAAATGTATAGATTGAGGAAAAGATTAATGTATGGAAGATAAAAGGAAAATGACAAAATTATTACCAGCCAGATACAAAGAGAGCAAATCCTGTGTCTCTGCAATATATTAAATATGCAATGTCTGTTCTAAAATAAAATAAAAATATAAAACATTTTAAAACAAATATTGTTTAAAAAATAACTTATGGTCAGCTTTTTCCAGCACAAGGTAATAAATCAAAGTCTGTGAGTATCTGAAGATATCATAAGTTTTTCTTGATGCACATCTTTTTGAGTGCAAGGACATTTGCAAAAATCTTTTTTGGTATTTATTTCTGTCTTTAGTAAACCTAGAGGGAAAAAAACAGAAATGTACATTCTTGAAGGTTTTTTCTTGAAAAAAATGATGTAAATGGTCAAAACATAGAAGAATCTCTTCTGTAATGACACAATTTGAGATTTTGATAAAATGGATGAAATGCTTGTCAATACTCGGTCTTTTGTACCTTCCTGTGACCTCCTCGAGATTAAACTGTATAAAAGATAAGATCAGATACAGTCCTACAGACAGGCATTTTAAGAGGTTTGAATGAGCCTTGTGCAGGTTTGTGTACAGCCAGTGTTGTGTGTACTCTCTATTTGTTTCATGTGATTTTGCACTCCCTCCTCACAGGAGGAGAAGAGCTGATTGCAGTGTTCTCTCTGTCTTTTTTAATAAGCCCGGCACTGTCGCCTCCTCTTTTACTCAAACTCATGTGTGGAGTGACTGTCAACCCGCCAAGGCCCATTCACTCCGGCACACACCACATCCTAACTCCCTGTGCTCTGTCTGCATCACTGCTCCTCCCAGCTCAGCTCATAGTCACGTTCCACGGCTTTGAACTTGAATTTCGTTTACCTCCAGTCTCTACCCCACAGCACCTTTCCACTTCCCCATCCCAACTCTCCTCCCTATCTTATAACCCCCCTCCTTCCCTCCAGTTCCACTTGGGGCTACATGATAACACACTTTGGAGGAGCCGCTTTCCCCTAGAGCGTCCCAAACTGTGAGCATATTCACTCCATCATAACAGCACTGTAGCAAAACTGCTGTCATGCTGAATTTGCCATGCTAATGTGGCTGTAGGCGCCACTACCCTGCACTTAAAATACTGTGATGAAGGTGTGTGTAGTGTTTTGTTGGTACTGGAGGGATGGGGGTTGTTTGGAGAAGTTAAATATACAACGCAGGGCTAGGATGGTATGGAGTAAGGTGGAGGGGGGCGTTAGAGACACGAGGGAGTGGTTTGTCGTTCAGCTGAGAGCACTTAAATTCCAGCAATCGAAATACTACTTCACTCACACCAAAATGTGAAAGCACATTTCTCTATCTGCAACATTTTCTCCCCCATCTATCCTTTGAGAGGGTGCAAGAAGAGGCTTCAAAGGGTTTGACTGACACCTGGTTGTGCTTTGAACTATGTCCTTGGTCTGTCATATAGAAAGACAGACACTCCCTTTAATCACCTACTTATAAACATCATGTATCCAGACACATGTGCTCAGATAGCACTGACATCTCAACGTTGCCTCAGTCTTTTCAAGGCACACGTGTGCACACCCACCATATTCTCTACCGCTGCTACAGCAAGCGACTGATGGGAGCAACTCGGATTGTAACGTCTTCCAAATGAGTAATTACTTCTTACTGCCGTCGTGTTGCACTTGTCTGCAAAATTATTGCAACACCAACGGAGAGCAATCACCCAATTATCATTACCGTGGTTTTCCAGATTACTGTTTCCTGTTCATTTCAAGACACATGTGGGAATTTTTTTCTTTTTTTGTTCCTCCATGGTTGGTATTTCAGAAAACAACAGCCAATCACAAACAAACCAACACATGGGATTACATGTATGGTGTAACTGTGTTACAAAACAAGCGTAAATTCTACACAGATACCGAGAAAATATGTGGAATTAAACTATTGTTACAAGAATCCGGTTGTTTTTCACAGTGGGGCTTTGCCATATATGTGCTGATAATATCTAGTTTAAATATGGATATATGAATATATTATTACTATATTACTATATAGGACAATATAGAATATTATATGTATTTATAATATACATGCATATGTGTTTTTTTTTTTTTTTTTTTTTTTTTTTTTTATTAATATCTGGTATTAATATCTGGTAGGATAAGTTGTAAATGGATATTATCATATTAGTGTATGTAGGAAAAAGGATGTGTGATATTGTTATACTATTATTATTTTTTTTTTTTTTTTTTTTTTTTTATTCATTATTTTTGTGGTTTGTTTGCTTATCAATTATTTATGTGCCAGTACTTATATTTTGCTAGCTGATTTTTGTTTTTATTTCACTGTTTACATGTATGAAATAAAGATTTCATTCATTCAGTGTACTGTATTTCATGTTGTTTTTTTAGTGGTAGGTGAATTAACTGTGTTCAATTTCTTTACAGGTAGTTTATTAAGCTTTACTTGTTGTTTTATTTGGGTAATTCAACTAGGTATTCCATGCTCTAAGATACACTGAGCATCTTCCATTGTTTGTGTGGATGCAATATGTTTGGAAAACACCAACAAGTTTCTTACAATGTGTATAATATTAATATTGAATCTTGAATGTCCAAATACTGGTAATTACAGATTTGTTATATTAGGGATCTGCAAGAAAGATGGATTGGTCAATTAGTCACAATAGTAACTATAGCCAACATTTTTTAAGAGATGACACATTTTACTTTGGGGTAGGAGGAGGTTTATCTTTTAGTTCAGAAATGCAGAACAAATGCTTATGGCTCTGTTTCTGCCTGAGGACCACATATGGAAAGAACACTGTGAAAAAGTCATTTAAAAAATGTTAATCTATTGGTTCACCCAATGGTAAGTTTTTCATCATTACACAGTAAAAAAAACAGTGTCAATTAAACTCTTAGAGAGTCGAATTTAACTCTGTTTCAGATAACATTTGGTCCCACTCAAAATTAGAGTAAAATTTACTCTATGGCTACTGTCAGATTTTCAGATTTAATTCTATTCAATTCAGTGTCAAAATTAACAATGAAATGTGTAAAAATATTTAACACTGTGGTGTTTTCACACTGTTGAGACTAATATGATTACACTTTATGGAGTTATTTTTAATCCAAATTTAGTTTAAAAATGACTCTATAATGTGTTAATATTGAAACGATGTAGAACAGTAGGGGTTCTGAGGTGGGGGTCATGAGATGCTTTTCAGAAATTTCTTGAAGTAGTTCTTTGGTCTGTAATGAGAAATTAAGTGTGTTATTATACATTTAATTCGAAGGGAGAATAACTGCACCATGAATTTCAGTCACCTCAAGAACTACTTTTATTTTGAAAGAGCAAAGTTCTTCCACTTTTAGTTGAAGTATATCACCATGGCAACAATCAAGTGAGGCATTGTTCTGCCTACAGGTTGGGCTAATGGTGTCACATTATTATTATTATTATTAATAATAATAATAATAATAATAATAATAATAATAATAATAAACATAAAAAGGCCAATAAATGTTGTAAAACAGACACATTAACCTAAATAAACATTAACACAACACCCCCCCCCCCCCCCCCCCCCCGAACCCCTGCACATAAAGAAGAACACAATGAGTAAAATGTCCAGTACTCACAATGCAATGCAGCAGACTGGCACTAATCATCACTCTGCAGAGTTGAGTTTTACACTGCATCTGTGCAGAACTTTACACAGACTTTTAACTCTACTGTTAGAGCTGTTTACTCTCCATGGAGTTAAAAAAATACTCTATCTAGGTGAAAATGTCAATATTGTCAATAGTGTCAATATTACATATTAACATTATATTATGATCATCCATCCATCCATCCGTCCATCCATTATAAATACAATTAATTATATGTATATATTGTATCATATTGTAAATTGACTTGAATATTCAAAATCAAAAAGTATTTGAAGTGTTCACCTGGTAAAACCAATATAGTAAATAAGGGACAGTGCCAGTGTGAAATAAAACCTAATATGGTCAAACAGGGGGATCTTTGCAATAATGACAGGCTCACTGTACATTATCCGACTTATTATGTTCCTATTTACCAAAAAAATCAATAACTTGGGAAAAAGGGAAAAAACAGATAAAAAAAAAGATTTGATTGATTTGAAAATGAAAATGGAAGATGGTGCTATTGCTCTGATCTGACTAAATGAAATAGTCCGTTGAGTTTAACAGTTGGAAATGGGTATAGCATAGCAGCGGTCTGGAAGAACAGAATCCCTGACTGATTAGAATCAGTCCAACAAAGCTGTGCAGTAAGTGAAATACAACATCCACTCCGTTACTTGGCATCTTTTCACTGCGTAGGAATGCCTTCTTTTTGGCATATTTCCACTCAACATGGGTCAGCAAAGCCATTAGTGCTTTTCAGCTTTACTGGTCAGTTTAAAACTTGAAAAGCAATTAAAAAGTACTTAAACATAACAAGTAATTTTACTCAGATAAAGTTATTGGAATAGTTACATTATGTATTGCCTTTTAACAAGGTAACGTCTGAGCTATTAGATTTCTGAAGTAACCTTGCAAATAATACACAACAATCACATGATTTTTAAAAATGTAAGACTATTTATTTTCATTTGTCAGTGGGAATAAAGTGTTTTCTTAAAACCATTCATAGTCACAGTGGATGGTCTCAGTTACATTCTATCTGTTCACTCACATTCACTCCTATTTTTGAGCCTTTGAAGCAGTGTCATTTTTTAAGTCAACTGTCTTTTTTTACTGTGAAGAATAAAATATTAATCTTTTCTTGATCTCACCAGTTCAACCACAGACCAAGAGCTATATTCCTATTTCTATTACTATTTCTTAAGTTATTACGACCATTTATTATAATATTGTCCTCTGCATTTTGGATTTTTCAGAGGTAATCCTGTAATTTCTTGTATTTAATTTACTGACCATATAGAATTTCATAAAAGCTCAGAGTTAATTCAAAGGGTTTTTACATCAAAACAGAGAAAACTGAAGAAAAACAGACTTTTTCAGCAAATTATATCATTGACTGAACATAAAACCACTGCCATTAGTCACACTCCAGCGATTTTACATGTGAATCAATTATTTGTGACAATGTTTCCTTGTTCACTATGGAGCCTCTGAACGTCCAAACTAGTGATGTTTGATACCATGGATTTCCTTTCCAATCTGATACAGAGAAAAATCCAGGCTGGTATCGGCGATACCGATCCGATACCAATACTTGGCACAAATACATTTAATGTTTGGAAAATCTAAAAAAAAAAAAAAAAGTATCTCAAATCATAACTTCATAAAGAATACAAGACATGAGAGTAATAATTACTAAGAACTATAATAAAAATAGGACCAATGGCCCTGTAGCTTACCGGCCAAATTAAAAGCTTTGGGAAATGTATCTAGGTGCCATTTATTATCACCCAGTTATGTGTATTTATTATATTACAGAAATAGCCCAAGCTGAAAGCATGGACGGTCGGGATTTATTCTTTGATAGACCTGGCTTTGTTGAAACAAGTGTTTCACACATATTATTCTGGAAACAATGTGCATACAATAATGGCTTGATTGACTTACCATAGGTCAACTTTGGTCATAAACTGTAGTGAAATGTGTTGGTAATATATATCTCAAAGTATGTAACCATCAAATAAAAATGGAAGGACTTTACGGATCTATATGCAGCAGAGGGTGCCTGAATGCCTTTGGAATGAACACATGGTATTTCAAGACGGGTCCTCTATCATGGTATTTGGGGGGGCTGTGTGGTCCAGAGGGTTAGGTGATGGACAGACATACCAGAGGCCCGGGTTTGATTCCCAGCTTGGGCAATCCAATAGTATTTCTGTGGATCCTCACTTCGTGGTCATGTACATTTGTGTGTGTAGAAGATCCTGGGTGGTAGAAGCTTCAGTGGATCAGAGCACTGAGTAAGTGGCATACATGTACAGAATCTCCTGTTACAGTGATGAACAAATTTAAATCCAGTTTAATGGTGCCAAGCGAATCAGCATATGGCTACCATGTTTTGGTCATATTCCAATCAGATCTGTAAAAAATTCCAGTTCCAACTTGATATCATTGATACTTACTGATTTATTGGATCAATCCACTTCCTATCTCTTATAATGGGAAAATTTTTCAAAGTCGCACCAAATCCAGAATCAGATCCGGATCAAAATAATTTCAATACCTTGTGTTGACGTCATCATACAGAAGCGGTATACCAAGTTTGAAGTCAATCAGAACCGGAGTTTCGGAAAAGAAGATGATTGAAATGTTTTCCCCATAAGAGCCCATGTTAAATTTTCCGTAAGTTCCCGGATCCAGAACAAGATCCTGATCAGCATGTGGACATTATGTTTTGGTCATCTCCACATCAGGGCTGGACTGTAGAAATTTCCACTGGATATCATTTACATTTACTGAGTTATTGCATCAATCCACTTCCTATCTCTTATAACAGGGAAATTTTTCAAAGTCGCACCAAATCCAGAATCAGATCCGGATCCAAATAGTTTCACAAACTTTTGTTGACAGCATCAAAAAGAAGCTGTATACCAAGTTTGAAGTCAATTGGAATTGTAGTTTTGGAGAAGAACACGATTGAAAGTTTTGTAACGGATGATAGACGACGACAACACGCCGCATGATGAAAATAGCTTATGGCCTATCGACTGGTAAGCTAAAAATGAAAACTTACAAATTAAGTCACGTTACCTGAACATGTTAACATGAAACATGAAAATACTGAACATGTAACACTTCAACAAAAGCGTCCAATATTGACACTTCCCCTTATTCACAAGCTTTTGTTACGGAATAACAACATATTTACTGTTTTCCCCTTTAGTCTGTTCCGGTTTCTGCTCAGTACAGATTGAGTTAGAGTTAACTGACTGAGAAGCATGACGCAGTACACACTTACCCAGGCGGAAGAAGAAGTAGTTCCCACCAATCGTATATCATTTGGACAAGATCTGTGTTCCTGATATACATGACCTCAAATGACCGAAGTATCAAAAGTATCGATATTTTGATTTGTGAATCAATCCTAGAGTGTAAAGATCTGCTATCAGAGATATCGATATTTCAGTCTGCACATTACTAGTCCAAATGGGTCATATCTGATGGCCACGAAAAGATGACAAACTACATTTTACACCAATTATTTACATGTATTGATAGGATTAGTGGATCAAAAGTTATTAAACATTTTAGATCAGTAGATGTTTAGGTGTTTGAGGGTTAAATTAAGACCTAGATGTGTGGCAGTCACTCTTAAACTGCTGAAAATCTGGGTCATTTCGTCGTGGATGCTCCATTCCCCGTATGCATGTTGACATGCTCCCATGAGATGCCTGTGTGTTTGCGTGATGCAAAAGCAGTCCCGCCAAAACCAGAAGCAGGTCAGGAGTGAAATTAGCCATCAGGTTGTTGGTGGAAAAAAGGAGATTGTTTATTCATGTTGCTGATGAATAAATGATTGACGCCAGCGTTGGGGGCCAGGCCTAAAGGCATGGGCATATGGGGAATGAGGAGGGGCACAGATGCTCCTCGGGGCCAAAGGGTTGATAGGCAAACTTTAAGAGGGGAACAGGAGATGCTGGGACAAGCGTTAGAGAGGAAGATAGACCGGGATGCAAAGAGGAAAGGCAAAGAGAAAAGAAAGGCATACATACCCTGCCTCAAAAGTCAACTGTGATCCTACTGGGCTGAACTAACCCCTAACTCAGCCCCCTAAACCAAGCCAACAATGCGCCAGTTCACCTCAGGGGCCTGAAGAGACTCTGCTTTAAGAAGTCTGCCTCTGAGCATTAGGACTTGTCCTCCTCCGACCTCCAACAAAGCAAACAGCTCAAAGAGGGAAACTTTTCTTCCTGTGTAAGTGACTAGAATGACCTCATGGGAGTGAAACTGAGATCAGCCTTAACACAACACACAGATTCGACAGTTTTATAGCTAATATGTCATTGACAGATGCTCTGACTGAATTGTCTTTGATAGAAAACATGTATAATTTCATATGCAGCAGGCATGAACACACACACAAATACACACACACAGATTTGCGCATTCTGCAGAGCAACCCCAGGAGCATTGAGAGGTTCTTAGCTCCATCTACTGGTGGCTCTGTGAATAAGCTGCTGCACTGTGGCTAAGGGGAAATAAACACCACCTCAGTTCCCTAAAATCATTTTCTCCACTGTCTTTGCCAAGCCTCCCTCTTTCCATTTACACCTCTTTCAAAGCCAAGAAACTCATCTGGCATGATTAGATACAGTTTGCCAGCGCAGTGTATCTTTTATCATCTATAAAGGCCACGTGTTAAACTAAAGGAGGGAGAGCAGTTTTAGATTCATTTCAACCCTGATTTTGATATCAAACATTGCAGCATGTGTCACCTGTTCATATGGGATAACTGAAAATAATCTTAAAGTGATATGTTGCCACACAGGTGTCAAACATGCGGCCCGGGAGCCAAATCTGGCACGCCAAAGGGTCCAATCTGGCCTGTGGGATGAATTTGTGAAATGCAAAAATTACACTGAAGATATTAATAATCAGTGGTGTCAAAATCATTTTAATTCAGGTCCCACATACAGAAACATACAGTCCAATTAGATTTCAAGTGGGTCAGACCAGTGAAATATTATCATAATAACCTATAAACACTGACAACCCCAAATTCTGTCTTTGTTTTTTTTGCTGTAAAAAAGTAAAATTACATGAAAATGTTTACATTATCAAACTATACTTTTACAAAAGATGTGAATAACCTGAACAAACATGTACAAATGGAAATGTCTTAAGAAAAGTAAATGCAATTTTACCAATATTCTGCCTGTTACTAAATGTTTTGTGTGATTGTAATGCACATGTGTAAATGATTAACTGCTAAACTGAGGCAGAATATTGTTAAAACTGCATTTATTTTTCTTAAGACAATTCAAGTTGTTCATGTTATTCAGATTTTTAAGGAAACTTTGTAGATGCAAACCTGATCATTATATAATTTTACTTTTTCCACTGTTATTATTTTACTGGTCTGGTCCACTTGAGATCAAATTGGGCTGAATGTGGCCCCTGAACTAAGATGAGTTTGACACCCCTGTGCTACCATGTATATAGCTGTAGAAATTAAATATATATCACAGCGTTCTTGAAACTTTCTCGACTTACACTTTATATAAAAAGACCAACTATTGTAAATCAGTTCACATTAGGCTTCAGTAGAATGAGTTAGTGCATAAACAAATGTCCCTGACTATTTTATAAAATATCCTCTTGAGTGGGTAAACATGATGCATTTTGTTTATGCATGTGTTACTGAACACGTACACATATGTTAAATACTTTATGAATGTTGACTGAGCATATGCATTTAGGTGGAAGTAACATGACCCAAATAAAACAGTATTTAGAAGCAGACGCTATAACGCACTGTTCCTCTACTGATGAATTTTTCAGGATTTCTCATGTTAGCTTTGAAGTTCTGGAACTCACTCATCCTTTCATTCATATAGTTTTGAACTTTTTACAATCATAATACTATTATATATGTGTATTTCCCTTTTTCTTGTTGCAGTGCACACATGAAGATCTTTAAATGTCATCCAAGGTTATTAAACCCATAAAGACCCAATGCTACTTTTGTGTCAGTTCACAAATTAATTTTTCTCCATTTTTAACCTTTCTTAAGTGATTTATCACCATTTATTGCAATATAATCCTCTTTACTTTGAGGATTTTTTTTTTTTTTTTTTTTTTTGTGTAAATCAGTGTTTTTCAGTATTTAATTTACTGCTCATGTAGATGTTCATGAAAACTCTGAGTAAATTCAAAGGTTATTATATCAAAACAGAAAAAACTGAAGAAAAAATGAGTTTTTCAGCAAAATACATAATTAACTGAACATAAACTAAGAGTGTCCTTCCACTGTCACCTGTCAAACATCATGGCTGAATCAAAGTTATTTAAGATGACGGTGTTTCCACATTCACTACGAAGCCTCTGAATGTCCAAATGGGCCGTATCTAGAGATGTCCGATAATATCGGCCCACCGATATTATCGGCCCGATATTGGCATAAAAATGTAATATCGGTGAATATCGTTATCGGTTTTTTTGCCTATCATTAAAACCGATAAAATAATGCCTTGATTTTGCCGGCATTTACCGACGTGTAAATGAAGCATTGTTTGTAGCTGAAAGAAATGTGCAGTTTTGCCAAACTGTAATAGACTCATGGAGGGAGGGAGAGAAAATAAATAAATATGGCATTTTTTCCACAACTTAAGTTGTAGTATGTATTCTTTGCACAGACAGTGTTTACATTTTGAAAGCCTTGTTGCATTTGAGAATGCATCCAATGGGGCATCACAATAAAATTAGGCATAATGTGTTAATTCCATGACAGGAGATATGTGATGTTACCTAAAATTAGTTTAATATCCCACATATATCGACAGCGGTATCGGAAGATATCGGAATTGGAAATGAAGCGTTGGACAATATCGGCATATCGGTTTTTGGCAAAAAAGCCAATATCGGACATCCCTAGTCTTATCTGATGACCATGAAAAGATGACAAACTGCATTTTACATCAATTATTAAATGGATTGATAGGATTAGTAGATCAACAGATACTAAACATTTTACATCAGTACTTGGTTTTGGTCACCGGTGTCTGTTTGGGTCTCCATGGGTTAAAGTAAGTAAAATAAGTGACTCATAAGGCGTTGGAAATGCTCCTCTGACCGAACAAGGTCACAGAGTCATTGCATTGACAGAGGCTTGAAGCTGGTATCTCAATTATTTTGCCTACACTATGTGCTTGTAGCGTTATTTCCAGTTAGATTCTGCTGGCAGACTGTTTTTTCCTATTCTTATCACAGCCGACAGCAGAACAGCAGTATAATAAAATCTATTGTGTAGCTACTTGTAAAATTCTTCTCCCAACAGCAAGGGCTTGTGGACCATTTCCTGAGATTAAGTTTTTAGTTAGTGTGAAAAAATATTTCATGACACTTAACATTTCAATGTATGAGTTTGTGATAACATTCACATAATATTTACACTGTTAAAGTGGGCACTAGATAACTGTCTCTGAATCAGCATAGCAGTTATGAGTCTGTACAAGTATACGTCTGCATACATTAAGGTTCTCTCATCTTCCTACAATTATAGACAAATACATCAATTTGTTATCATTGGAAACAGCTGCAGAGGAACTGACTGTAAAATGGTAATAAGCTACAAGGACCTGCACAGAACAGTGACAAGACAAATCTTTTTGCTTAGGAACATCTTTTTAGAAACCACAGCATGGTCCCTCGCAGTTACTATCTCCACCTAGATCAGAAAATGAATTGCTGCTGTACAAAGGATTCTCTGCTTTCCCTCACACTGCATTATTGAACAAAGTGTTGAGCAACACACTGGCTTTTTTACTTTGTATTCGACATTAGTGCAGAACAATAACACGGCAATTCTTATAATGTTCATGCCAGTAGTTTGTCTCTGTCATTGATGCTTGTTGTTGATACTTGTTCATTTGTTTCCGTAGGTGAAGTGTAGGGGGTGGGAGGGGGGTTTTATTTGACAGAAGTAGTGAGGTGACAGGAGCCAAGGTCATCTTGAACAGTGTTGTGCTGTAACAGAATACATGTGTTTAGAGGTCCTGTGTATCAGATCTAAGTGGAATTTGAGAGGATGTAAAGGTAAAAGTGAAAAATTATCAGAGGTGTGAACTTAACCCATAAGGACCCAGTGTGACTTCTGTGGCAGCTTCCAAATTAATTTTTCTCTCTATTTAACCTTTTCTATGTGATTCATCACCATTTATTATGATATTATCCTCTGAATTTTACATTTTGTCCAGTGAAAATCATCTATTTTCTTATATTTAATTGACTGATCATGTAGAGGTTCATAAAAGCTCAGAGTAAATTCAGAGGTTATTATATCAAAACAGAAAAAAACTGAAGAAAAAGTGACTTTTTCAGTCAAATCTCTCATTAACTAAACATAAACCCAGTGTCTCCATCCACTGTCATTGATCCAAGTCCATGGGTTTTACTGGTGAATCAGTGTTGTAGAAGATGACAGTGTTTCCACGGGAACTATACTGTAGAGCCTCTGAACGTCCAAATGGGTCATATCTGATGACCTTGAAAACATGACAAACTGCATTTTACACCAATTATTTACACTGATTGGATTAAGAGATCCAGACTTTAGATCAGTAGATGCTTTTGGTCGATGGTGGATGTTTGGGTCTTTATGGGTTAAATAGAAATTGTGATTATCTATACTTTACTGGGGTAATTATTTTTCAGCTGACTTTTTACTTCTACTCCTTACATTTTCACGTAATTATCTGTACTTTCTAGCCTTAAATTTTAAAAAATAGCCTTGTTACTCCTTTTTCTTTTCGGCTTGTTTTCATTCCGGCTTGTCATTGTTCAAATTAAAAAAAACAAAACTACCCAAATAAATCGTGCCATTTGGATAGAGTGAATCTGATTGTGGTTGGATGAGAAGTATAAACATATACCATTCCATCACTCAATTCATCACACCTGACTTTTTGCGCCATTCCAATACTCATATTTAACTAGTCATCATATCTTCCACTCCATGAAACACATGTTAATACTCAGTAGTACACATATATGGTTCTTTCATACATTTGCATTGGACTAAAATGCCTTCATTTTCAATGTGCATATATGAGCCTGAAACAGGTGGCCTAGTGCCTCCCAACATTTTGTACATTAACATTTAAATATAAAATTACAGTCATTATGGCCTTTAGAAAAATGCTTTTTGGGAGGTGGGGTAGTGCACTATAGGCCCCTGTGGTGCCGCCTAAGCTTTTGTCCTGATGGCATTTTTAGCCTCCATATGATCAGCATGTGCACAGCTGTAAATTGTATATAGGTTTTTTGATTTTTGATTTGTCTTTATTTTGATTTTGTACTTTCTTTTGCTCTTGTGTGCTTTTGTACTTTGCTGCTGTAAACCTGGAATTTCCCCTTGTGGGACTAACAAAGGTATATCTTATCTTATCTTATCTTATCTTATCTTATCTTATCTTATCTTATCTTATCTTATCTTATCTTATCTTATCTTACTTTTATACTTCAAGTAGTTTTGAAACCAGTACTTTTTCACTTTTACTTGAGTAAAAACGTTGACATGATACTTCAGCTTCTACAGAAGTCATTTTAAACCCTAGTATCTATACTTCTACCTGAGTCACGAATGTGAATACTTTTGACACCTCTGAATATAATATATAGCAAGTTTTCATTAGTGTATCATCACCTGAAAATCTGTATTGTTTGGCTCTTGTCTCCTCAGAATGAACACTTTAAATCTGCAAAGTGAGTAGGTGCTGGATCCTCTGGCAGCTTCATTTAACTGCTCACAAAACACTTCCTCTTTTTTTTTTTTCTTTTCTTTTTTTACATTTTATAGAAAGTTTTATTCAGCATCAAGGTGCACTTCTGGCTTCTACTATGTTTGTTTGAACCAGAGTTAATACCCCTCAAATAAATAGCCCAGAAAAGACTCTAGACTGGCTCTAACAAGAAACTTTTGTATTTTTAGCAGAGGGCAGAGTGGTGCAAAATGCAACTTCATAACATGTCACTGCATGCAGGGAACCTTTAAATATGTATTCAGAATGCATAATATGAGTAACTGTATTTAGATAGAGTTGCAGTTTAAATATGTGGTAACCTGAAATAAATCCTTGAAACCAGTAGGTGTGGAGAACTTACTTTAAAAGCATCATTAATTTCCCATGAGTTCCTGATTTAAAACTAAATGCAGCAGGCAATGCATACAGTTTTAACATGTCTGTCTACACATGATGAGAGCTACAAGGAGCCATCAACTGCTAAATAAAAAAAAAAGACAAAATATATATATATTTTTTTGTCTTTGTATCAGTTAAACAGCCTTTTTTCACTATCAGGCAATAAAACGCACTTCGGAGATTGAGTGAAAACAAGCTGTTTTTCAATAAAAATGTGAATTCATCTACAAGTTGTCTGCTGCTTTTCATTCTAAATTTATGCTGCGGAAATCAAAAAGGTCAAGGAAAAATGTTCTCTTCATCACATGGCTATCGCATGTATAGGTTGCAACTGTATAAAAATTGTTTTTATGTTCAGTCCACTTTAGGCAGCGGTATTGTGTATATGCTACATTTATTCACACTGTTATGTGCAGTAATAATGAAAGACAATAATAAAGTTATTCAATGTTTTTTACATATGTTACTCACTTTGAATAATCATAATGAAATGTGTTAGATTTTATGCATGTATTCTGTAGACTGTACACATTTTTGACGTAACCTGCTCCACATTTTGTATGTTGTAGTTCATGCTCTGCATTCTTAACCACTGGACTGAGAGATGGGTCTGGTTCCATGGAGAATATAGAGTCCATATTTTCTGATGACCAGAACAAAATGGAGGCAGAGATTCCTTAATAACATCATGTACTGGGATTACACACACACACTGCTAAAGGTACACACAAATACACAGTTACAGAGAGGGCAGTAGTGAGGGGCTAATAGCCTCTCTAAGGACAAGATACAAACTAATTTGCTCAATGCAAATCCCCCTTGGTGGCTGCACCTACAAGACAACAATATTAATGTATAGTCTGTGGTCTTGGAAAAAAATAGAATAGTGACTCTCTCAGGGACATGAAAACACAGACTGCGTGCAAAGAAATGCAGATTCTTGATTCAGTGCTACTTACCACTTTGATATCTAGACTGTGACGTTCTGTACCAGGCAGAGAAACGCCCAAATGATTCTTTTCTTCTTTTATTTATGACCTCTGGGACATCCTGACTTACCCTCTTACTGCTTTGCTCCAAGTCAAACTCGATCTTTCTCCCTCCTCTCCTCCCTCCTGTGTTCTCCTCATTCTTTCATTTCCTGACTTATCATCCGCTGTGTGTGATATCTCAGTAAGCTTGTGCATTCGTGAATAATTATTTATTTACATAAAGTATAGTGCAGCGCTGAGGTTAAGGTAAAGAGGCAGCCCCAGTCAGAAAATTATGAGACATTTAAAGCTTCCTTCGTAAAGTTATTCTGCAAACTGATGACCTAAAAAAAAGAAAAAAAAAAAAAGGTTTTCATATATTTGATGTTAAATCAGTTCTCTATGTGTGAGCCATTTGCTTTGCATGAAATGCTGACAGTAAAAAAAAAAAGGTGAAGTACCTGACTGGTTTATTTGAAATAGAAGAGACACCTTTGTGTTGAGTTGTTTTATTTTGGTGATGTTGTGAGTTCAGAGTCATGAGGCTGTTTTCACTTCAGACTATTATGTGGAAGAGGGTTTTCAGCAGTGAAAGTGCAAATGGGAAAATATTTTCTAAAATCACAACAGCTATGGCACAGCACATCATAATACAGATGGATTTTCATGAGGGGATAGAATATCCTTTTGCTATTTTTCCACCGACAAGGAAACACTGAACATAAATTGTTATAGAGTGAATATTGTAAGATATTCTGTTTGCTCAGGGCATTAAGGTTTTCCAGTTCAGTAACACACCCTGTATTCAACACTACAACTGAGTGTTTAAAGTGTATTTTTGTCATCATCCAATTTTCCATTCACTTGTTTTATATAGAATAAAATAGCTTCAGAACATCGTCAAAACAGTATATTGTGTCTCATTTCACCTGCTAAAATTCACACTTGAATAATTCCACAACAGAGAACATAAATTCAGAGGTTTGTAACATGAAGCAGTGAATCAGACACGTTAAATGTCAAATCTGTAATCCTGACCACAGTCGATAAACGCAGACATTTGGCCTTTTCACAAGTTTACGTCAATAATATTCAATGAGTTCCTGAACAGTTTCTTCTGATGGGTACTGATAGTCCTACACTGAACTGACACAGACAGGTGTTCAGATTTGTTGCTTGTGAAATACATGTTAGTTTATATTTTTATAATTTAATATCATCATTATTGTGGTTCTGTATTGTTACTGAAAATGTGATACTTCTCTCAATATTAATTCATTATTACATAAAGTCTCTCAACATCTCTCATCACCTAATTATCACCTTGGAAGTGGTTGATTAAAATGTAATTAAGTCGAAGCAATGTTAAGATCATGTTGAATAATTACTTGCAATATCTGAAAGAACTCTAAATGTCATAGTATTGCATATCCCCAGGTGATATAACATGTACAGTAATTAATGAATTTTTCCAAATGATTAACAGTGATTATAATTTTGGCTACTGAGTGGAGGTTAAAAAAGTAAGAAGATGGATTTATATGGTTTAAAAATGTTGTACTGTAGTAAGAATATAAAAGACAGGTTTTAGATGTCCAGAAATAACAATAAAAAACAAATAAGATATTTTGTTAACATTTTTTCCTGAAGTTTCCACTCCAAAACTAATCTCCTATTAATGTAGGCGTCCCATCACTTTCATCTCATTAGAAAACATCACAGGTGTTTGTTCAGTTTGCAGCTGTCCTGGCCTTTCTCTACTGGGTCATATGACGCACAAGAGCAGTAAGGTCCTATTTGACAGGTGTGTTACCCAGAAGTCCCTGCTCACCTTGTTTTGTACCCCTGTGTCCCTCTGGTGATGTAGAGCAAAAATGTGCTTGTGTCGCTGAGTTCCCAGCTGTTTGGATGGCCCTCCACCCGAAACGCTGTCACTTGTGCGGCTGACAACAACCGCTGTCACAACGTATCATAATTAGAGTCAACAAAATGTCATCTCACACTGGTTCTGTCATCTGCAGCATCAATAACCTGTGACCATCGATTCAGTCTGACACATGGAAGCTCATATTGTCATTCTTATCTGCCAGAAAGAAAAGCTGCGCATTAAAAGGTACTTCCTGTCCACAAATGTTTGTAACAATACCTCTACGAGACCAGGGGTGTCGAACATACGGCCCATGGGCTGAAACCGGCTCACCAGAGAGTCTAATCTGGCCCATGGGATGAATTTGTGAACTGCAAAAATTACATATATTAACAATTATGGGTGTCAAAATAAGTGTAGCTCAGGGCTCACAAACAGTACAATTCAATCTAAAGTAGGTTGCACCAATTAAACACTGATAATAATTTATAAATAATGACAACTCCAAATTTCAACTCCAAAGTTTGTTTTAGTGTAAAAAAGTAAAATTGTATTAAAATGTTTATATTTACATATTGTCCATTCACAAAAAATGCAAATAACTTGAATAAATATGAACAACCTGAAATGTCTTCAGAGAAGTAAGTGCAATTTCAACAGTTTCAAAGGTCATCTGGATCCGGTCTGTTGTCAGTTCCCAGAGTCAGAACCAAACATGGAGAAGCTGCGTTCAGCTTCTATGCTCCACATGTCTGGAACAAACTCCCAGAAAGCCTCAGATCAGCTGAAACACTCAGTTTATTTAAATCCAGGTTAAAGACCCACCTGTTCTCAGCTGCATTTGAATAGAGTTTTTATTCTTTTAAGTTTTTATCTGTTTTATCTGTTTATCTGTTTTATCTGATTTTGTTTTGTTTTGTTTGTTTGTTTCTCTCATGCCTATACTTTTTATTGCTTCTGCTGTAATGCTTTTAATGTTTTTTGTAAAGCACTTTGAATTGTCTTGTACATGAAATGTGCTATAGAAATAAACCTGCCTTGCCTTGCCTTAGAAATATTATGCCTGTTATTAAATGTTTTGTGCCTTTATAGATCTGCTGTGATCTGTAAGTTGTAATGTACATGTGCAAATGATAAGCTGAGGCATTATAGTCATAAAATTGCACTTGTTTTTCTAAATAAATTTCAGGTTGTTTGTGGTTGTTCATTTTATTCAAATTATTAGAAGGGTACTTTGTAGATGTAAATATTTTCAAAATGTAATTTCACTTTTTTTATTGTTATTATTTTACTGGTTCGGCCCACTTGAGATCCTATTGGTTTGTATTTGACCCCAAATATGAATATGACACCCCTATGCTAGGCTTTTGAAGACACTGACAGCGCATTATTTTCTGTTTTGACAGGATGTAAATGCACACTGATTTGACTTAATTACTGAATATGAATATCCAAACAGTAAACATATAACAAAAGACTGCCTAATATTAAATAGACAAACCGTAATTACATTTGCAATGCAGTTTTATCTACAATAATGTATACGTGACAGGGTTGTTTAAAGGTTCAGTGAGGGACATTTAGTGACTAATGGTGAATTTGCCAATTACAACTAAATGCCTACCCTCCTTCCTCATCTATGGTGGCCACAAAAATGTGAAAGTGTCTCATTAGAATTGGTGTTGCCTTACAGTGGTGTTTTTTGTTTTTTTTTTTGTTTGCCGTTGTTTGTTAGTGTTTGTCTTAAGTGCATATTTGAAAACCAGACAGTGGATGATGTTCATGTCTTCTATTTTGTGACGATGGCATATGTTGTACTGTCTGTCAAAATATCAGTTAAAAAAAAAAATTGTTAAAAAAAAAAACAAAAAACAAAAAAAACAATTGGTGTTTGTTTTTTTTTCTAATCTGGGCTTTTTATTCAAAGGGATATTAACTCTATTATCTCATGGTGTGGATTTGATAGACCGAAGAGAAGAAAAGAGAGGAAGCAGTGATCCTGGAAAAAAGCCATGATCCCACCTTTTTCCTACCATTGACTGATTTCCACAGCCAAGTCAAAGGAGTAACAGAGGAGAGACAGGCTGGACTTTTACATAGCAGACCTGCATTCCGGAAGCAAAGGGCTGGTGACCCAGCGCAGCGTGTAGTGTGACATAGGACTTGTGCGTCAGATATACCCCGAGCATAGCGGTGTTGCTAACCTCTCCAGATTTGGCCCATCTTTCACCGTTTCACAAATGTTACCATGGATAGAGTCCTCCACCTGAAGTGAAAATAGCTCACTGCTCTCGGCGTCTCCCCAGCTCGACATCTTTCTGATCATTGATATGTTTGTTTAATGTGCAGGGCCTGTGCTCATTTTTAAATCCCCTCGGCGCGGGGTTCGCACATGCAATATGTCATCAAAACATCACACCTTGGCCGCAGAACAAGAGGCTGGGGTGCCACTATCAACTGTGGACCCCATGGAAGGTAAACGCTGTGGGCCCTTCAGAAAATAAATTATCTATAAAGTTGTTGTTGGAGCTGGGGGGGGGGGGGGGGGGGGTTTAGGGGTGCGTTCAACTGGCCTGAAACCGAAAGCGAAACTAAACTTTAGATATCTGACTCCCAGCTTCTACGCCTCTCTTTTACTCTGGAGTTTATGTGAAATTTTTGCAACTTCTAACCTATATCCACTGGGCCCCCTGGAAATGCTGGGCCCCATGAATTTGTTATGTTTACCCCCCACCTCCACCTCCTTTACGGCGCCCCAGGCAAGAGGTGTTCAGACATTGTTCCGGAATAAAGGCGAAACATTCCTATAACAGAAGAGCTGTGTAAAAACGGCTTATGAAAATGATCCACTCCCTCCGTATACAGCCTGTCATAAGTTCAAGAAAGCATTATTCTCGTTGATTATGCAATCGTAAATATTCTATTCAATTTCTGCAGATATATCCTCCTCTAAATCCTCTCTAAATCTTACACGGACAATTTTAAGTTAAGTCTGTTCATTCTACTTTAAAGAAAAATCAATGAAGCAAAATTAATTTGTGTCAGTTTACTGGTAACTGCAAGACTAGTTCATCACAAGTAATTGTTGTCATTGTGATACTGTACGGTGTTGGAACAGATTGCAGATTTCCCTTACATCATGCAGGGCTAATAAGAGCCTGCATTAACTCTATATTGCTTGTAAATGTACAGTGGCAGTTGCATCAATAGAGGAGTAACCATATGCAGCTATGTGTTTAATCCTATCAGAAACATAGACATGTGAGATGCAGTGTGACAACATGAGCAGAAATCTGTTTGACCAATGACAACATTGTGTTTTAGATGTCAGATAATGTAAAGATTCATTTGGACAACATGTCACACTGCAAAACTGTCTCTCATCCAGTTCAACGAGTGTGGCCTTAAAACTTCCATCAGGTGCAACCCTGACCCATGTGGTGAGACAGTTGGTGAGGTTGACAGGAACTGGGACCTATGCCATAACGCCTGCTCTGGGAGGCCTCCTGTCTTACCTCTAACGCCCTGACACATCTACAGGAAGACATCCACTTGTTAATCCCATCTGTGGACACGGACTTGTTTTGTACATGTGACACTGATGCTAGCAGAGGTTATCATATCTATCTTATCACATATATAGCACTGACACGGTGGTATATAAACTACAGCATCATGTGTAAGGAACATACGTGACATGTGCACCCATGAACACTTACATACACACACACACACGCACACACACACACACACACACACAAACACACACACAAAATGACAGAACGAAATAAAAACAAATTAATATTTGCCAAGTACTTAGAATGCAGCACACTTCCACACAGGTCAGAATTAGCCAGATGCTCATGAATACAGTTGTAACTTGGAGACCTGTGAAGTTATGTGTGATGAAGTTTTGGAAAGCTCAAGGTCACATCTTGTTTATTTGCACATATTTGCTGTCAAGTCAGTGAATGCCTCGTTGACCTCTCTGCTGTTTTAGCTATGGTGTACAAGCGTGACAGTTACTGTATGGTATTATGTTTTATATTCATTTGAATCATCATTTTATTTTTCGGCCTTTGCAGGTGGTGATGAAAGTTAATTTAAAAGCTTTGTTGTTGTTTTTCACATTCATTGGAAAAGGTTGAAGCATGACAGGTAAATTTTAAACATATTACCTCTAACGCTTACAGACAAAATGATTTAAAGCTGTGATATCTGAAGTGATTATGACTGTCAAACAAGTGCGATCTTTTAGAAGTGGAAAAATAATCAGTACAAACAAAAACAAATGATCAAGTATGTTCAGAACAGAATTTAGGAAATGTAGCATGTATGTTTTATGCAAAGAGAAAAGGATGTACAGGAAATAAATGCCTTGTGTACAAAAAAATAATATGAACTAAATTGTAGTAATTAGCTCTTAAATTTTTCAGTGTTTTTTCCAAAAACCATAATTAGTCTGTGTCCATTCTCACTTTTCCTCCTTCAGTGTTCAACAGTAAAAACAACACTCAATAAAGAAGAGGGGGATTACATCCAAAAATAACACATCTTCTTGTGATCATTAAAATGAGAAAGTGGAAGAACAGCTGCTTACAACAAAATAAACACATTAACATCAGTGCTCTGCAGCGTGCAATCACAGAGGCCCAAAGAGACAGCTGTCTGCCTTTAATTACAATGACGTTCATCTGCTTTTCCACTCTTTTTGAGCAATTCTTACAACTTTGAAGACTTTTATTGTCTTTATTTGCATCTATGTGTATCTTAAATTCTTTTTCTATGTTATTTTAACTTGCATGTATGAATGTGATGCTCTTATTTGTATGGTTAAAGCTATGGTAAATATAGTTTTTAGAAATTAGTTGAATGTCTGCATCAACTAGTCATCCATTATTCCATTTTCCTCAAGAGGATCAGGGGTGTCACAACCTATCCCAGCTACGAACAGGCAAAGGCAGGGTACGACCTGGATGTGTCAGCAGTTCGACACAGGGTTACAAAGCAGTTAAGTTGTTGATTTAAATCCATCCAAACATGTCTGTCTAGACTTGTATTATATACAAGATTTAATTTAGATTTAATGAAAGACCTTAATCCACAAAGACCCAAACAGCTATTGGTGTAAACTGTTTAATACCTGTTGTTCCATTAATTCTATCAATACATGTAAATAATCAGTATAAAATACAGTTTGTCGTCTTTTCATGGTCATCAGATATGACCCATTTGGACGTTCAGAGGCTCCATAGTTACTGTGGAAACACTGTCATCTTCTACAACATTGATCCACCAGTAAAACCCATGAAGTTGGATCAATGACAGTGGATGGAGGTGTTTATTTTGTATTCAGTTTACTGTAAAAGTCACTTTGTCTTCAGTTTTGTCTGTTTCTGATATAATAAAATTCAACTTTAATGTGAGCTTTTGTGAACATCTACATATTCAGTAAATTGAATATAGGAAAATACCTGATTTTAACTGGAAAAACACAAAATACAGATGTCAGTATTATAATAAATGGCAATAAATCACTTAGGAAAGGTTAAATAGTGATGACAAATTAATTTGGGAACTGACACTAAAGTAGCGTGTAACTTTAGGCAAAATGAAGGTTCTTGTATAGACTTGTATGATTCCAGTGAATATTATTTTTACAGGTGGGTAAGGTATTGAATAATGGAGAGAAACATTATTTTGCAGTGTGTTATCATGTCACAGTATAGGTGATGTATGACCTTTTGGATATGAAATACCATCACATAATCTTATCCTATTTAACCCATAAAGACCCAAACCTCCACTGTCGACCAAAAGCATCTACTGATCTAAACTGCTGATCCACTAATCCTATCAATACATGTAAATAATTGGTGTAAATACAGTTATTAATTTTTTCATGGTCATCAGATATGACCCATTTGGACGTTCAGAGGCTCTGTAGTTACCGTGGAAACACCATCTTCTTCTACAACACTGACTGACCAGTAAAACCCATGGAGTTGGATCAGTGACAGTGGATGGACATATTAGGTTTAAGTTCAGTTAGTGAGAGACTGGACTGAAAAAGTCACCATTTCTTCATTTTTTTTCTGTTTTGATATAATAACCTTTGACTTTACTCCGAGCTTTAATGAACATTTACATAACAGTCAGTTAAACATGGGAAAATACACGATTTCCACTGGAAAAAAATGCAAAATACAGAGGATAATATTATGATAGATGGTGATAAATCCCTTGAGAAAGTTTAAATAGAGAGAAAAATTCATTTAGTAACTGCCACAAAAGTCACACCGGGTCCTTATGGGTTAATTTTATGTGAAATCATGTCATAATTAATATAGTGCTTCTTGAATTATGGCCAATAACATTTTTTTGTTTTGACTTGTCAAACTCGACAAACTCTCGACAAAAATTTTCAAACTCTTGAAAATTTGAAGAAATTCCCTCGAAGTGTTTACCAGACACAAGAATATGATAGATGGATAAAACCTAATATGAAATAAATCCAAAATAAATCATCCAATCAAACCACAAAACAGGAAGTTTTCCTCTCATAATCCATAAAACATAAATGTGACCTTAATGTATTAAAATGTAAATGCAAACCACCATAATCATCTGCTGTGAATTCTTTTTCAAAAGTGCCCTTGAAAGCAATCTCCATCCTATTTCTTAACATCTCTTTCATGCTCATAAACCCGTTGCTGCTCTGACCCTGAGACTTAAAATCATCCTAATGCACTTCACCTTTTTTGAATGAATGAATGAACGAACAAATTTATTTTTAATTATATATCAATCATTGTACTTTCTACATTAATCGTAAAAAACATAAAAACCAAAAAAGGAATAGGCTAGAAGCAAAAGCTTATTTTTTGCCCATCCTTTTCACCTAATACACTGCTTACATCAACTTAAATGTGTACAGCATCGAGCACTTCACCTTTTTCAAAAATATTCATTCTCTTTTACGCACATGGTTGGCTGATTATACAGTAAAAACATTTTAAACTTTCACAAGTTCCCTGGGGGGCAGAAAAAAGGATTTTGCTTTTGTGCAGCATATTGGTCCTTGTGAAAATACAGCCAACGATGAATAGAGAGAATGACAAATGTGGAAGAGGCCTGTGTTTTACAGGAATGAAGCTTAATTACATACAAAGCTGCCATTTAGAGTCCATTGTCCTGCCGAATGTTGGCAGACCTCAGCGCAATGTGTTGACTGCATCCTTCCTTTTTCTTTCTTGATTTGTTTTTCTTCTCCCATTTTGAGGGTTACACAGCAGAACCATTCCGAATCCTTTATAATTTCTCTAGTAATCAGTCTGTTCTTTTTTTGTAGCAAAGCTCTAATCAAACATCTCATAGCATCGACCAGCCAGAAACGTGTTATTTCGACAGAAATACAAAAAAACATGCAATTACTCCCAGAGGACCTGTCCCTCCTCTCCGCTACAGCTGCAGAAAAGAGGGCACTATTCCAAAACCAGCCCTCCTCCTTTTTCCTCTCTTTCCTTTCTTCTGTGTGTCAGAAAACAAGATCACCCTGTCTGCAGACTATAATGACAGTTGTTGTGTTAAAGAAGTGTTTTGTTTTTTTTTAAGTGTAGAACCATTCAGGAGAGCATTAGGCTGTGGGTCTCATCCTCTATTGAAACATCACCTGATATAATTACTGGGACTTTTTTCTATAATTGAAAATGTCATTTGTGGACTGGGTCGCATAAATATAACTTATAAAGGCCTTTTCTGGCATTTAATTGCATGTCACAGAGAACAAATAAAGGAAGCAATGTGACATGCCTTTATCCACTTTTTATCTCTTATAAAGTAATGTGTAATAACCAATACTGTGAGCAGAGGAAGGAGGGTTGTGTGTGTGTAGATGACACAAATTAGGATGTGAACCAAGTGATCGCTATTTTGAGACTACAGGTTTGATAGATCAACTGTACAGTAACAATAACGTGACGGGCAATCTCAAAATAACTGTGCCACAAAAGCAAATTATGACTTTTGCTTACTTGATGGCACAGATGAGTACAGATGAAAATGATCTCAAATATAAATAGTTCTCCCCTAAAACATGTCCTCATTATTTCCACATCAAAGAGAGTAGGGAAACACAGTTAGGCTTAAGACTGATCCAGACAGTAACGCCACAAATAAGATGAAAAGCTCCATTGAAGGAAAAAGTGTTGTATTAATTAGAGGCTCTTAGCTGCGCATAATAGAAAAGCGCAAACAGAACAGAGGACAAATCTGTATAAATGCATGTGCAGGATAAAAGGTTATTGATTGTATTCACTCAGAGGCTGAACTGGACTCACTTTCTATAAGTATGTGTTTTTGTAGGTACTCTATCTGGTCATGTTTTGCTGTTTTGTGACCGGTTGTTTTATTATTTAGTTATTTGTGCCTTAAAAGCTAACCTGAAACTTATCCTGAAAAATAATGTCACTTGCTTTTCTGAGAAGATAACACTTTCTAGCTTCTCGTGCCTGTAATTACATCTGAAATGATTCTTGATTCATACTGATAAACCAATGAGGCATTATATTATGACCAATGACAGGCAAAGCGGTATTAATTTTGATTATCTCATTACACAGGGTTTATACACATTTTTGAAGGTCAAATTCAAGCACTTTTAAGGGTCATTTTCAAATTTTTCCAGCACAGCACCTTATTGTTGGGGTAAAATACATATCTACAGGAATACATACAGTCGCGGAAAAAATTATTAGACCATCAAAAGTCATCAAAAACCATGGTTATGCAATCAAGCACTAACTCCTGTGTGTATCATGTGACTAAAGCAGACAGAAAAGAAAACATGGAATGCCTAAAAGCTCTGTTTTTGGCAGTACAATGCCATAGCTATTGATGTAACAACTTTATTATTTTGGTTATTATCAAGAAAACATGGAAAATGGCTAGATATCAGCTCAGAAATTAAACTATTATCAGCTATTTTTGTTATTATCATTATATTTGTCCAAACAAATGTACCTTTACTTGTACCAGGCATTAAAATGACCAAGAAATTGAAGAAAACAAGGGATGGTCCAATAATGTTTTTTTGTGACTGTGTACTCAGGATTATTTTTATAACAATGATGTACATTGTATTATGCTATAAATGTCTGTTTCATAATAGCAAAAAGTTGAGAAATTAAAGAAGAACACAAAGTTTTCTCCAAAGAAAGGAAGCCACTTGGCGTTCTTCAGACACAACCACACTGAAACAAAGCTTTAGATAAAAATGTACCAGGATTTTACCTGTGAAGACCTACTCATTTTGTTTTTTGACCTAAACTTTTATTCTTCAAATGTATCACCTCTCTGTGAGTAGCTGTGGTTGGCCATGTAACCTGGCAAAGCTCATATTAAAAATAAATTAATAAATAAATCACATCACATCACAGAGTTAGAATTACAAGCACTTAAACTCAAATTCAAGCACTGGAAACACAACATTGGAATTCAAGCATTTTCAAGGATTTCAAGCACCCGTATGAACCTTGATTACAATAAGGTCAGAGCATCTCTAAGTCTTGTTGTTCTTAACCAATGTAAAGTGGTTAGTACCAACCAAAAATGGTCTAAAAAATAATCAAATCTGAACCAATCAAGCGTCTATGGGAACAGAACATTAACACCACCTGTCTAATATTGCACAGATTCCCTGTTTTCCATAAAACCAGCTCTGACCTGAGAACTAGACTCCATCAGACCTCTGAAGGTATGCTGTGATATCTGGATCAAGACGATACCATAATGAAATAATCAATATTATTTCTACTTCTCCTCTCAGTAGTCACATTGTTATAGCTGATTGGTGTATTTCTGTTTTAATTATTTATTCAGTTTGTGTCTGTATTCATTGTACATTAAAGGGTATGTATTTTCATTATTGTCAAGCATCTGGGGAAAAAATGTGATTGTTCTTTGTTTGACCTCAGGTAGAGGTATTTCAGAAAGGTGGGTCTTTTGGAGGGTTCGTGCTTTGCTGTTATTTCAATGAAAATGTGACACAAGTAAAACAGTGACCAAATACTTTCTGTGATTTTGAAAGTGTTCACATTTTAACATTGTCAATAAGTAAGTATGTCATTCCTGTGACTGGGAATAATTCATTCAAGCTTTATTAAGGACACAAAACTAGGTCCATAGGATAAGATAAAACAAAAAATAATAAAAAATAAAATTAAATAAATTAAATAGTATAAATTCATATGTCGCTTATACAAAAAGGCTCGATTGCCAGTGAGACCACATTTGAGATGTAACCCTTACATAACTAATCTTGGGACATACCAGGGCTTTTACAATTGAGTTTGATCATTTTGTAACTCTGCACATGAATGAATAAATAAATGCCACACAACATGGAACACCACAATCCACAAACATCTGACTGTCATTAAGCAGACTAACTTGTAAATCTGCTTTGTTCCATTTTATCCGAGTATGTCAAGCCAAGAACCAAGAGTTCAAGTATTTTAAGTATTTCCTTTATAGAAATATAGCTGTGACCCATAACGGACTCTAGAAGTAACAGTTGGGGTAATCTTCAGAATTGTATGTGGTTTTCTTAATAATCTATATAAAGTTGTTCCATATTACTTTTTCTGTAATTAATGACCATTGATGGGCGCATATGTAACTGATTTGTTGCTTTTATTGTTTTGGTTTTTTTTAAGTTATTTTTTTACTTCAAAGTTTGAGACAACTAAACTAAACTAAATTAAACTAAACTAAACCTGACATGTCCCACAGTTACTAGACAAGTGCCAGTTAGGTGTTGCTGCATCCTATCTTTTTCATCTGGGCTCATGTTGCCATCATTAAGTGTCTGTTATACAGCATGTACTGTCCGGCATGACTGTAGTACAGGCTATTATAAACATGCTCAGTACGTTGTAAACGTGGTGCTCGTGAACGCACCCCTCCCACGTTGTTCCAGCGGTAGATTTGGATTGGACAGACCGGCTGCGGAAAATGGGAGACGACTTGGGTGACGACTGGTGGAATCATGAGGACAATTCAGGTATCTTACTGTTCTGCTAGACTTTAATTTTAGAGTGCTTTGAGCCTCGTGGTTTCAGAGAGTCTTGTGTTTTCAGATGCACGAGTTCTAAACGTTAGCGTGTAACTATCGCGAGAATTGCCTGTTGTTCCTAAGTGTTGCTAACTGTTAGCTAGTCATCCTGTAAGTTTCTGTTAGCTTTAAAGAACATACTATAGGTAGACGGCTAAAATACGTGCGAAATGGTGTAGTGACTGTATAAAATTCTTTAACTTATCGAAGTCCGGTGATGTATGGCCAAGAGTGAATTACAAATAATCACTGTGAATGGGGAAGCTATCGTTAGCTTCAGTAACTAACAAGTTACATTAACACGTGGGTTTGATGTGTCTGTGAAAATGTAAACAGTAACTGTAACGTTGCCTTTCTGTAGCAGTATCTGTGTTTTATATGTTATATAAGACTTAAACTTTCTCATCTCATGACTGTCTGAAGTAACAACACTACGCTACATATAGAAGTAGTTGATTAGTGGAGGCTAGCTGCGTCAATTTATACGCATTATGCGTATCAATAGAGGGCAGTGATGTACTTTAAGGACTGTTAAAGGATGGTGTGGGTTGACATCTAGTTGCATTCAGATGCAAAGTGTTAAAAATTCATGTATTTTCTTCTTTGCCCTCCCTGTCGTTCTTCAGCGTGAACAAACTGTAATTAATAAGATGTCAATTGATGCAGTGCTAAGTTTTACTCTCCATTTCACATTTTCATTTCTATGTATTTTAGTCACTCTTTTATCTATTTGTTTACCTCTTTGTGTTTTATGTATTGTCTGTTTTATCCTCTGCTGTACAGTGTCCTGAAAGGGGCTTATAAATAAAATTTATTATTGTTATTATCATTATTATTATTATTACTAGTATGAGTATGGGGTGAAAGTAAAACGTTATCATTCCTTAGACTCGGACTCAGTTTTATTGTCATTAAATCTATGGTACATGATAGAATGAAATGTAGTTACCCAGGTCTTGGTTTTAGCATTAGAAAATAAAGAATACAATCTAAAATAGAATAAATCGATGTCCCTAATCATTGATCATAATTTCGTTTGATGTACTACTGTGCTGTCAAATGACAATAAAGGAAATTCTGATTCTGAATTCTGATTCTAAATAAACGGTAGGTAGGGTAGAATAAAACTACAATAAAAAAAAATATGCAAGGGAAAAAAATTGAAAAAGAAAAAAAATAAATTCTTAATATGTACAAATTTCACAGTATGCAGCAACAGTACAGTTAAAGTGGTTGTGGATATAGCAGCAGTATGAGCAGCAGCAACAGTGAATAAAGTGTAGCCATATTCTCCTGCCTAAACATTACCCCTTGTGCCTACTAGTCAAAGATTTTAATCATGTACCAACTCACCAAGGACCTCCCTTGGATATTCTCAAACTGAACTGGAAACATGTTCATAATACCCTATAGAATCTTAAAACTTCAAGTACTTTTTAGTTAAGATTTATGAAGTTTGTAAAACCCATCTAAGTTAGTCATAAGGAACTGTCAAGGAGGGGTTAAAGATAGTGGCGATATTAAATTTTGAACATTGAAGATTCTTTGTTCAGTCAAACATGGTTTAGTAATTAGATTTTAGCAACTATTTGCATGAATACATGGTTCAAATTATACTTCAGCACAAATTTTAACTCAGTCCAGTGAAAAATGGCAACTGTTCAGGCGTAGAATGTGTATACTAATGATGAAAATTAGTGAAGGAAGCAAATTTAAATGACTCATAAAAACGTATTTTGGAGTAGCACTTCAGTGTTCTGCAAAGCCCTGTGAACTCAGTTGGTTTTTTTTCATGTGATTTTAAGAAACTCTTTGGCATGAAATGGGGAAAAAATTTAAATAATGTTTGGTTTGGCATCTATTCCAGCATCTGTTAGTTTTAGCTTTTGCATCGTTTAACATTCTGGATCACATAATTGCACCATATGTGTGTTCCAGTTCCCCCATGCACCAAATTTTCAGATTACGGGATTAATATTTGGCCTCTTAGAGTAGATCAGTAGAAGTTGCAAGTAATAAATGTTTCCGTTTTATTGTTTGCAGTGTGTTCTTGAAAATAAGAAGACATCTGCACAAAGAAAGTCAATAATTTTACATGACATGCAAATCATTTTCATTTGATTGTTGAATTTTATGTCAGGCTGCAGTGCATGTTGGGCCTGTTGGCACCCTTAGATCAGTGATGTCCTTTTCTCTGTCCTGCACTGAGACATTGGTTGCTGCTTCTGTTTTTGTTGTGTCCTTTGTGCATTGAAATCCTTGAGAGATGAGACCTCTGCAGAAATCCTAAAGGAATCTAATTACAAGAAAGAAACTTGTTGGTCCTTTTGAATGGATGATTTGGCGATGATCACATACATATTTACTGTCAATGCTTGGTGAGGTTTTGTGCTTTAGTTCTGTACTTAGCAGGTGATGGCTATTTACTGCACTGGTAGGCATGGGTGGTTCAGTTCTATCACCATGCATTTATTGATACCATTTTAAGATTTTAACCTTTTATGAGTTTAGTCATATAGAATTATGTACATATTTGTATTCATAGACATTTTTCAGCGGTTTCCTGTACCGCATTGGACTCTTTTCAGTTACCTCATCCTTGTTCACGCCTGTATCACATAAACAGCTGACAGAAAAGGCTGTGAGGCTGACTGAAAACTGACGAGACAACAAAGCCGAGCTGAAGTCTGTAAGATTGAGCATGGGATTGACTTTGAAGTATTAAGAATGAAGAGGAGATTCATGAAAGGAGTGTGACTTGTATAGTGATCTGTCTTTTTGCTAAAGGCTCACACTAATGACAAGATTTTCATGAGAGCGTGCTAAACTCTCCCTCAAACTGTCAACAGATGTCTAATGTGGTTTGCACCTTTCAAACCAGTGATGTGTGCTAAATGTTTCTTTGTGGTTGTCAACATATAGTCACCTGTTATGTCTGCTCTTCTTTCCAGGCTCTTCCAACGCAGGAGCTCGTAGATGTAGATTTATCTCCTCACAGGTCACAACAACAAAAAAAGCTATTTAAGAGCCTAATGTATTGTGTGCTTTTTATATTTTCCATGCCACTTAACAGTACATTCTGTGCTTGACATTTCATACTTACTTATTTTGACAGACAACTCTCATTTTTTGTTTTTTGTTTTTTTCAGATGTGTTACATTGCCTCAGATGACAGTTTTCTCCCAAGTTTCTGGGTAGTTTTAAACCTCAAAAGACAAAGTTCTTTGAAGTAAATTTTTAGTGCAACCTTTTTAGTCTTCCAGCTAGTGCGACTAAAAACTGAATTAATTTTGTTTATGTTGGACTCTACTGACATACCAACTAGGACACCAGTACTTGTGTCAGTCATAAATCTTGTAAAGCAACTATCAGCTAATCAATGAATTTTTAGGAGTAATTTAACACATTTTATATCATTACTTATTCATATGCAAGACTGAAAATCCCAAGCTACTTTTAAAAGTTGCATTCAAACTGCAGCCCATAGCACCACATACTGATTATGCAACTTCTCTTCTTCATCTCCCAGTGTGTGTGACATTTGATGCATAATACTCTGCATCTCTTGGCCCCTTGTCTCTACACTAAATCTGTCTGTTTTTAATAACGGTAAAAATACCCCCAAATGAAAATTAAACGAGGAGTTCTCCGGTGCATATTAATTCAAGCCTTAATACTTTCACACATTAATTTTGTTGGGATGGTAGATGGTAGAAATTTAGAGTTTACCCCAGCTCCAAAAAAAACTTTGGTCTCTTCAGTAATTACCTTTCTTCAGTTTGTGTTCAAATATGGGATTTGCCAAAAAAAATGTCCAAGTGCTGTTGTAGGTATTCATCAAAGAGCTGGGCATGATAAATTTTAAGATCATTGTATTTTGCTAGAACCTGTATCTTTATCAATGTCAAATCTTTTCAGCATGAATAAATAAAAAAAAGATTTAATGAATAAAACAGTAACATAACCAGTTTTTAATGAAAAGAAAAATAATGATGAAACAGAAATGATCAAAAAGTACAAGTGTAATAGTCATGAGCTCTTATTTAGCTTTTACAGGCACACAACATACAGGTGATATGAGGTTAAGTCAGTACGTCTATAATCACACTGAAAAGATCAAAAATACTGTACAAAGGGGTCTTGTAGAACAGACACTACAAAGCATTGTTACCAAATACAAAACATTGTTTTCTTGTTAGATGAAGTACATTGCTTTCCTCAACTAATTAGGAAATGTGACTTTGAACAAGATACAGAAGATTTATTTTCCCCTAGTCGCACAGTCCACTTACTGTAATATTTGAGGAATGTGTTGCTGGAGAGGTAGCAGGGGAAATAGTGATGCTGCTGGTAATCTTACCAACACCTTTTACATGACAACCATTGGCAAGTACTTGAGTCCTTTGTTCATGTCGGACATAGTATGGCCCAACAGGATGAGGGATGCTGTGGCTTACACCGTTCAGAGACTGGATATACGGGCTCCCCAGATGGATATGTATCTTATTATCCTCTGCGGTGGTGGTTATGCTTGGACTTTTATCGATGCTGTTGGACCTCTCATGTTTCCAGCTGCTCTGTCGCTCGAGAGTTTTGGAGAATCCAGTCTGATTTGTGACCTCTGATGGCTCTGGTGAACAGGTCCTGACTGTTACAATCTGTATGGGAGAGCTGTTGTGATCTGGAGTCACACAGCGTGACGAAGCTGGGCTTAGCACCCGAGCGATGGGTGATCCATTAAGAGAAGAGACACTGCGGTCCGGGCTTGAAGGGGGGCTCCTGGTATTGATTGCAGACAGGGCTGAGTTCTGAATGATGGTAATTCTCTGCTTTGGTGGTGCTCCACTCGTTGGGATGACTGCTGTGCTGGTGTAAGATGTCGCTGAATCTGCAGTGGGGCTGCTGATCTCTAGTGTAGCGGTGTTGAGTATATGATGTGGCGTTACTTTGATGTGCAGCGGCTGTCCTGGTGTGTGTGTTAACATCATCACCTCTCTATTACCCGGTTGTGCATCTATGCCATTGGCTCCGTGGCTGCTGTAGACACTAATGTTGTTATTTGCACTGTTCAAGCTGTTGAGGTTGTGGATGATAGTCGAACTGTCAACCTCGGCATTTTGGTTTGGGTCATCCTCATCATTATCCAGGTTCTGGGTATGTATTAAAGTCGCTTTGCAGTTGAAGTCATTCTGCAGACTATCCGCTGGCTCTGTTTGCACCTCTTTGCTGGTCTGATCGAGCTCTGCTCTGTTTGTGACGGTTGTCAGTTTTTTAATTTTCTTATGCCTGTCTAGCTCACTGGTCAGTTCATTCATCTCTCTTGCCAGTTCTCTGTTCCTGGCCTCTTGCTGTGACAGTTTTCTCTGAAGTGTGGAGTGATCTGTCTGAACTTTGCAGATGGATTCCTCTGTCCCAAGCAGCTTCTGCAGTTTTTCTTTCAGGGTTTCCACTTCTCTGCTCAAGAGTCTGGACTTAACCTGCTCCCGTTGGAGGCGGCAGAGCAGGAGGTGTTCCTGGTTGACCTCCTGTTTCTCTGCCTGCTGGTACCTGGAAAGCTCCCTTTTTGCCACTTCCAGCTCCTCAGTAAGAGCCTCAGACCTGCTCTGTTCTTCCTTAAACTGCCTTTCAAGAGACTCAAAGTCCTCTTCTACTTTCATAAGTTCTCCCTCTAAAGCTTCCTTGTCCCGGAGTATCTTTCGTAACCTATCTACTTCCTGGCTCAGTTCATTAACTTTGTTATCCTCTGTTTGACGGTGATATTTAGTGTTGATTGGAATAGAACTGTACCTAACACTTTCTCTTTTCTCTTCTTTTTCTTTCCTGTTTTCGAAGACTTGTAACCTTCTCTTCAGTATGGTTATTTTACCCTCTAAGTCACTATTCCTCTCCTCTTCTGTCTTTAGTCTCGCTTGGAGCTCATCCTTCTCCTTAGCTATGCCTTTAATCCTTTCCTCTAAATCTGCCTTAGCCTTTGCTGCCTGTTGCCTCTCCTCTTTAAGTCTTTCTGTCATAGTTGCCAAATTGCTTTGCTCATTTTTTTTGCCATCCTTCCTGCTGAGTTTTTCCTCAGCCTGTCTGAGTCTATCAGCCATAGTCTTTCTGTCCTCCACCAGTGCTACAGTCAGTGACCTGAGTTGGGCAAGGTCATGTTTAATCACAGCTTCACTCTTCTCCAGTCGGCCTTCCGAAGCCTCCAGCTCTCTCAGCCGCATCCTCAGATTGTCTAACTCACCAGATAGTGTCTTGCTAACCTCTCTCTCTCGCTCTAAGCTGCCTCTCAGAGAACTACATTCCTGTTTGCTCCTTCTTAAAGCCTCCTCTATCCTATCCAATTCATTGATTCTTCCATTTAACTTGTCCACCTCAGCTTTCAGGCTACTGCAGTGGAGAGCCTCCTTTGTTAATCTGCGGTCCAGATCTCGACACTGGTCACCCATACGTATCAGCTCCTCATCCTTGCCCTCCATTTCAACCACCCTCCTCCTCAATACTTCCACTTCTGACAGCAAGCTAGGGCCTCCTATTCCTTGCTCTTTGTCATTCAGCTCCCTGCAGCCAGTAGTCTTCCTCAAAACTGGCCCTTTTCCCCCCAGATCATCTGACTGATGCCTGAGAAACATTAGCTGCTCTCTGAGCTTTTGATTCTGAGTACCCTCAACATTTAGTTTAGCTGTCATGGTTTTGTGGCTTTTGTGGAAGATGGAAATTTGGTTGGGGTGCTCCACCTCTGCCTGTAAGGATTTGTGCTCCTCCTCTTTTGCTCTGAGGTAAGCAGCGCTGACCTCCAGCTTGATGTGGTCAGTGAAGGCAGTTAGTTCTGTGACACGATCCCTCTGTTCCTCCAGCAGCTCACTCAAGCATTGTTGTTCCCTTACAACCAGCAGTGCGAACGCCTTCAGCTTGGCTAGCTCCTCTTTTAGAGCAGATGCTTCTCTTTCACTTTTCTCCTCCTTTAATTCATGGTATTCTTTCTCCTTAACAATCAGGAGTTTAAGTCTGTAAAGAAAAGCAAATGATGAAACAGATTTTAAACACAAACTATATCCTGAGTTGTTCATTTCCAGCTGTTTTTGTTATCCAACAATTGTTGTTTCTAGCAATTATTTTCGGTCATGAAACATCTCAATACGAGGACATTTTAAATCACAGCTTCCTCCTGTCTGCATGCTGTGTAGGAACTGTGAACATTGTTAGTTTCTGAATCTGCATGAGTATTTAAATGTCTCATTTGTGTGCCCACCTACCTGTAAACCATACGACATGTCTTGCAGATATGTTAGTGCATTTCCTTGTTCTCCCTAACTTCTCTCTAGGCAGCATGCTTTCTGTAGGATGTTATGACTAGCACAGCATATGGTCCCTTGGCAGGGAGTGTTTGTTAATTAAGAAGTTCCTCTACCCTTGAGTACCCTCAACACTGTACCCGATCACCCTCCTCCTGTGCACCTTCAGCGCCACCCCATTTCCAGCTTTGAGAGGCAGGAATTCCCCCTGTTTCATAAGTAATTACAGACGACTAGATTTACTAAGTGCTGTCACTCCTCACCTTTCCCTAGATACATACCAAAGATGTGTAGGTATTTAATACAGATTGTTCATTTTGCATCATGTGTAATTGCATGCAAACTGTAATACTATTGGATTTTTTTTTAACTATCAAGAGTGCTGATAGTTTGGTATTTGTTCTTTTGGCCACAGTACATGGATGCATACTCAGTTTTTTATGTGCTTGTTTGCAATATTCTTGAAGCTTTTTGCCATCTTCAGTAGGTTGTATCATGAGACCTAAAATTCTTAGAAATGTTTTTAAGTGAACAGATGTTTCGAAATGTAATTACATTGTCATTTATCTTCCACGGCCTATGCATTCAGAGCATTCTGTGCCTGCGTGCTGTCAAGCATACTTTAAGAACACCTACAGTAGTCGTGGGAGTGCAAATTAGTTGGTAATGGTTTGTTAAACTGCTTGGAAAGTGGCATATTAATAGGCTATATTATTGAATTGAAAAGTTTTATGATGATCTGCAGTGTCTTGTTAACAATTTTTTAAAATGCAAAGACATGCGAATAGATTTAATTCTAAATTGCCCAACATTTTGCATCCAAACATTAAAGATTACACTTTAAAGATTACACAGCATCCTTTTAAAATGCACTTTATTTGCAGCACTGTCATCTAATCTATCTCTTCAGTGCTTTGGCAGTAATGTTCTTTTAAAAAGCAACGAATTGCATATAGGGATACTTTAAAATGTCTTAACTTTTGTGCATAAAAACTTTGGCTATAATGAACACAAAATGTCTTTTTGAAGCTGATTTCATTTGTTAGCAGTTTGACACTAAAACACAGCCCTCTCATCTAATGCATCTGTAGTTTCACTTGTTTGTTGGTAATGTTCTTTTAAGAAGCAAAACTGCATATAGGGATGATCTGAACATTCATCAAGCTTTGCACATAAAAGTTAGAGATTAAGTTTTAATGAGAGAACTTCTTTTTGAATGCACTTTATTTGTCACCATTTTGGTTTTATGAAATAGCCTATACATCTAACCCATGTGGCATTGCCCCGTTTGTCCCAACAGCCCTTCTTACATTTGCAAAGCACTTTTTAGTGAACATGTTTTTCATGCATATTGTATCTTTCAGCTTTTCACGGGTCTTTTGATTGTTCTTACCTGTGCCGTGCTGTTGGCCTCTGTACTTTAAAATCCTCAGAGAGTAAATTGTCTCTAGTTTTTCACCTCTCCCTTCCCGGTGATCCCAGTGATGTGGACATTCCATGTGGAAAACTAAACGTTATGAGAAGTACTCTGCGCACTGAGTCTCACTCGCAGTCAGTGGCGCCCATTACATCATCAGTAAGTCCTTATATGGAACTGTACAGGCTCTTAAGCTGTGTGTGTGTGTTTGCACGCGCCCGAGTGTGTGATTGTGTTTTTTTTTTTTGTTTTTTTTTTTTTTTACTGGAGTTCAGCCCATTCCAGATGAGGTCATTGTGTAGCCATGCCAAAGAGGCTAATGGGAAGGACAGAAAGAGTGTGTGTGTGTGTGTGTGTGTGTGTGTGTGTGTGTGTGTGTGTGTGTAGAGCTTGAACTAACCCTTTAATCACAATTCATTCTTACGCTGTCAGTTCGCCGGATTACCTCCAAGCAGACATGTTAACCATAAGTATGAGGCCTTACCTGGCATGTTACAGAAACCATATCTCATCTTGAAGCATAGGAGTTGCGTTATGTGCTGTGTATGTGTTGCTCTCAGTTGTTTTAAGAGGACAGAAATGTTTTGTGTGCTGCAGCGGCTGCGCCTGGGGCCTGATAACCTGACTGAGATGACATCATCAGTTCATCGGCCTTCAATTACATCCATATGTCTCTCTTGTTCTTTCTCTCTTTCTTCCCCACACCCTTTTTCTATCTCTGTCTTTCTCTGTCATTTTGTTTCTCGCTCTACATTCTAGCTTTTAATTGGGATTTGCATTTATTTTAATTGCGACTGCAGTTTTTACCTTTCTTCGTACGGTTCTTTGTGGAGTTACTAAAGTTAAATCTATGTGCTCAGTGACGCAGAGATGGCAAGAGATCATCGTCTCATCCTTTCGCTGCCCGTCTTATCTGTCTGAGAAGATGACATCTGACAGAAATGATAATGGAAAAAAGAAATAAGATTTAGCATTTTAGCTTGGTAGATCCCATTACTGTCAGTGGTACAGGAGAAAAACAAACGTATAGGTCTGTCTGATGCATGTTTCCTGTGGGAGTAGTGACTTGCATTTTGGCTCCAAGTCTGGCTTTTACTGGGAAGTATACCTGTGGTGATTCTTTTTTTTCCCCTCCAAGTACTTCACATTTAAACAAGAACCATTCGTCATGTAACGCTTTGTGTGAAAAACAGGACAACAGCTTCACTGAAAACTTAATTGTTTTGACTTCATTGCTATTCTCTCCACTGCAAATGATCCATATCTTTAAAAAGTATTTAATGAGATGCATTAAGTTTGTCCAGTAGAGGTGGACAACTTACATTAGTGTACAGAGTAGAATATATTACTGGCTGTGGAAATTCCTATGCTGAGAGATTAACTCACAAATCATGATGAAGACTGTTTTCTTAGTAGCACACGGTAAACAGTGGGAAATTGATCATGTGGTTAACCCTTAGTGCCTGTTCATTGATTACCATCTGTAGGTCCCAAAATAAATGAGGATCGTATCAGAGCAGGGATATAATGACTGCTTGATACTACTGCCTGAGCCTTCTTTTGTAAGGAATGGGTTCGTCGCAGTGTTTGTTCGATCTCTTTTTGAGGAATGTGAGAGAGCAATCCTGTTTTATTTTTTTCTCACAATTTCTATCCACAAACCAACTCTCTAACCCAAGTTCATAAGGTCCTGTTTCCCTTGGAGGAGAGGCTGGCATCTGCATTGCTTGTTCTCAATTACAAGCATGATCCGACCCTCAGAGGCTTTTCCAGGAAAACCCTCAAACATTGCCGATATGTAATATGGCCCGTATGTGAGAGGAGCACTCTCTCCTCGGCTGTCATAGGTCCTATTTTCATTGAGGGGTATAATTTGAAAGTATTGAGTTTTTTAAGCTGCTGTCTTGCACAAATCCTCCTGATCTGTGGGGTCATTGGAAATGCATACAGATTATGCAAAAAGGAAAGCAGCTGCTCAGACAGTCTGTCCTGCTCCTCTTCATTTATCAACATGTTTAATAAAACTTATGAGTGACTAAACTGACCTCATACTCTCAGTGTACTTAATAAATGGGCCCAACAGCTTGCGATCGTAACAGCAGTTCTGCTCTGAAGTGAAGCACTTCCAGACTCCTATGGTAATTTATGCACATCTTCTCCTGACACATTATTGGCTGAGCGGGCAGATGGTGGATGTGTTTGAGTGTGAGGGACGGACAGAACAGCTGTGGGTTTCCGCTATGGTAAAGCCAAGTTTACTTTGTCCTTTTCCTTTTGAGCAGAGACTACAAAATGTTTCTCCACAATGTTTAACCAACCAAAGGAGCTTTTTCCTCATTGACTGTTTTTTTTTTTTCTTTTAGATCGGCATTCCTCTTTTCTGCATCTGAAGCATGTATTGATGATGTATTGATGAGAAGGCCACATCAGTTGAGGAGTGAAAACATGACAGAGTTTAAAAGTGGTTTGTGGGTGGAAGATGGAGCCTGTGAAGTGTTTGTGATTCAAAACTCAAGTAGACGGATGAGAGCATGGATGCCTTTTTTGTGTTGAACATGTGTGTGCGGTTAAAGCTGAGATGCTGTCAGCTCAGTGATAGGTCATAGGAAACACACACAGACTTAGAGCATGTCCCGATAGCTGAGGTTGGAACAACCAGATTGCTGCATTGTGATGTGCAGATGTAATCAGCCTTTGACACGCAATGGGAATCATAGTATGGCAAGTGATTATATGCCGTGACTGGAATTTACCGTATAGTTCACAACTAAAACAGGTCATCTGCTATGCACATGGCACCTTGTGGAGATAGAATGAGGAAGGGGTGCTGATTTTAAACCATGTCGAGTGGCCTTCTTGGCTCAGAATTTACTTGTTGAAAAAAAAACTGGGGAGGGAAGCTGAGAGATAGTTTCAAGAAGGTTTGGAGCAAGAGTGTTTTTTTTTTTTTTTTTTTCCAGTTAAATATTTAGGCTACTGCAGAGCAAGATGTAAGAAGGACAGGATGGAGAAGGAGATGAAAGGGACAGGCATATCGCCATGTGCCTTGTGTTGTTTACCCTGTGGATAAATGTGAGCATTGACTCAGCTCAAATGTGTTTGTGCCAAGCTGAAAGAAGCTAGAGTGCATTTGGGAAAGCAATGAAAGTGAATACATAGTCTTGTCAAGATGCTTTAAGTCTCCTTAAAAGATCCTGTAAAAGTTGTTGTTTGATTGTGCATCTGCAAAGTTGATTAGTTCTGAATTTTAAAAAGTAAATGGGTTCCTGTTGTAAGTGGGCCATGTCTCAATTATACTCAGCACAAAAAAAAACCTATCTACCATAGCTAAATAATGAATGTTTTACACATAAACTAAAATTCTAAAAAAAGATTAAAATTGACTCAATATATTTGCAGGATCTAAACTTAGGGGCGTTATTTATAGGCTTGTCACAAATTTTGCAAAATTATCTGATCATTGCTAAAACAGCTGGATAAAATGTCATATTTCTATCATTTTCACATTGTTTTCCTTCATTCGAGGTTTAACACAGTCATCATTTTTATGGCACCCACCTCTTGTGCCATTGTTTAATGCTAAACAATCAATCTGGAGGTGCTCTAATAATCAAATGTGTTTCAGGATTCAGTAGTCATTCACATCATGGATTTACAGGTGGAACTAAAGAAATGAATTTAGTCATTTATTGTTTGACAGTCCCTAAACATCAATTAAAATTTTGGAATTGTGACAGCTATTAGTGTGAGCTGTGAAATTTTAACCTACAAATTAAGAGTAAGTAAACTTAACTGTTAACTGTCTTTAACATTAGATTTTTTTTGTTCTGAAATGGTAAATATATACATAAATAAATACCCATAGTATGTAGCATTCTCAGTATATTATTTTTTAAGCATGCTCACATTCACCCACAGAATGTTCCTAGGCTCTAGAGCTACTTTCTCTTCTTTAAGCCTCAGTGACGCTCAAAGGGAAGTACAGCCTGCACATATTTTGGTCTTTATGCAACAAGTAGACACCTGTTGATACCCAGCAAATCTGACCCTACCTTCGCAGCATTGTTATCAGACCCTTGTGGCTTCAGTGGATGGTTTAATTTCTCTAATAGGTGCAAGTATGAGATTTTAGACACAGAGTGATTTTAGAGTGGGGAAGGGGGGTGAAATCTTGTGTGTTCAAGCATTCAGGAATGTGTGAGCCACACAGGGTTTACACCGCACCACAGACATGCTGTCTACTTATGTATTAATCATCATTAGCTCAAGATTAACCTCAAAGACTTCATATGAGCCTGTTTAGGTTCTCCACATTGTATTAGAATAGACAAGATTCTAGTAAACTTCATCACATTACCGGCATTGACTATTTTTGGTCTTTAATTGTGTGTGTGCCTTCGGTGGATCAGTAAAACGTTCATGCTTTGGCACACCAATGCAGACAACTAGTCTCCTCCCAAGGCTGCGAGCCCAGTGTGGGTCCAGTCTCTACACAGCTAGATTACAGAGCGGACTCTGGTGGTACATGAGCCGAGACATCTAGGGCAGTCAGTACAACAGTGCTGTTGTGGGCCTCAAATAGCATTGGAGAACCAGTGACCACCTTCATGTTAGACCTAGCTATACACATAGGCCACATCTAAATGGGCTCTCATTTTTGGAAAGGAATTTGTCTCCCCACCAACAAACCCTCAGCCCATTTACTTAGTTTAGATGAAGGCTTCATGCTGTGCTGTGCGGTATTGTTGAATTGGACAGTAGGGTGCAATTTAGGCTATACATATAATTGCATGTGAGTGCATGTTTATGTGTTTACAAGGGAGAGTGAACAGAGCCAGGCTGCCCACAAGGCCTCACCAAGTCCAGGATGTAATGGACTGTGTCTGAGTGGAGTAACTCTTAAGTACAGTCTTGAGGTCACATACACTGTCTGGTAGAAGCGCAGCAGCCAACAGTGCCTTTGCTCTCTCACTCAGCCATGAAGAGCATTACAGACCAACATAGACTAAAAGAATCTAAGCTTGCACAAGTGTACATCACAAAGCTCAGATCTGGCTTGCTCCAGTGTGCTGAAATACTTTAATCCCTTAGCCTCTTCTACGCTAGCTATAAATCCTCATCTCTTTTACATCAAGAGGGATTGTTAGAGGCACGGGTATTCCTACTACTCTCACTTGAACGCAGGGCAGCCAGTTTAGCAGGAGCTATAAGAAAAATCAATGCTGTCTTTGCTTGAGAATCCATATGGATCTCTAAGGGTTGGTGCACCAACCTCTGTCTGTCCTGCTCCAGTAGGTAGGTGAGATAATTACTCTTGTGGATTAGGGCCCTGTGGCTCTTCTCTTGCTCCTCCAGTCTGCTTAGGATGCCACTGTGAGTGTGGGCCACTTCCAGAAGCTGCTGCAGCATCCTTTTAGAGGCTCGCTTCTGAGCCTCTACCAGATGATTCAGCTGAGGAGTGAAGGGAAAACAAAGCAGGGTGTTATGAAGAAGTCACAATCATTGACTTGTGGAAGGTTTTCCGAGGGTGAATGCAGAATATATGTAAATGATGGCAATTGAAGCTCCTATTACTGAAACAGCTGAATGCAAAGCTAATGCGTCTATAAAGTGAAGGCTGCTGCTGGACACTAGTTGTAACTTTATGGGATCATTTCACTCAAATTACCCTAATGCACATTTTCCCATAGGCGTATGTAACCTTCCAGACCAGATGTTGTTTATTTTTTCTTTTTTTCAAAGCCTCTGCTCCCACAGATAAAGGTGAGATGCACCTTTTTTTCTGTTTCACAGTCCATGCACCTTCCCTATATGTGTTTAAACATATCATTTAGCTTTCTAAAATAATTGGCCAGGTCTTTTTTTCTGATTTTTCAGGAAACACACAAAACTTAAAAAGAAATGATTTAAGAAAGTATTTAATGATTTAGGCAAAAAAATAACTTTTGTCAAAAACTGACTTAGGCAGATATTTTAGGAAGGTGATGATGTGACAGTGCAGTTCTATGGCATATTACCAAAACATCGTATCATGATTCACTGAATCCCCACACTCAGGTTGTCAACCATTGTCTGAAGTGCAAACTGTAGAACTTGTCAGACACAAGAGCACTGGAAAAAAGTACTTAAAGGCATCTTGCTTTCCCATTTGGATTTTTTTAAATCATGCATTTAGTCAGTCACATTTTATTGAAAATAAGGACATAATATACACTCACTTCACACCAAACTCTTAAAAGAAGCACACAAGGATCTCACCCTAAATGCATACGTTGCATCTGGTCTCATGATAATCTACAGACCTTGCAATTAATATTTTGTCGGTGGACATTTATTTTCCTGAGCAAGTGGTTCTTTTAAAAACTGGAGAGTGGAGTCTGTGATCCAGTCTTTCCTTTTGTGTAAAGATACATAAACATTTCCAGTAGTTTTAATAACATCGTGTAGTCCAATAATAACACATTTGTGCAATGATGCAGGTGTAATTTGTTAGATAGTAATGCATTCACCTCATTAAATTTGATTATCTGCTCCATATGGTATCAGGTTTCTTATTATTGGCTGACGGTACCTCAGAAATTGGGTTTCCAAACACGTCTTGCAGGTGGTCCTGCTGAGCCCGGAGGGAGTCTCTCTGCAGGGCACGGAGCACCTTCTCTGGTCGGCTGAAACCATAGTGGGCCCCCAGTAGAGCGCAATCCGTCTTCTCTGATTTCAGCACTGTGATTACCTCATCTCGAGCCTGATGTGACAAACATTTCAATAGAATACTTTAACATCCTTGGAAGTAGATGGAGATGCAGTTAGTTTTACACTGTGTGTGTAGTATGTATAGGGTTTCTGCAGATCTACGGAGAGTCTAAAATTTAATCATCTGAAAATATAAAGTGTCGAAAAGAATTTTGACTGGTCTCCAAAAATGTTTGGATTCATTTCATGGTTGAAAATGGTAAATGTGAAGGCCAGTGCATCCAAAGACAATGTCACATGGGAAGGTTGGAAAAACAAAACCATATTTAAAAGGTACCAGAAAATCGTTGCCTTCACCCAGTATCGTTCTGTGTTCATATCAGGTTATCACCAAACTACCTCAGCGCAACAGGATGGGAAATTGGTTGAAAAATGCATTCATAATGGCGTTAAAAAAATCATGAGTATATTAAATTTAACAACAGAAGACCTGCTTGCAAGTTAGATGAGCAAGATTCAACATTAGACAGAATTAGTGGGATCTAAATAATTAATGGTACCTGTAGTTCTCCCTCCAGAATGCTGAGCAGAAACAAAAGGTCATCACGAGACAGGTGTTGCCTTCTGTGTCGGCTCTCTCTTCTGCCTTTCATGCTGTCCCTCTGTATACTAGTTGTAGGGCAGTGGTCAGGTTGACTCGGAATGATTCCACAAAGTTTTTTTGCCGGTTTTATTAATGGAATGCATTCCTGAGAGGAACAGAAGGATGAGAAATTGCATCAGGTGGCAGCTGAACATGAGGACAAAATGACATGTGGGCTCCTGATCAAAGACTGAAACAGCATCATGTGTTGTGACTTTACAGCTAATGAGGTTATTGTGAGGGTCTGAGCAACCAGATCTTTCAGGTTACATAAACCTTCTGGTGTCCGAAAGCCTCGTCTCATTATAATTAGTGTTGCTGAAAGAGCTAGGCCCATGCTTGGCATTACTTTGCGTTACACTCATGTCATCTTGTAGTGTTTCTTTGCACATTTACAGCAATCTCTGTCAGCCTGGCATGGGGAAAAAGTAGGAAAGGATTCCAGAATGAAGGACCATGATTATTTACCATGTGAGAGTAAGAACTTTGTATGAACATGGGTCTACAGGCCTGGACAAGCAGTAACGGATCGAAAAATTTGCTGTTCAAATGGGTATGCTGTTTCAACTAAATAACCTAAAGTAACTTATAAAACATGTTTGGGTAGGTATTTATAAGTACTTTGATATGGCAAGAATGATGATTTACTTCAATGATATATTTGTGTTAAAAAAAAAAAAACTGGATAAAAAATTCTATGTAAATCACTTGACCCAAAAATTCTGTTGGACATGTGCCCAATGTTTGTGTTACATATACCTAATAAATTCTGAAAAGGGAATGAATCTGACTAATTCTGGCACACCCTGTTCTTCATTAATACATAAGTTGATGTTAATTCATATTTGTGTACACTTGTTAAACTTAAATGTTATGTAACCATGTGCTCAGGATGGCTTGTTACAATATTTAGTGCAAGTAAGATAGTCGTCTGCAACGGATCAAAGAAAAAAACATGCAAAGTTCACAGTTATCTATAATTTGTAAACATTTTGTATAAGGAACCTTAAAATTGGTATAAATTTCTTTACTTTCTGTAATTTTCATTATCCAATTCCAAGTAAAACCATAAAAAGAATAAAACATAAAAAAAAAAAACATTGCCTTAAATCTCCAGGCCCCAAACTTTACATGCAATAAAAATTACTTTTTGGCAAAGGTAGTATAAAAATGTCACCAAAGTATGTTGGATACACATAAGAGAAAGTAAAATATGGAAAAAAATTACTTCATGTATTAAATTTTTGAAATCTTTACAATTATTCCAAAAAAAGAGAAAATTGCAATTCTGAGATGTGCTTTCACTGAGCAGATAAGCCCGTCTTCAAATGGCTCTAACTTTGTCAACAGGAATTTTTCCAAACCAAAAACAGATTTAAAAAAAAAAACAAAAACAAAAAACTAGATAAAATTAGCTAAAATGAGCTGTAATAGGGCATTGGGGGACAATTTTATCGCACATGTATGCGATGTATGGATTCTGTTGTATGGATTCTGTTGGGTTTCTGTAAATTGACTTAGAGTCTGGTTTTGACCAACTCTATATATAAAATGTCAAGAGATAACTTTCTTGTGATCTGGCGCTATATAAATAAAATTTGATTGACTGAGTGATTTAATTGGTTTTCCCCTGTAAGTCGCTTTGGAAAAAAGCGTCTGCCAAATGCATAAACATAAACATAAACATGTATACCTCCCCTTGACCAGGCCCCTACATGTTTGTTACAGAGACACAGAAACATCAGCTAAGCTCTGTTTTTAAGCTAGTATTCTCTGGTTATACTTGGTTTCTGGGGAGAAAGCAAGACGGTTCATATTAGTGAAAAAATGATGTCATCTCTTTGCATTTCAACACTGCCGTTTCAGTCCAAGCTTTCATAGTGGCAGGGAACACCTTTTTAGTCCCCAGTTTTTAGTTGATTTTCTTTAGATGTACTACTACTACTACTACAAGCCCTTTAGTTTTCCATCCAAATGTGAAAAGGTAGAATATTTTCAATGCAGGCTCTTCAAACCTTTTAACGGGTCCTTATTATAAAGTCTGTTCCTGAACTGAGGAGCAGTGAGTCTCTCCCTGCCCCGCTGCTGTCTTTTCTTATTTGGACTTTCCTTTTTTCCCACAAACCTTCAGTCAGGTGGCATATGCTTGTTGTTTCATAAACCTTGGGGTAACCTTGAGTCTTGAAACAAGATGAACACAGATACATGAGTCACAAAAATTGTGTAAAAAGGAAGAAAAAGAAAGACCAAACAAGAAACAAGCTCTTTAGTTTGTTCTGGACTCTGGCCAGTAATGTCCTTTAGATCATGTGCTCTTGTGAGTTTCATCTTACTTAATAATGGAGTCTGCATCACAGTGTTTCTCTCTCAGCCTGTGTGAGGAAAGAAAGTGTGACGTTCTTAACATCCTCGTTTTTATCCTCCCGATACCCTCTCAGCATCAATCAGGAAGAGAGATGAAGCTGTCTTGGCTTTCAGGGTGATTCTTTGCTTCTCTTGTTAGCAGCGACAAGAAAGGATGATGGAGGCGCTTAACAATTACAGAGGAGTTTTTATTAGGTCCCTTTTTAACTCGCAAAGCATGATTCACATTCAAAAACTTGAATCCCTGCCACATTACATGGCCACTCCCCACTGCACGCAATGAAATACACTGCGCTTTGTCAAGATGATCAGATTTTTGGTTTATTAGATGCTTGTCGTCCATAGGCCACAGTCAAAAGGAAGTAGTTGAGGTTTTGGACTGCAGAGTGTCTTCATCAGTTTGTTGCAGTAAGTTAGCACAGGGTAGGTATGGATCAAGGCAAAGACATAGTACAGTTAGTATAATTCAGTCATTCGGGGCACATATTTTTTGTGGCGGCCTAGGGTCTGTTTTCATTTGGGCTGCAGCGTGTATAAACATTTCTTTTCTCTCCCTGTCCGACAATGCTGTGAACAATCAGTCTGAGACACGTGCTGCTGTTTCCTTGCCACTGGCCTCCAATTGACTAATGTCAAGAGGGTCTGAACACCTCAGGTCTCCCACACAGGCACGCACGACATGAGTCAGCCTCAGTCCACTTTGGTACACACCGTCTAGACAAGCATACACATACTGATGTCTAAGCACACACCCACACAATGCCAGACATGTGAAAATACCTCTAAACCTGGCTCGGAGCCAGCCTCAGTAATGGTTGCCAGGGTCGCCCCTCTGAGGACTGTCCGCTGGCAGGCAGGTTGGCAGCTCCACATGTGGCTGGCTGCCGTCGTTTATTTATTCGAACACCACCTCGGACTGAATGCCTGCATCCCTCTTGTCTAGCCCTGTCTGCTCAAAAGGGCACCGACTGCCCTCTGAATGAATCATTAACACTTCCAAAAATTAATCTCACCGTTTGCACTCCCTGCTAATCAAACATTTGCTCCACACATGCTCACAAGTGGTAACTTCACCAACCTGCAGGTTTTGAAACATTTTGTTCAACAATAATCATTAACATTTTAGCTGCAAATAGACGCATAGCACAGTTTGACCCAAAGAAATGGGGATTGCTGCTTAGTCATCCGGAGTTAGAACTTTTAGTTTTTATGTGAGAGTAGGGCTGCACGATATTGAAAAAACTGACATTGCGATTTTTTTTAACCCTGTGATATATATTGCGATATGAAAAAATACTCAGGGGTAGGGGTGTAAGAAAATATTGGTTCTGCAATATATCGTGATATTTCATTTCACAATACTGTATCGATATTAAAAAGTACTGTATCGATATTTTTAGGTATTCAAGTACAGATATCATGGAGGTTCATTTTAGTTTTTTTGTTTTTCTTTTTTGTTTATATTTTATTTACTCTTATTTAACACTATTTTATTAAATAATGTTAATTCCTTTGCTGGGATTGCACAAAAATAATGTTATGTTAGTTATAAACTAATAGAATATGATCATTTGAGCAGGATCTTAAACTGTAATGTCTGTAAAATATAATTTAAGTTTTAACAGAGGAAAATTTTGTGATATAGCATTAGATCCTGTTCTGATCAAATAAAAATGTGTTTAGTATTTGTGCATGTTTCTGGTGTAATTCCATTCTTCCAGGAAATAATCTTTTGAAAAGAAACAATCCAATAAAAAATTGCAGTTTTAACAGTATCGTGAGATATCGTGATATATCTTATCGTGATCCAAGTATTGTTATTTGTATCGTATCACCAGATTCTTGCCAATACACACCCCTACCCAGGAGAATATAATAGCTGTGTGGGGCCAACGTAAACGGTCAAACAAATTAGTTGTTACCTCTCATAGTGGCAACAGGTGCAAGACACTGTCGACACAGAACACGTGTTTCAATATCATCCTTCGTGTAGTCGAAATAATTCCAGAAGATAAGTGACGTTGCTTTTCTTTTTGGCACCAAGTCTTAGTTTTCGGTGATTTTCTCTTGTTCGTTGGTCATTTTTCAATGTTGTTACCAGCGAGTCACTCCATGTGCAGGGGCGTGGTCTGTTTTGGCAAACTGATGAAGAACACATGTGATTGGTGGATGGCTGTGCTCAGTGTGTGTCAGGTACCCAGGCTGAAATTAGATGAGAACACGTTGAAGTTCATTGGCCTCCTACATCGCAGGACCTGCAATGTGACTATTGCGCACACGTACATTGCGATGACGATGCTCAAACAATATATTGTGCAGCTCTACTTGAGAGGTTTCTGAGGTTGCGCTTTTAGCTGAGTTTATGCCAGTTGTTCAACTTCAGCAACATTAAAATCCCAATGTGATGACAGTTTGTGGTTGGAGATTTTTACACTGTCAGTCAAATCTGACCCACACCTACACCTTCCTTCTGAGGTAGAGTCTTTGTGCTTTAAGTATTCCACTCTGAATGATGTGTTCCTTTTAGTGAGAGCTTATCGAGGCATACATATTTAATATTAGAAAAAAATGGCCATGGTTAGAAGTTTTCAACACCTTTTAACAGCCAGAAAGCTGCACAATCTATTAACCAAAACTCTAATTTTGCCTTGCTGCACTTGACTCAGAAATGTCTCTTTGTAAACTCAAAAAAAGGCAGAGTTATAAAACAAGTTGACAGTTCCTACTTTGTGGAGTTGGCTGTAATATGATTGCTTCTTCTGCCACCTTTGTAGAAATGGTCTCTATTTAACAAGAGAAATAGTAAGTTAGAAGTTATAACTGTCAGCAGAAGGAAAGAAACACCCTCAGTTTCCAATTTCATACAGTATTTTTCTTTTAAAGTAAGAATTAAGTTTTCAAGCATGTGTCCTTCCTCACTTGGCACATACATTTTTGCCAGTCGGCATCGGGTAAAGAACTGGAGCTTCTTCCTTTTCCATGAGTCGAGCATATCCACTTTATGCCCACCTGTCAGGGGGAGGCTTGCTTAGTGTCTGCCCCTAGGTCCTGTTTGGCCTCCAGTTTCCAGAGTCAAGCTGGCACAGTCCTCTGTAATTCACATTCTGTATGGCTGATGTATGTCTTGGCAGGAGCACTCTACTGTAGTGAGTAAGAGAAATTACAGTGTGTGCACCAGCTACAGAGAGATCACCCACACCCCGTACATTTAGCCACCACCAACGCTGCTGTTTGTTTTATGGTTATGAACGTAGTTAAAATACTCTTAATGATGAAGCCTTGATCCACTGAAGATGACTTGGTAGTAGGGCAGGTACCTTCACTGTCAGTGTTGTAACCCGTCACTCCTCATAATGACTATTTATGCTTTTATTTCAGGGTTCATATGGGTGCTTGAAATCCTTGAAAATGCTTGAATTTCAATGTTGTGTTTTCAAGGTCTGGAAAGTGCTTGAATTTTAGTTTAAGTGCCTGAAAGTGCTTGTGATTAGCCAATAACTAATTAGCCTATAACTGTGATTTGTTTATTTATTTTTAATAATAACTCTGCCAGGTTAGATGAAACCCAAAGCTACGTACAGAGAGGTGATACATTTTGAAAAATAAAACGTCAAAAAAGAAAATTACCAGGTGCTCTCAGATAGACTCAAGGTGCATTTTTATCTTAGTCTTTGACTTGGTGTGCCTGAAGAACAGCAAGTGGCTTCCCCTTTTTTTTTGGAGAAAACCTTTGTGTTTTCCTTTAATTTCTAAACTTCTTGTGATTATGAAACATAATTTTAGATGTTTATAGCATAATACAACGTACATCATTGTGATAAAAAGTGAAAAACATAAACATGACTATATCCTATTCCTGTAGATATGTATTTTACCCCAGTGATAAGGCGCTGTGCTGGAAAACTTTGAAAATGACCCTTAAAAGTGCTTGAATTTGACCTTGAAAAATGTTTATGAACCCTGTTGTTAAAACGAGGGTTGTCAAACATATGGGCCAAAACAGGCCCACCAAAGGGTCAAGTCCAGCCCATTTGAGAGTTTGAGAAGTGCAGAATTTACATGGAAGAATATGTGTTATATAATATTTTATTAAATTCCAGATGCCTGTTACCAAATGTTTTGTGCCTTCACTTACTTTTTTAAAAGAAATTTGTGGATATTCACATTTGTTCAGGTTATTCACAGTTTTTGTTTGTAAATGTGTACATTTCCATAATGTAATTTTACTTTTATCTGCTCTAAAACAAAGAGGAAAAAAATGGAGTTCTCATTATTTATAGGTTATTTTACTGTTATTTTAGTGGTCCAGCCTGATTCAGATCAAACTGGGGTATATGTGGACCCTGAACAAAAATGAGTTTGACATCCATGGCTTTGACTGTTGACCTTTGAAAGGGAGGGTATTTACCACAGTTAGGAGTACTGAAACCGTTATTGACAGGAAACAGTCTCATAATGAAGCATCTTGTGATTCTTGATTTGATGTCACATATCTCATCTTAGTTTATTTTGAAATCAAGACTTCTTTTCACACTTCACTTGAATTAACACAGAATACACCTAAATATATCTAGGTGCATGTTTTGCATTCATCAAGAACTATTTGATATGTTAATTTTTCTTTAAACATCACCAATCCACATTGTTTTGCTGTGTTTTTACGTGACGTGCTTGGAACAGGGTTCTACATATTTGACTCTCATTTCCCTTTTTACTGTCTTTGATAAGTGTGAGGTGCCAGATGTGCTCTGCTATTCTAAAGGGCTCAGTATCATTAACATCAGTGTATGTTAGGTTTGCCGTTAGTGTGTGGAGTTACAAATCTTTTTTTATGATACAGATTCCTTGAAAGGCTTTCTTTATAGCCTGAACCTTTTACTTTGGTATGAATACGACTGCTTCCCCTTGCTGTTTGATTTTGTGAATGAAAAGCCATCATTTAGTGCTACGACGTATCTGTCTTCTTAGTGCTGCAGGTTAAATTAGACCTATTATGAGTTTTACTACTTATGCTCCTAAATCCATGTGCATGTTTGGTTTTGTTTTCACTTTTTAGGTCTTAGTTGCCTGTTTTTATTGCTGAAATCTTTGTTATAACAGGAAAAACACATGTAAGCAATCTGTTCCAGGACATTGGTATTAGAGGTTGAGTGATATGGGTTTTTCTAAGGCCGATGCCAATCTTTTTTTAAAAAGTTGGTCAGCTGATGGCGATATTGACAGCTGATTTTTGAGGCTGATATTTAAGGCCTATTTTATTTATTTATTTATTTATTTTTAAAGCACATTGCCCGTAAAATACAACTGAAACACTCAGATAATTAAGATTTTTTTGCAGCAATATAAATTAAATTATTAATGCACATACACATATAGGGCTGTGTATTGGAAAGAGTCTGGCGATACGATACAAATCACAATACTAGGATCATGATACAGTATATCACGATATATCACGATACTGTTAAAAAGGCAATTTTTTGTTTGTTTCTTTTTTAAAATGATTATTTCCTTAAACAATTAAATTACACCAGAAATATGCACAAATACTAAACACATTTTTATTTGATCAGAACAGGACCTAATGCTATATTGCAAAATTTTCCTGTGTTAAAACTTAAATTATGTTTTACAGACATTTCAGTTTAAGATCTTGTTCAAATGTTCATGTTCTATTAGTTTAAAACTAACATCATAACATTATTTTTTTGCAATCCCAGCAAAGAAACTAACATTACTTAATAAAAGAGTGTTAAATAAGAATAAATAAAATATAAACAAAAAATAAAAACAAAAATGAACCTCCACAATATCTGCATTTGAATAAATACCTAAAAATATCGATATAGTATTTTTTAATATCGATACAGTATTGTGAAATGAAATATCATGATATATATTTCAGAACTGATATTTTCTTACACCCCTATACACATAGTACTCTTTTAACACTTATTGAACTTCAAGTGCTGCCCACACGGGTGCCTGATCACATATCTTCTAACATTTTTACTATTGATCAAATATTGGCTTTAAAAAAAAAAAAAAATTAAGGCAGATGGCTGATATTGAAAAAAAAATCAATATATTGGCCCGATGTATTGGGCCTGCATATCGGGCCTACCTCTAATTGGTATTGGGTCTGCCTCTAATTGGTATTTTGCTGGAGATTCCCAGGCATGGTTTAACTCAAGCATCTAAATCCAACACAGCCATGTAATTAAGTCACTGATTTTATATGAACTACTATTCGTGTATGTACTTTTGCACAGTCAACACATTTGTCCCCCTCAGATAGGACATTAGGTTCCACATTCATTTTTTTCATTAGTAATTAAAAATTGGAGAGGGAAAGACAGAAATCAATGATGGAAAAAGCTTGATTATACCTTTAAATAAATAAAAAAAAAACTGAATATATTCTGATATTAACCCTTTCATGAATAGTGGTCACTACAGTGGACAGCTATTCTACAGCTGTTCTCTTGTATGTTCATGGATTTTGTTGTTTTAGTTTCATATCAGCCAACACGTACTCTTATGCACCATCCCATACACTGCAATTGATAACATTACTGTAACTTTGCTGTTCTTGATAAACCCAATCTAACATGTTCAAGTGTAAATCAATTCCTTGTTATTGTTATTAGACTGTAATTAACGACAAAAGTTTGTTGTTGTTGTTTTTTTTGGCATATTATATCCATGAAGTGAGTAATGACTAGTATTAGAGTACACTACAAACAAAAAGTTAAGAATATTTCTTTTTTTTTGTCATTTTTGCCATTTATAAATAAAACTATGTCTGGTCATTAAAAAAAATGTGTTTCAATTCAATTCACACACAAAAAAGTAAAAAAGCATGCAAGAATCCCAACTGAAAAAAAAAAAAAAAGCCCAAAAATTAAAAATATCCATAACATTTTGTTTGTAGTGTATGTTAAAATGTGAGAAAACAGCCAATTAGCAGCATTTAATGTTTTTATTTCATAGTTTTCACACAGTATATCAGTAAATACATGTTTCTTTGCTTCAAAAATTGAACACATGGTGTCCAGCTTGGTGGACTTTTTTGCAACTCCATGAAAAACAGCTTCATTTAAAAAAAAAATAATAATAATAATCACATTGTTTTTTTAATGCCCAAAGAAGAATAAAGAAAAAAATCTTGATTAATGTTCTAATAATTCATGCATGAAAGGGTTAAAAGTAACTTCAAATGTTTTGGAATAAAAATGGAGTAAAACATCACTTGGACATTCTGCTGTTTGGGTAGAGAGAAATTAGATTCCTCATTTGATTCTTGTAAAGGCTTATAAGCTTAAAGTTATTTACACTTGTCTCTGATGAGCACTTCCTTTGTGACATTTGCCAGTAACACTGTGCCAGCCAGGATTCACCTGAGCTGAACATGTGACTGTCAGAGGAGCACAATATACGTACGAGGATTGCGTCACATACGACAATGTGATACGATAAATACAGGGCAAAGGAATACAGCAGGCTGAACAATAAAAGCTCTAGGAGAGAAGTTGTGAAGGTGATTCAGGCGATGATGATCCCATCTTATGAGACTGAATAGCCCATGGATTATTTAATAAAGAAAAGGCTTGGTTTAACATTACTGTCAAGGAGAACCAGAGAAATGGCACTACATTCCTGTTCATTCATCAAAAAAAAGCATAGATAGGCACCATTCCCAGATGTGTGTGTGAAGTACGTCATGCCTGTCGCAGGATTTGTACAGCGTGTTCTTCCTTGTGTATCCAAAACATGGGTGTACAATCCACCAGTGAGAGCTTTAGCTTGGCTTTATTTTGCAACCAATGCTCCTCCTGCTGGTGAAACTCTATTCCTGCACTCTATTCCTCCATTCCAAAGAAGATTAACTACTATATTGTAACAAACTTGTCAATCAGATAGAACAATGTGAATCCATCACCACAAATAGCTTGTTACCCTTTAGGTGTCGGAAGGCTAATCCAGGAAGGGAATAAATGAAGTCAAAGTGAAATTTTACTGCAGTAAATGAATGCTGAATGGGTTGGATTGAGTGTTGGATGCCGGCTGAATTTGTGACCAGACTGTTATTCTACCTTGCTTGACTTACAAAAAGTCATTCCACTAAAGCCTGCTTGTTAGTTTTGTTCATGCAGCCTTAAGTCGCCATTGATTTAACAATAACACATGCTCAATTGTGGCTTTAGGGAGGAAGCTGCAAGCCTCCAAAACCAATAACTGCAAAAACCACCCCTCCCGACATCAGGCATTTGCTACATGTCTTGAGATGAGTTATTGATTGTTGAAACAACCAGTGAATTGATTTCATGAGAAGTATCGTATTGTTTTTACAGAAGCACCAAAATGGGGAGGGGTGGCCACGCACATAGAAAATGCATATCGGGATGCGTTTTAGCGGCAGTCAATGGGTTTTTCTTATTGTCTACAGAGGTCAGAGCAGTATCTTTTAGCAGACTATAATAGAGTAAACTATAGCGGTGGTCTTAAACAATCGTGTCGACACTGTGCCAATGTTTACAAGTGTCACATCACTCCTAAAAACTAAAGCCAAATCAGCGAGCTATTTGTCTGGAACTGAAACACTTCCATTTCTTGGAAGCAGGCAGTTGATCCTCATTACATCCAGTCAGCGCCATTGACCATCCATTAAAACCAGTCACCTCTATTGATTGCCCATTAAAGATGACCAGACAGCCCTAATTTCCTCCATCTGAGCCTTTTCTTCTGGACTGACGTGCATTGATCTATGGTTATCTGAGCTGTAAACTCATTGGCCTGATATGTCTGAGAGCATACATCCTTCCTTCTCCTGTCTCTGCCAGCTGGAGTCATCTGGCTCTGAGATCATTGGGGTGAAGGGTTAGCAGGCCCTGAAGATACTGACCATCTAATTTTACAGTGTACATATGTTCTTTTAGAGTAAGCATGGTTTCCTTTCTATCCTTGGACTCCAGCATTGACTAAATTGTCTTGTTATCATCATCATGTTGAATATGTCTGATAAACACATCGCTAAAGACTGTCCAAAATGGCATTTAATAAGGAAAATCATTTCGTTTTCATGCAAGAACGGGTCATTCCCTGAGTTTTGTCAGTGTAACTCTTTAAGATACAACATCCAAATATGACTCAGTAATAATTTGGGCCATAACTCATTACTTGTTATGGCTATTAGAACTTGATGATAATTATTTTTAAAGAAATGGTGTTTTCCAGATATTTTCTTTTCCATTTCAAGAGATTATAGTTTAGCAGAAATGTTTTGGATTAATGCTCTGTCTAATTGGGTAATTTGCTCAATGAAAGCTTACATAATTTTACTCAGGGCCCATAGGCTACTCAGCTCTGTGTAATGACTTTACCTATAAGAGTAAAAAGACCCCGGACCTGCACAGTTAATATGCACTTAAATATTCATGCACCACAAGTCACTTTGCAGTATTGAACAATGTTATCACACGTCGCAGATTGGCCTCATATTGTGCAAGCTTTTTTTTACTCTTTTTAATGGCCATTCTTCATCAGCCAGTCCTCATTTTACAGTGGATTGAGCAAAATTGATACAAAGCTAAACCATGATATTACATTTACCCTATTATGATCCAGTTTATCTTAATAGGTTTTGTTTTAGGATTGCAGTACTGACAGTTATGGAAGAGGAATAGGGCCACTGGGAAAAATAAATGAAAAATTAAGATCCACTATATATTTTTTTTATTATTATTATGAGAAAAAAGTCAGAATTCTAAGATTAAAGCCAGAATTCTGAGATTAAAGGTGAGTGAATGTTATGTTTTGAAACTTGTATACGTAAATTTGAAGAAAAAAGTTACTTTTATCTGTTTCCCTTCCTTTTGCTCATCGAATAGTAAAATGGCTTCCTCTGGAACCACTCGGATACGTAAAAAGTCACCTAAATCCATCATTATGTCAGCCTGCTGTACTCCACCGGCATGTCATAAAGCTAAAGTGACACTCTCCCTGAATGTCAGAAAAAAAAACTGAATTCTGTGAAAAAAGTCAGAATTCAGACTTTTGTCTCAGAAGAACTCTAACTTTTTTCTCAGAATTCCAATTTTTTTCTTCAGAATTCGAACTTTTTTTCTCAGAATTCTGACTTCAGTCTCAGAATTCTGACTTTAATCTCGGAATCCTGACTGTAATATCAGAATTCTAACTTTTTTCTCAGAATTCTGACTTTAATCTCTGAATTCTGACTTTTTTTTTTCTCAGAGTAATAATAAAAAAAACTATATATGTAATGGACCTTAATTAAAATTTTTCCAGTGGCCCTAATCCTCCTCCGTAGACAGTGGTGGCACTTGCTCTTTCTGTAGTGTTTTACGGCTAATAGCCTCTGCTGTGGCTTCATCTACTGTCTGCCTCATCAGCATCGTCTACGAATCTTAGACCCCTAAGTTCTGACCCCACAGGCCTATTATTGAGTATTTCACAGATAATTTAACACAGAGCAGCATGGCTGTGTGGTTGTACTTTGTGTTTTTAGCTCATCCACATTGCCTACTGTGGGGAAAACATTGTAGAAATTTTACTTGTTTAAAAACATAAAAGCATAGAAAAGTACTTTCCATAAACTGTCTAATGAGTTGGTAACCTAAAACATAAGAGAAAACACATACCTGCTGCAGGACAGGTGGAGCGCTGAACATGTAGGCCTGGTTTTTCTTATGTCCAGTATATTTACCTAATGTCCTCCATGCATCTGTAACACGTCTCTCTCCTCCTCTTCTTCTTTGGTGTTTACTACGTATGTATTCTCACTTTTCCATCCAACAGTCCAGAGTGACAAAGGGATCAGTAGTGAGTAGAGAGAGGGAGTGAAAGGGAAATGGTTGGCTTGGCACATCAATATTGGGGTTGGGCTTTCAGCTAAGACAGATGTCTGTAATGAAGAGAGGGAAGTGAAGGAGTAAGGGTGACGAAAAGAGGGGCAATATATGTATAAGGGGTGTGGCAATAAAATGATAAAGGTCAGAGGGCATGCCATCAAAATGAAAAATATGCTTTATCCATTTATGCTTCGAATTGTCTTGTCCTTTTATGGTGAACCATGAGATATTGCCCCCAGGGAGGAGTAGTGGAGGAGAAACCATGAGGAGAGGAGGCTGTGGTAATCTGCTTTAAGGTAAAGGTGCCAATACTGTTCAGTCAAGGCTAGGGATGCAAATTATAGATTAATTCATTAATCATTAGTTGGTTGATCTTGTTGATGGATTAACGATTAACTGATAAGTGGTGATTTTCCAGAGAACCTGAATTTCTCTTTCAATTGGGTCTATAAGAATAAAAGCTAAATATTGTTTATATACTTTATGAAAAAAGCATGTCATATTCCTTAATGGCTGATTTATTGCACCATTGGATACAGTACAAGCAAGGACATTTATGTAGTATAACTAAATAAATTCTGCAGAGAAACACAATAAAATAAATGGATTTGAAGAGGGGCAGTTTAGAAGAAATGGGCATTTCTGACTTTGCATCACTACTTGACATGATGGAGCGAGATTTCAGGAGGAGGTTCACGCTGGGCACGGATCTCCATGAACGGGGCAGATGCTGATGCTTTTGTTTCTCTACACCACTATAGTCCAGTAGTCCCATTATATGTCCTTTTATCCACGAAACAGCTGTCTAATTCACGTTTTGTGTAATTTTATCAAATTTCACATTCAAACAGAAACAGACCAGTTAGTATGTTAGTTGAGTGTGCACATGTTGATGCCAGTAGTTAATATTAGGTGTCTAACCTGCAATAACTAGCCTTGAGGAATAATAATAGCTCACAAGTAAAAGAAAAAAATTGAATTTCAATTTTTAATGGTTGGTTTTTCCACATTTATTGAGTAAGGTCTTTCAGATTAATATAGGTATTTATTACTTGACATAGTGTTCAATTTTCAGACATGCACAAGTTTTATCCTTTTTTCTTGAATTCAAACCTTTTATTTCATTCTTTCAAAGTCATACATACACACAGTGTACACAGCCTGGCCAAGAAAAAGTCACACCATTGTTTGTTTAATCACTTTTAGCTGTGATTTGACAATGTATTTATCACTGCATAAACGATTCTTCTGCAGTGTCACAATAAATGTCACAACAGTCATTAACATTCTGAGTTCCATTAATTTTTCATGAAGATTTTGTGTTGACGATAATGGAGAGTCAGATCTTTGTGTAAAGTTCTCACGCTCCCCTGAATCTTTAACTATCTGAGCCTGATGAATCTTGCTGCTGTCATCTCTGAATATGTGTGTCATCAGAGAAGACAAGCCCACTGATGTTCAGACCTGCTCATTCAGTATATTCAGGGTCAGCTGACCTCATTGTTTTGGACACATAGCGTTGCTGAACCTAGACCTGACTGAATCAACCCCAGATCATAACACTACTCCCACAGGCTTGTACTATAGACACTAGGCATGATGGGTAATCCCTTCATCTGCCTCTCTTCTCACCCTGATGCACCATTCACTCTGGAACAGGGTCAGTCTGGTCTCATCAGACCACATGACTTTTTTTTTCCATTAAAACTCAGTCTGATCTTTATGTTATCTATCAAACTGATGCTTAAGAAACAACTACTTACTCACTGCATTATTTAGGTTTAAACGACTAACTTGTTATCAGCTGAAATATATTGATGTATTTACCTTTTTTCTTGATTAAATCCAGTGTGTGACTAATTTTCTTGGCCAGTCATTTTGTAGTATGAGTCTGGGGTCTTAGGCGTAAAACAGCGAGCTGGTAATTGTAGTTTACAGATGCAGAATGGGTGGAAGTCTGAGCCAGATTTTCCTACAATGTGGCTTAAAGTAAATCTTAAATCTTTTTCAGTCATAGATTTCAAAACGTGCAGCCGTTTCTAAACTTAAAAGGATAATTACACCCCCCCCCCCCCCCCCAAAAAAAAAAAAAAGAGGGGGCAAGGGGTATTGTTTTGGGTTCGATTTGTTTGTTTCTTTGTTTGTTAACACTTTAGTAGCAAAACTATTAGCTGAATTCATACCAAATTGGGTTTATAGATTTCCAGTGACCCAGAATAGATCTGATTACATTTTGGGAACAGTAGGTCAAAGTTCAGATTTTTTATGAGTTTTTAAAATCTTTTTTTTTTTCCCCATTCACTTATAATGAGCAAAATTTCAAATGTCTGTTGCAGCAAAACTATAGGTTGTATTCATACCAAATTGGGTTTATAGATTGCTAGTGACCCAGAATAGATGTCATTACATTTTGGGGAAAGTAGGTCAAAGTTCAGATTTTTTATGAATTTTTTTAAATCGTTTTTTCCCTCCCTTTTACTTATATCGGGTGAAATTTCAAATGTGTATAAAAACATCAATTTTGTTTCAATTTCAAATATGCTGACATCACCACACACATAGACATGATGACATCAGCTGGATCAGTACCAAAATAAGCTACAATACGTGCAAGGGGCGGGGTTTGTTGTGCCTAGCGCCACTTGTTCAAGACTGAGAACCTTGGGGTATTAACTGCTGCTAGACTCTTCTGTTCTGGCTCAAACAATAAATCAGGTCAGCCACATTGCAGACACTGCATTGTTTGCATTAGTTTTTAATAATTTAATGTTGTTTTTGGCGGGGTTCACTGAAGAGTTGGCTATAAATGCAGCTTGTTTATACCTGCAGCTCAAAATAGGTGAAAACATTTCTCATTTTTCCTCTTCAACTAAATGGAGCACTAAAGCCCCTTCTGAGTTACAGATTCCAGCCTTGTCCACTGAATAAGACAAAGAGACCATGTGGCGTTTCTGCTCTTTGATATTTGTTGTCCATGGGGAGAAAACGCAGGGTTTGTTTATTTTTCCAAAGTGCCTGTTTGTGAAGGACACTGTAATGAATCCCACAGACTTACTGCTGCATTCACTCCGGCAGAGCTCGAGCATTTTGAAGAAGCATCAATATACAATATTCATAGTTTTCTAAGTATGACCTTAAAGCATAAGATGAGTTTTCTGGAAGACGCAGTAGCAACAGGGAGGTTAAAAATAAACAGCTGCTCGGTTTGATCGCTGTATTGTTGCTGTCTAACATTTGTGCATTTTTCAGAGTGACTATAATGTGTAGTGGAGAACACGTGAGGAGTGGCCTCTGGGCATTACAATGACTAGGAAGAACTGTGAAAATACATTTTGGCTGTGAAAGCACTGTTGTCCATGAAGAGTTCATCCATTTCTCAGATGGCTTAGAGGTGTGGAAATTTCTTGATGCAGAGAAGTGTGAAGATCATAATCAAATCATGAGGCCAGTGAATAGTCATCCATCTACTTGTAATGCACCGCAGAAGTATTTATTTATTTATCTGTACTGTTAATGCACTGAGGTAGGATGTTATATTATAGTGTCAGACCTAATCAAATCAGCAGTGAACATTCGCTTCTCTGTTATCTGCTGTAGAAATTTCAAGATGAAGTCCCCCTGAAATGTGGTTTTTTTTCTAGTCCTCTTCCTAACCGTTTATTCATCTTGCAACCGGTGTGTACACAGTTGTAAACGGTAAATTTCTGTCTTTTTCAGAAGCCTCTGGGGCAGAGGAAGAAAAAGAGCAAGTCAAAGAGCAAAAAGAAAAGCCAAACGCACCCATAAAAGCAGAGAAGAGGAAGAGATTGACAGAAAAAGAAGTAAAAGCAAAGAAGAAGAAAACAAATGTACAGGTATGTCATCAATCTTGTAGAATCGTTTCACCACAAAGCAAACATCTACCTACAATACTTCATGTTTCACAAGTGGATACATGAACAATTAAGGGGTTTGATGTTTTTTTAAGAGGAAATATCACCGTTGTCGGTTTTATATAATTTATAATTGCTTGTAATGTTTCAGATTGTTTTCTGCCTGTTTGAAAAAAAAATTCTTTTCAAGCGGATTGCAGTGGGTGTTTTTCATTGTTTGCTGACTTTGGTTAAACTAAACATTATTCACTGTGTTCACATTGTAAAACAAATTCACTGGTATTTCACCTGAATTGACTGTGTGTATTTTTTTCAACAGAAGACAAATATAACTCCTGAAAAGAAAGAGACTGACAATGAGAAGTCAGACAAACCCAAAAAGAAGAGAAAGGTAAGTGTAAGAGCGCTGCAGTGACACCTGCTGTTGGAAAAAGGCATAACAGATTGATTCACAGTCGTATGCAGACAGCGCCCGGGCTTTGTGGAGGCTAAATAAATATGTGTTTTACAGAAGAAGAAAACAATTACAGATGTGCTGTCCACCTCTGAGCCCAAAGCGGGCTGTCCAGCAGACCTGCAGAATCTGGTCACACAGTACTTCACAGACAAGCGCTCAGTGATTGAGCAGGAAGAGCTGAAACTAGAGGGTGAGTCGGGGCGAGTCCCCTTTCAACATGGAAGTTCAGTCGATATCTGATCTGTTGATTCACCAAGGTCACCGTCTGACCTCCGGCCTCTTCCAGATTCCTGCTTCCTGTCCAGTAATGACCTGACTCACAGCCTTTCCTCATATCTGAAACAGAGTGAGTACATTCCACTGTTTTAACTAAAGCTTCGCGACAGTTTTTACATTTATTTATGAAGAAAAAAAATGGCATATTTCTTTTTTTTTTTTTTTTTTTTTTTTATTTGAACTTTTTATTTAGATTTTTGCACAAGCCAGAACAAAACATCTGGGATAAGACACACATAAAAAAAATAATAATAATAATAATAATAATAATAATAATATAAAAAAAAATAAAATAAATAAAAAATTACACCACATAGTAGTATTATTGTTGCAGACACTACACTACATCTATAGATACATTGCCAAATATCAAAACATTCATATATTTGTATACATTTGCACACTCGTATATAAATACAAAACACCTCATGTCAGGGCTTATAAGAGCAATTCTTGTTAACAACCCAAAAAGTTTAATTATACAAATAGTCTTCAACCATGTGCCATCTCTGCTTAAAAAGATCCATTTTCATTTGTAATGATGCAGTCATTCTTTCCATAGTGTACACTTGTTTCAGTCTTTGTTTCCATTCTATTACCGTTGGTGATTTGACACTCTTCCAATTTACTGTTACTATTTTTTCAGCAATCAATAGTAAAATATGTAAATATATCTCTGCTCTGCATTAAAATCATTGATCGGTATGACTCCAAGTAAACAGAACAAAACATTTTAAGGGACTTCTCTTTTTACAATTCTTTCAATTTCTTCTTTGATATTGCATATGGTATATTTCTTTTGTTTTCTTAGTTTGTCCCAAATGGGCAAAAATTCAAAAGCATCATGACGAGAAAAGCTCTGTGGTTCTGCTGATCGTGTGCAGCTCCGCTCTCAGAGCTATTGAGCTCCTTAAGTAAGTGATGTTTGTTTAATTTCCTACATGATAACATTCACTGCAAAAATCTAAATCTTACCAAGTGTATTTTTCTCATTTCTTGTCAAAATATCTCATCACACTTAAAATAAGATATAATCATCTAAAGAGTAACTTTTCAGTGAGATATGAAGACTTACCAAGATAATTTTCACTTGTTCCACTGGCAGATTTTTTTGCTTAATTCAAGATTTTTTTTTTTTGCTTAATTCAAGATCTGAAAAATCTGCCAATGGAACAAGTGAAAATTATCTTGGTAGGATTTCTTGAAATAAGATTTTCAAGATCTATTGTCTAAAAATAAGTCCTTATATCTCACTGAAAAGTTACTCTTGAAGTGATTATGTCTTATTTTAAGTGTAATGAGATATTTTGACTAGAAATGAGAAAAATACACTTGGTAAGATTTTGATTTTTGCAGTGTTTCATTTATATCAACATGAGTGATTAATGTTTAATTATTTCTTTCCACACAGGCAGATGACAACATTCAAGGGTGAAGCCAAAGCAGTTAAACTTTTTGCAAAACATATCAAGGTAGTGGAGTCGTTGTAGTGTTTATTTGTGGTGGATTTCAGAGGAGTAGCTTTAAAAGAACAAGGGGAAAAGTTGTTTTTGTGTCTGTTTTGTCTGCACAGGTGGAGGAACAGGTGAAGATGCTGCAGAAAGGCATCACACACATCGGAGTGGGGACACCCGGCAGGATCTCAGCTCTCATTGAGAAAGGTAGGTGTCAGAGTTTGGTGAATGAGAAGTGAACCTAACCCTAGCTATGGAAATTGCAAGGGGAAAAAACACTTTAAAATGTAGATAAATACACCGTAGAACATTTAGTTTTTTTAATGATCAAAGACAGTATCAAACATATTCTTGGACTGAAAAAGCATCATATCAAAAATCTTGAAAAAGTCAGTAAACAATCCATAAATCCACATTTCCAGGACAAATCAAGATACAAAAACAATGGTGATTTCACCAAACCAGTTAATAAGTTTTCACTTCTAATTTTAGTCTTATTTTTAATTACCTGTATCAAGCCTGGGTAGGTGTTGACATAACAGGCTCCCTTGTGCCTTTAAAACTTTTGGAGCTTTATATAGAAAACTTTATGGTCTATTACATTTTTATGTAGTAGTGTTTTTTCTTTGGCGTATACATAAATACACAATAAACAATATAAACTAATAAAGTGCATAGTATATCCTAAAAGCAGGGTTTGTACAGGTGCTTGAAATCCTTGAAAATGCTTGAATTTCAATGTTATGTTTTCAAGGTCTGAAAAGTGTTTGAATTTCAGTTTAAGTGCTTGAAAGTGCTAGCAATTATGACTCTGTGATATGATTTATTTATTTTTAATAGTATCTCTACCAGGTTAGATGGCAAGCCAAAGCTAAATGCAGAGTGGTGATTTTGAAAAATAAAACTTTATGTCAAAAAAGAAAATTATCGGGTGCTCTCAGGTCGACTCCAGGTACATTTTTATCTTAATCTTTGTCTCTGTGTGAGTGTGCCTGAAGAGAATGCCAAGTGGCTTCCCTTTTTTTGCATAAAACTTTGCGTTCTCCTTTAATTTCGAAAGTTTTTGCTATTATGAAACAATGTAAGGTGTTTATAATATAATACAATATACATCATTGTCATAAAAAGGGAAAAAATAATCATGAGTACGTGTATTCCTGTGGATATGTATTTTACCCCAGCAATAAGGTGCTGTGCTGGAAAAATTTGAAAATGACCCTTAAAAGTGCTTGACTTTGACCTTGAAAAATGTGTATGAACCCTGTAAAAGTATCATTAACATCATCAAAGAAGCAATAAAAGTCATAGACTGTGTGACTATTTTAAGATGTCTCTGTTTAAAATGGTCATAGCAGCCTTTAATACTATTTGCTTTTTTTTTTTTTGTGTGTGTCCTTAGAGGGTCTAAGCTTGCGAGCCTTGCGTTACCTGATTCTGGACTGGAACTGGAGGGATCAGAAGCTCAGACGGATGGTGGACATTCCAGAGGTGAGTTACTGTCCCTTACACTGGGTTAGAAAGTGGCTCTGACTTTTGGAAAACCATGTTTGCTTTCAGTTTGGTATTTTCCACATTTCATGACATTGAATGTTTTTTTTTTGTTTTTTGTTTTTTTTTTCTGGGTCTGTTCTTACAGATAAAAGTGGATATTATGAAGCTGCTGGAGGGTGTTATCCTAAATGGTTGTAAAGAAGACAAAGTCAAGATTGGACTATTTTAACCCCACTTTGTCAACTTAACTGTGCTACAGCTTGATGCCGATGTTCCTCTTACATACTCACAGGCCTCACCATCCTGTTTGTTTTCCCTTTGTGTCAGTGTGAAACCTGTTGTTGTTCTTTTACTGTTTTCAGAGACAAAGTCAAATGTGTGATGTTGTTTGTTCGCTCTTGTAGTCTGACACGATGTCCCAGTGTGATGGATTGAATAAACGGACTCTGAAAGAAACCAGCATCCTTCTGTTTACTCTGACATTGGGAAGTCTCTCCTGCTGAGTGTGTGAGATCATCCGTTTACTTGCCCATCAGGAAGTTGCACTTATCAAAACATCCTTTGATAAAGCACTTTAAAACAGCACGAAGAAGACCTGCAACCCACACATTAGCCTTAACTACATACTAGAATTCACATAAAATACTGTTCTGTGTGCGTTTTATTTTTGTTTTTTTTTAAGCATCTCTGTTTTAACCAGACAGAAACTGCTGTTTGGTTTTTCAGAAGGAAATGGTAAAGAACAAAATCATATAGGAACACTCAAAGCGGTAGTTGGGTAAGGATTGTGGTTAATAAGTAACAGGCCCCAACTGTCTCTCCACCCTGCAAGGCCTGCTGGGAAAATCTCTTGGCAGGCAGTTGTGTGTGTGCACAGAGATATTGCTAAAGCGAGAACAGGAAGACAAGATAGACGAGCGCTGCCTTGTACCTTTTTTTTTCTCTCTTTTTGTTTTGGATCTCTACGTTCTCTTGTCGCCCACTGAAAGGACCTGTTCATGGGTAAAGTGAAGACCAAGACTGGGCCTCTGGCTCGGAGGCCGGATAACTCTGCCTTTAAACAGCAGAGGCTGCCTGCCTGGTCTCCAATGCTAACGGCTAACACTGTGTTGCCCTTCTTCTACTTCATGGCTTTGATATGCATGTTTCTGGGAGTGTGGTTGCTGCTTACAGTACAGAGCACAAAGGAAATGAAGGTAAGTGTGTTTGTTTCTGAGAACTGCGTCTGTTTCTGAATACATATCATTGTCCCATAAAGCACCATATACAAAAGGTGTGAGATAGAGAGGCAGATAATGAAACCCTTATGTCCCTGAGTGCAATAAAACAAGGAGTGACAAAGAAGAAAGGTCTAAGATCATCATGTTTTGAACTGACTATACAGCAGCAATTATCTGTTCATTTGTTCAGTTCTTTTTCTTATTTGTTTTTTTTTTTTTAACACAACCCTGTCTTCTCAGCTGGACTACACAGAGGCCGGGACATGTGATAGATGCTTTGAAAAGCGTAAAAATGTGAGCAATGCAGCACAGCCTTGCAGCTGTACAGTGGTGTTTTCCATTGGCAAGAAATTCAAGGTAATGACCTCAAGTTTTCACTAGCAACCCAGTTAATTAAACACCATAACAATGCAATGTGCTATTGTATAAACCTCACAATATGTTGAAATATAGCAGAAATTTGCAGCTTTCAACAGCTTGCCGTGGTCTGTATCATCAAGTCCTATGGATGGAGTACAGCTGAAAGCTCTTAACCTTGAATCAGAGGAATTTTCCTCATATTAGAGCTGATGATAATGTGTGTCCTGCTGTCGTCTCAGGGTGATGTTTTTTTCTACTATGGACTCCGAAACTTCCATCAGAACCTCCGCAGATACATGGACTCCAGGGATGATGCACAGATGGTTGGCAGAAAGAAAAACTTACAGGTACATCTATGGTATTTTGTATGATTTCAACAGAATAACACTGGGATAATGTGACATTTATTAACATTAAATGGGGAAAAAAATCCCCTTTATCCTTATGGTTGTTCTGTCTGAAGTGAACCAGTTCTGCAGCACTAGTTTACCTCAGTGCTTACTATACGTTGTTAAATAATCCTGTAATATCTCTGTGTGTATCCACTAACCTTGTTCCATCACTAGACCCCCAGTACATATTGCTTCCCATTCACAACAGACCAAAACGGACAACCCATTGCTCCCTGTGGCGCTGTAGCCAACAGCATGTTCAATGGTAATAACCCAAAAAGCAAAAACACTGAACAAGAAAAACAGAACTGTGTCTGCTATGGGAGGAAAAACATCTGATGTTTACTAAATCAGGCATGCCCAGTCCAAATCTGAAAGAAGAATTTGTAGATTTTGAGCTTTACAGTCATGTATAAAAGCTCAAAATTTCCAATCTTGCGTTGACACATCTTATCATGTATTTCCTGTGTGAGGATAATATGTACTAAAGTGGTCAAATTTACTTACAGATATGAACATCAAAACCAATAACGAATAAACCTAAATGGCCAAACCCATCAACTTGGGTCTAAACTGTGTCTTGTGCTTGTGGGTTGTGACAGTTTCCCACTGTAAGACCAACGGTAATCACCATCATGTGTGGGTTGAACCGACCTGGTTTCCTTTTCAGAAATATCTTAAAGGAGTGATATTTTGCTTTTTTTAAATGGAATTATGCATTTTAAAACATTTCCTTCTGGTCTACGTAAACTGTAAATGCTCTGCATGGGTCTGAATTCTTCATTAATTCAACTCCACAGGTCCATCTTCAAGCCTATTTCTGAGTAATGACGCCAGAAAGGTCGTTTTGAGCGCTGGCCCTTTAAATGCAAATGAGCCACTTCAGGCCACACCCCCTCCAGGTTGTTGGCTGTGCTGCTCTGTCCCGTTCAACCAACAACTGAACATTTTAGATAATCTGCTTGAAATTTGGACATATTTTCAGTATGGACTACAACCACTGCTGCTGACAAACAATTATGGTGGAAATGTCCGGTAGAAGTCTTGACCTTATATGTGCAAATGTGGTGATATAACTAGTTATCGATGTAACAAACTAAGCAGGTATTAAAACAGGTTGTTGAAATCCACACAGTTTTTGCCAAAATGAATATAAAGATAGCGTTGCAGCACCTGAAGGGTTCAAATTCAAACTTTTTTAACTATTAGAGTCCAAATACACAAATGAATATACCAAAGACTAATACAAGTGAGTTTAGCAAAATATGGCCCCTTTAATGAAATTCTAACCAGTTTTCATTACTTGCATCACACAAACTGAGTGGAAAAAATGAAGATGTTAGTGGAGGAAATTCATTTTGAGACATTCTGCAACCCATCCATTAATCAGGGTTCCCGCAGCGTCTTAAAAAGTCTCGAATTTACAAATCTGCATTTAATACCATAAAAAAATCTTAGTGGTCATAAACTTGATTGCTGTGTTGTGTTTAAATGTGTCTGTTAAATGTCCAAGCTGCAAAGACAGTAACATTAGTTGACTCATTTTCACCCGTTCCAACCCGACAGCTTATATTGAAATTAGGAATTATCGCTAACTTTGTAGCCCCCAGTGAAGAATGACTCGGAACGGTGGGAATCAAGGCGTTGGAGTGAATAAATACATTTTCCTAAATTTTAGGAGTCATGAATTTGTGACAGTATGGCTGTGAAATGGGCATTAAGTTGTATTCTAAGTAGTCCTAAAAAGTCTTAAATTGAACTTGTAGAAACCTGTTGGAACCCTGCTTAATATGCTTTTATCGTGTCCTAATTTGTCACTTTAGCAGCACATGCACAAATGAATCCCTAGCTATTAATTCTAGTTCTCCAGTCTGTGGTCCCAAATTTCAGGAAATGTCACCTTTTTTAAATTAAAATCCATCTGAGTTTTGATCACATAGAATTTATACCACTAAAACATTAGCATGATCTGCTGCTAATGGCTGTTTATTGACAAAATCCTGACGTATTGGAGAATTCTGATTTCAGATTTGGAATTACCGTACCTGATTTGGGTAAAAGTTTAGGTAAAATCAGATATTTTTCTCCCAATAGCAACATTTTTAACCAGTGAAATCAATTTTTACATTCATCATCACCTTTCCTGTTGACAAACTGATTTTTCTTCCCAGACTCCTTTGTTCTGACCTACCATATGCCAGGTGGTAGACCGGAAAAGGTTCCTCTTCTGCGGCAGGGCATCACATGGTACACGGACAAAAACATCAAGTTCCGGAACCCGAAGACAGAAAACTTGACACTGCCTGAAGTTTTTAAAGGTAAATTTATCTTTTGAATCGCTTATTAAAGTTTTGAAATCTTCATTGATATTTATGGGCATTTAATTTTTGTGTTTCATTTTTTTTTATTTTGATTTGGTTTTTGTTTTCCAGTGTAGGAGTAAGTTTAAGTTTCAGTGTCGTTCCAACATACATTACAAGAAACATTTGGACTTTTAGAAGCTGTGAAGTGGGTACTCCTATGAACCTGGTCCGTAAAAAAAGGACAGAGGGGCTAAAAATTTAAACCAGATGTAGACTAATGTTATGAAGCAAGTTTGGAAGCACTTTGGGTCTATTTTAAAAATAAATATTTATTGAGATAAAAGAGAAACTATTTTTCAGATAAAATACATTTTTCTAATATTTTTATACAAAAATCCGTATGTAATAGTAAAAAGGACATGAAAATCACACGCTACTATTTTTTGAATATTTCTTTAGTCTCTCACAGGTACATTTTGGGAATCAAACTAATTAAACAAGGGAGAGAGTTTGACAAAAATGACCGTTGTTGCAAAATCACTCACGATTTATGCATGTTTAAATGGGCAGGTTCTGCATGTAACGTGAGTGGACACGATGGGTTACATACAAAACCTGGAATGAGACTGCTGATTCATGAAAAACCACTAGGATTGTCAAATTTAACACAGTGTCTTTATTTATAGCAGTATATAAGACCATTTACAGCCGTGTTTTCCAGATCAAATGCACTGATACCTAGGTAGCTTTTCATGTCCCATTTTTGGTCCTATTTTTGGCCCCAATATTTTATTAAAAATTCGTTAATTTTGGGATGGCTCAGAGCAAGAGTACCATACTTTCCGGACTATAAGCCGCACCTAACTATAAGCCGCACTCACCCCGTCTCCAACGTCTCACCATCGCTTCATTTTTGCCAAGCTTACGTGCAGCAGCTCTATTTCCTTCTTCGTCAGCCGGATCGATCGTTAGCCCAGAAAACATAAATTAGCCACATCATTTTAGAGTTCACAGTGTGTGGAAAAAAGTAGCGGCTTATAGACCGGAAATTACGGTATATGTTTTTTTTGCATTTATCTGAGGTCATCATTAGGTACATCCTGGGGGGAAATATGTCTACATTTCTCTTTTATTATTGGGACTAAAAAAACTGGCAAAGTGTCGGGTAGCAAAATGAACCCAGTTTCATAGAAGCACCCAGTGACAGAATACATGATTTATAAACCCATCGTTCATTAAAGGTTCTGTTTTGTCCAAAACCATTCGATTTGATTTGATTTTTACAATGAACCAAAATAAGGCTGTTTAATTCTTTGGCTCATATTACATTGTTCATCGTAGTTTATTTCCCGTAACAAAATTCAGTTCTTTACCCATAATAATCCTGGATCGGTCAGTATTTCACCTTTCCAGTTTCTTTCCAGCAGAAATCCCTCATCCTTTCTGACGTGTGATCATTCCACAGGAACAGCGAAGCCCCTGTATTGGCAGAAGCCTGTGTATGAGCTGGACCCCCTCGACCCCACCAACAACGGCTTCATTAACGATGATTTAATCATTTGGATGAGGGAGGCGGCCTTCCCCAACTTCAAGAAGCTGTACGGTGTCCTGAACCGAGCCAAGGAGCCCTTCACTACGGGGCTGCCGGCGGGGAATTACAGCATCGAGATCTCCTACAGTATCCTTCCACTGTCACTAATGTTTTTTCCATGGAAGCGCGCCGTTAAGTAGACAACACTTGTGTCCTATTGTGTGTGATTGTTTTCTTTGTCTTATCGACTAAACATCACCACAAGAACCGGCACTATTTAAAGACCATTCTCTGTCAACCCCTATTTTCAGCCTTGACCTGTGCTTCTCCAGACTTCCCTGTGCAGTATTTCAGGGGCAGAAAGGAAGTAGTGCTGACCACGCTGACCTGGTTTGGAGGGCAGAACCATTTCCTGCCTATAGCGTACCTAGTAACCAGCAGCCTCATCCTACTTGTAGCGATCGTACTCACTGTGGTTTGGTGGAAGTTTGGGAAGAATGGAAAAAACATGGAAGAATGAATGAAGAGATGCTCAACAATGAGGTGAGAATGAAAAAATAATGAGCAGCGAAACACTGGGCTGAAGAAAATCACAAGTACTGCTGATATTAAAGGAGCATTATTTAAATATAGTTGTTTTAAATTTTGTACAATACCATTATAGTAGGCACTGTTTTACAGTTTTCCATGCGGAAAATTGCTCTTGAAATCATCTAAATCAGGAGTGGCAAACATGTGGACCGCGGGGCAAAACCAGCTCACCAAAGGGTCCAGTCTAGTCCACGAGATGAATTTGCAAAGTACAGAAATGACACTGAAGATATGAACAGTCAAGGATGTTGAACTCATTTTAGTTCAAGTAAAATAATATCATAATAACCAAGAAATAATGGGTCCAAATTATCTTCTTAGTTTAATGTGAAAAAATAACATTAGATTATGGCTATTTGTAATGACAACTCCAAATTTTTCTCTTTGTTTTAGTGCAAAAAATAACATTTAAGTATGAAAATATTTACATTTGCGAACTGTGCTTTAACAAATGTGTATCACCTGAACACATATGAAAAACCTGAAATGTCTAAAGAAAATTAATGCAATTTTACCAAAATAATGCCCATTATTAAATGTTTTTTGTTGTTTTTTTTTTACCTTTGTAGATCTGATCCATAATGCACATGTATAAATAAGTAGTTGAGGCATAATATTGTTAAAATTGCCCTTTTTCAGTTTTCCCAGGTTAGTTTGAATATGTAAATATTTCCAGAATTCAGTTATTTTTTCCACACTAAAATAAAGTAGAAAAATATGGAGTCATCATTATTTATAGTTTATTATACTATTATTTTACTGGTTCAGCCCACTTCAGATCAAATTGGTCTGTATGTGACCCCTGAAAGAAAATGAGTTTGACACCCCTGATCTAAATAAAGTATGTGTAAAGTATGTCACAGCTTTACTTTACATTCTGGTGTTTGTCATTTTACACATGCATTCAATTATTATAGTAACATGAACCCAGTGATCCTGGTGTTTAGGATGTATTTCACTCATTTTCAATGACTGCTTAAAAGTGACAGGGTAGTGGTGGGAAAATGTTTTTGGACACCCCATGCTTTACTTAACTTAACTTTCAACTTTATTTATCCTTAGAAAAGGAAATTCGGTGTGCAGCAGGGGTCAGAAACACATAAGCACATACACAGAAACACATACTCATAAACAGCACCCCCATATGCCACCCCAATAAAATTACATAAAACAGGGCAACACACAATGGAGCCACTCCCCTTCCCAACACAAGTAAAAAAAAAAAAAAACAGGTCCAATTGGGCAGTACACAAGTTAATTGCCATATGGCCACAGGCGTTAAAAAATAAATAATCATGCATTTGTAATATATTGTTCCACTCTCCAAACCCACATGCTCCCATCTACACGTGTTCTGTTGAGGTCACAACTAGATGCTTAAGCAGAATAATGCACCTTGAAATTGTCAACAATGGCTTTTTTGTTTTGGTTTTTTATACAAAAAAAAAACAACTTTGCATTTGTTTGTATCTCATGCAGCCACACATTTAGAAACACAACAAATATGTCATAATATTTGAGATTGTGTCCAATTTTTAGGTGTCTGAAAACTTTTTCCCACAGCTGTAACTTTGAAAACAAGACTGTTAATGTGTCTGTAATTCTTGTAGCTGTAATCTGACCAGTTTTGGAAAAACACGCTACCAAAAGAACTAGAGCTGCACAATATTTTGTTTGAGCATTATCATTGTGATGTACGTGTGCACAATAGTCACATTGCAGGTCCTGTGATGTAGGGGGCAAATGAACTCGTGGTGTTCTCATCCATTTTCAAGGGTACCTGACACACACTGCACGCAGTCATCCACCAATCACAACTGTTCTTAATCAGTTTGTCGAAACAGACCACGCCCCTGCACATGGAGTGAGTCACTGGTAACAACATTGAAAAATGAGCAACGAACAAGAGAAAATCACCAAAAACGAAGACTTGGTACCAAAAAGAAAAGCAATGTCAGTTATCTGGAATTAATTATGTTCATTTTTGTTGTTTTCTTCTATTAAATTAGCAATTCTTCTTTGCGGCAATATTAGTGAAACATGTCAGCAAGGTAAAACACTCACTCTTACTAATTTTGTCACAAAGAATTGCTAATTTAAGTTATCTGAAATTATTTTGGCTACAAGGCTGATACTGAAACACGTGTTCTGTGTTGACAGTGCCTTGCACCTGTTGCCACGAGAGGAAACACAACTAATTTGTTTGACCATTTACGTCTGTGCACAGCTATTATGTCCTCTTGAGTATTTTTTTATATTGCAGGGTTAAAAAAAAAAAAAATTGCAGTCAGTTTTTTCCAATATCGTGCAGCCCTGGTAAGAACTAAAACTAAGAAAATGGTGCAGTTGGATGATGTTTTCTTACAAAAACAATGACTGAGATGCGTTTCTTTGCAATACCACTGTGCTACTACTGTATTTTCAGTGTAAATGTCATGTACATGGTGTATTTGTCATTTTTGCGACAGCTTAAGGATTGTAATAAAACATTCTTTTAAAAACTCTTTATTATTTTTTCTCTATATACAGTCAGTGAAAGCATCACAAGCACAACCCCGTGGTAACCAGGGAGCACTAAGTCACCTATCTAGACTGCTTTGGTTACTGAGCAGAATCCAAGCATGATTTGTGGCACAGCTGTGTGAAGGTATCGAGCAGCTTGTTCCGTGTTTCTCTTCAGTCTGCGTTCGGCTGCTGAGTGTTTGGTCTACACAGTACCACAGATGGACAGGAGAGGAATGCAATCTACTGTGAACTGCCAGTATTTAACAACCACTGGCACTACAGACAATTAAAGTCTCCCAGTAACAAGTCCACAAAACAGACAAGACTGAATGGTGAGCTGTTTGGATTCAAACAGCTCACCACACATACAGATGTTAATGCACAAAGATACAAAGAAGGAACAGGTCACACCCATATACATCTGAACAGATCAAGCACCTTTTCATCTACAGAAAATCACCACAACTCTCAAAATCAAAAATGTTCAGGACAAACACTGGAAATTCAAGACACCACAAGGCATTAGTATGAATCTATTGGCTGAAACAGCTTTATCCCTTTCTTTGTACCTTGTTACGGGACAAACACCTAAACAGTTAAAATCAGGTTTTTTTCCTCACATTAAGACTGATTTGATCTTTATTTGTATTTGGTTGTACTGTTGGCACTAAATGTCAAAGTTGAATCTTGGGAATCAACATTGCATAAACAAAGAAAAGGCAGCATTTGGTCTTTGACATTATTTAAAAAAAAAAAAAAAGGTTATTTCCTCACACAGGGAGCTCATGGGACTGACCCTCCCCATCAGCCTCTTCAAGTTAACACACAAACATCTCAGTCACCAACAGGTTTTCACTGTGACACAACAGTGCTCCCATTTACAACAGTGCAATTCTTTGATCTGTAGTCACTGCGGGCGATGGAGGGTGTTTTAAGATTCTTCTTATCAGCAGGATGTGAAATAAAAATAAATATCTGTAAATTATGTGGAATTTTTTAAAAGGTTTGCAGTAATGGAATTATTTACTAGAACTATACACAATTTCAAGTCATGCTTTCAAAACAAAAGTAAGACAGAACGTACCATGGAAAACTAGGGAGTTGGACTGTGGATGTGGGCTACTTACACAACATGCCATCTGTTCTGAATGGAAATCGTAGACCATTCAGGTGAACCTGGTTCAGTATGTAACAGAATATTGGAAATCACAGTTTCACAGAATGTAAAAACTAAGAATCACAGAACAGGGACAATGTCTTTAAGGACTAGTAGTCAGCTCTCTCCTTTTCATCCTCTCTCCCATCTCCTATTCTCCAAGCTGGCACAAGCACATTCATCTTTGTGGTTTCAGTGATAGGACTGTAATGGCACTACACAAGCAGACTGTGGCCATGCACATATACAATTACACAATACAGACATCTCCAGATGAATCTAAAGCTAAGGTAGTTCATTCAAGACTCGAGCCCCGGCTCAGGGCTCGCACCTGCTCATCCTCTTTTTCCAACCCTTCGTCTTTGTCCATCGGGTTGTGTTGGCAGTGAGGGGCAGATTAAGGCTATGTGCATCCAGACTCGCTGCTCTTCAGCTCTGTGCTGTCGGCTTCTGAGTGCTTCTCTGAGGTACCTGATAGGTCAGATCCTCTGTAGGCGTGACCTGTCCAGTGGCATTTTTCGGTGTATCGTATGCCGACCTCCCTGACTGGCCGGTGTCTGTCTTTGTGAGCATGGAGGCGGGACCAGCACCTTTGAAGGACTGACTCATAGAGGAGCCCCCTGATGGGTGGCAACCCATGTCAACCACAATAGGCGTGGCGTATTCAGCTCCTGAAGCTGGTAGAGGTTCTGCATAGGCGTGGTACAAGTCTGGTGAGATGGGGGCGTCATACAGGTCTGGATCTGTATATCCTGGATCCGGTCCCTCATCTGGTTTAAAGGTTGAACGTGGACCCAGTGTTGTTACACCGCTGACCAACGGCTGGGCATATTCTGAAAAGAACACAAAATTAATACTGAATAAGTCACTAAAACCCCCTTTAATTAAAGCTAAACAATTAAAAACAATATACTGGCAGTGGAAACTTAACATAACAGTGTTATTCATCCAAAATATAAAATAGCAAATTTCTTGTGGACTGTACTAACATGTTTTACCAGTTCTGAGTTCTGCATTTCTTAGATTGGAAGAGAGTGACAAAGAAGTTTTAAGATTACGGAACTTTTATATTCGAATAAATACATATATATTAAAACAGATGGAGGTTTTGAATGAAGTATATTTTTCCTATTAACTTTACAACTTTAAGATCATCATGGATACCTTTAATGACTTGTGTACAATTTTCATTACCCCTAGAGGTTATTGTTGTAATGAAGAAAGATCGCTTTAGCTCTCACACAAAACCATGATGCACTGCAAAAAATTCTGCAGTTTTCATAAGTGGTCCATGTTTCTTACAATTTGTAGTTTTGTTACCGCGTGATCAATACGAATTTTCCACAGAAATAGAAAAAAATTAGACCGAAGTTAATGACAACCTCATAATCCAATCAGTTTTTAAGGCCAGTCATAATCATACATACAGAGGCTTAAATTTAGATAATTGATTTTTACGCTTTTTCTATGGAATTTCAGAAACCCTGATTTAACATTTGAGTTTGTAAACCTGTAACTCAAACAAAACCAAAAGAAAAATGCTATTTGCTGATCTGCAACATCTACTATACTAGTCAAATATATTGCCATGACTGCATGATAACAGCTACTCCTAGTATCTGTCACTGTGTAAAGCAGCAGTTGTGAACAGTACCTGCAGGTTCAGCATGTAGTCTGGGTACAGCACCTCTCCCTGTTATCCGGCCCACCTCGCTGCTGCTGTACCGAACTGAATCCTCAGTCTCCACCATCTTGGATGGCAGCAGCTGCTTCATACTTTTCCACCAGTCTGTAGCAAATGCACAATGAAATATACGATCACTACTAACAGAACCGACAACACACAGATGCCATAAGCCTTCATGTAGAGTGATGCGTACCTGTGCGATCCCAGTGAGGAAGATCGTATGTTCCTTCAGTGCTCTTTTTTCTGTGGAAAGTGAAGGAAATATAAGGACTGATGGTATTTATCACAATTTGAGTGATTTTATTAAGTGATGTAACTACAGGAAAATGTACCTGTTCCTCCATTGCCAAGCACAAACTACAATCACAATGAGAGCCGTCAGAACCATGACCAACACAGGGACCAGGACTGCAGCCAGGGCCACATCTAAAATGCAAAGAGAAAGCAACACACACTGTTCAGAAACATTTCAAGGACAAACAAAGCAAGCATTTTTGGAACAATGTGACAAACCTTTGCCAGTGTGTGGGGGCATTGTGGTATTTCTGATGTCTGGTGTGTGTGTGGTTTGGTCGAGCTGAGGCGGGCGCTTTGTGCCCCCAGCGGGAGGGGTAGGACGAAAGGGGGGCAACATCCTCGGTCCTGCCCTTGGATCCTGCCTCCTCGCTGAGAAAACACTCAATATTAATTCTCATCAAACTGTCAGACTTGAACCGTTTTTGTTGCTGACAATTTTTTTTTTATAAACTTTATAGACTCTGGTTACCTGAGGGAATCTGGCAGCCAAGCAGCTCCAACTTCAGCGCAATTCTCTGGTGCCATGCTGCAGGATTTATCCTCAGAAATCTGGCCTCGATAGGAGGAATGAAGTTGTTCCTCACCTCATGGTCATAGTTGATGTTGCCTTGGAAAATCTACCATAAAACAAGAACGGATAGATCAGATATATCCACGGCAAAAACCAGAAGCATGGTGAATGGCAGCGGTAAAAGCACACTGTATACACTCCATAAAAACACTGCCCTGTCAACACTGACCTACAAATTAAACCAAACTCTGGCTGAAAACAAAGATGAGCTCTGACCATTGAAGCTGCACATTGTTTTCTTTATTTTACTGTATTTCCTGCATTTGTGCAAGGTGGAATGATGAAACTATGTGCAGCATAACAGTTTTATACTCAGTTCTGGAGATATATTGTTTAAGGACACACCAATCTATCGTCCTGGCATTAGTATCAGCACATTTTGGAATTTGTTTTAAAAACTCTTTATTGAAATTAGAACAATGATGGCAATATAAAAAAGTCATATACAATATATGTGATGTCAGAACAAGAACACTACACCTGCACCCACATGTATATATAGATACACACAAACACAAAAAGGGGGGGGTGTGCCCCTATTTACTTAGTATTAAAGTAATCTATAAAGGGCTGCCAAATTGAGTAAAATAACTTTACATTATCTTTTGATTTTGGCCTTTTTGACTGCAATCGGATTCTTGATGACATTCACCAGGGGAGGGAAACATTTATCTGCTGTTTGAGAAGCTCCCTGAGTGTCCAATCTGTTTCAATAGTGCTGAGTCAGCCCGGTCAATATGCTACAATAGTTAAAGCATCTTCCGTAAGTGGCCAGTGGCCTGTTTTATGTGCTCAACTCTCTCTCTGGTTAGAGGAAAGTGTGGATACTCAACAATGGAAGCCAATTTAAAGTTCACTGCTGTAAATTGTGAGTTTAGCCTGTTAGAGGTGAGCACGCTAGCAATAGAAACCAAAGAAAATGACAGTGAAGTTGATAATTATTAATGATATGCATTCTGAACTTCTGATGCCAAACTACACCTGAACTTGAACCCAGTCATAGTGAATTAAAACAAAAAAGCTGAAATGTCTTGTTTTATCCTGTGACCAAGAGAACTATAATCCATAAGATGATTACTCCCTAACTTGGCAACTGAATCAGTGCTTTCCTCAACATAATATGAGCCTGTATGAATGACAGTGCAGAGCAGTTTGTAGACAGTAACAGACAGCTGAGCCACTAAATCCATATCCATTCATTATTAATGCCCAAGTGTCCTGAATTGTCTACCACAGCACTTAACTCAAACCACTGAATGCTCTCATTTCCTGCCATAAACATCCTTTAGTCAATACCAGTTGCTATGGAAACGCTCCAAGTATGTCTCCGTGCTGTCCTCTAAAATGACATTTTTGTCCATTTGCACTAATTTGACAGAAAAAAAAAAAAAAAAAAACATGAAAGCCAATGACGTAACACATAAGCAAGCAGGGTTCATTGATTTGTTGCTTGGATTACCTTGTCTTGTGTAGTATTTGCTTCCCTGTAGCTGTACCAAAGCTGGCCATCATTACTGTACTGGACTCTGTATGCTGAAACGTAGTACTGGTGTTCTCTCAAGGTAGAACCAGTGGTGATTATGGCTGGATTAATGGACAACGGAAACAAAATGAAGACAGTGGATCAGATTGAGTGTAAATTCACTAAAGGTCCACAAATATGGTTAACAACTTGGTCTCTCATCACTGGTTAGATAACAAAGCCTGTGCAATCAACAAGTTTTAAAGGGTTTTGGAAAATAAATCACACCTACCATCACTGTAACACACTGTCTACTTATGGAGGCATTTGCTGACACCAGAATGTGTGTCTAGTACAGAAACATTCTCCTGCTCATATGCCACTTTTACATTTCAGAACAACATTTGGGGCTGCTTAACATATTGTTGCCCCTTGAGGAAAACATCCTTTGGCCAAACGTCCTTCATAATTAGAGCTTCCCAATTCTGGAATACACCGATTTATCAGTCGCTGCACATAATCGCAAAAGTTGGGTAAAAAGCAACCAGACATGTCATCAAACTTTGTTATCCCTGTGTTTCATGTGTTTTCTATCATAGAGTTGTGTTGCCCTCCGTCATTTCTATGCTCTCTTTTAACCACTTTGTAGTATCTTATCAGTTGTCTGCATGGTCTTACTTTGCATGGTGCTTATCTGATTCTTTTAAACTTTATAAAACTGTTATACGAATTTGTTGCATCACATTTTTTGTAGATGCTTGCATTATTTCTTTGTTTGGATAATACTGTCTTTTTCATATATATTATATATAATTTTTTTTTTTTTTTTACATTGTCTTGCTTTGCATGCTGCCTGTGTTACTTACTATGAGCCAACTTTAAGTGCTTTTTGTTTTATTATTGTTTGTTTTGTTTACTAGTTAATTCAACATCTGGCCAAGGGACAGTTGAAATTAGCATTTGGCAGACACCATCAGTGTTGTAGTAAATCAGTGATGTGCACTGTCCCTGAATAAATAAATCACATTTTGTCTGAAAGCCTTATTCTAGCTCTTATTTGTAGCTCTTCTTATTTTCTCATTATTTCTTTCCCGGTTAAAGGCAGATTTTTTTGGTGCTGAGTGGAAGTTGAAGAAACCAGATGGTTTTAAATTATTTAAAAGCGACACAAAATGAGAAGATGAAAATGGCATTAAAAAACATAAAAGAACATAACATGTCAAAGCAAAAACAGTATTCCCAGATTTAGTGATTTACAAACTTACATTATGCTAAATCAGAATAAAGAAAATGAGCACAACTTGATGTCTTATTGAACAATGTCAAAAAAATAAGATGAGTTAATTTGTGGGTTTAGATTACTCTAAACATTTAAGAAATATACAGGTAGACCATTCAAAGCAATTCTGCTGATAATATACAAAATATACAGGTGTAAAAGTAAGTAAAACAACAAAACCATGCAATGTCTAGCTAAGAACATACACACACACAAAAAAAAAATTCTTTAATAAAAAATTGCCTCGTCCTACATGCGAGTGTTGTTGCGTACCTGTGATTCTCTTCTCCCTCTTGAGGTCGACCTGCAGAAACTGTTGCTGGTCATTGCGTGAAGGTGCCCAGGGTAGTCCCACCTTCTTGAGCCGTGCTCCTGATGTTCCCCAGATACTGTTCCACTCCCACACAGACGATGCAGAGAGCTGAGTATCTGCAACGCCACCAGACTCCAGACCTAGCGTTCCATAGCAACCTGTACAGATTTCAGGTCAGAGTTAGCAGCAACCGAGACCACATAACAGTATGTGCACTTATGTAGCCTAAAAAACGGCCAGAAAAAGTTTACATTTCTATGTGTCCATCACAACTCACCATTGGTCCTAAAAGTGAAGAGGCTATTTGATCCAATTCCTCTGAGAAGAGAATATGAAATAAGTAAAGGATAAGACTTCGCAAAAACCATTCAGATCTCTTGCTGTAAATGAATACCCAACCCTATATTCAGATTTAATACAGAAACTACAGTGATCTGAGGTAAATGACATTCAATCCAATAATGCAGAAGAACAGGGATGTTTGTGTCCTGTTGTGCTGGAGGTTCTTACCCAGTAGAAGTGACATTATTTGCCAGTGTGCCCTCATAACGGTGGATGCCCTTGCTGGTGACCACACTGATCCTCCCTCCTACAGCGTTGGACGCCACGCCTGCATGGATGGCTGCCATGCACAGGGGAGACGACTGCCGAGCACAAGAAAAATAAACAAAAACATGACAGAGTTAGGGTTTTATACACAGTCAACCACCTCCCACCCTGACTGATAGGGCAGGTCACAGGAGTTGAAAAATAACAGAAGCATGGACTTTACGGGAAAGAGTAATTAGTCGATAAAACTTGAACTAGCTAACTTTCCCATCGTTAAAATACAGAGGGATAATTTCATTCCTTTTCTGCTGTAGAATATTACTGCAAAAAATATGCAAAAGCTAAAAAGTGCAGCGAAGTGGAACTGCTGAAAAATAGGGCTGTGCAATAGAGCAATGTACCCTCACTGGCCACTTTATTAGGTACACCTTTCTTGTATCAGGTGGACCTAATATAGTGGCCAGTGAGTGTAAATGTCACTGTTGTAATCAGATAAAATTTTCAAATGTTGTGTGTTCAGAGATGCTATTCTGCACACCTCCACTACATTGCTGCCAGTGGTGATTCCAGTTATTGTTGCCTTTCTATCAGCTCAAACCAGTCTGGTTATTCTTATCTGACCTCTGGCATCAACAAGGCAGTTCTGTCCATTTTGACAGCTGCCACTCACTGAATATTTTTGCTTTTTCAGAGTATTCTTTAGAACCCCTAGAGATACTAAAAATCACCACAGATCAGCTGTTTCTGAAATACATCAGCCTGTCTGGCACCAGAAACCAGGCTCTGTTAAACATCTACTCCCCACACTGATGCTCAGTTTGGACTTCGGCAAATTCTCTCGACCATGTCTATACACCTTAATGCTTTTGAGTTGCTGCTATGTGACTGATTTATTAGATATTTGGGTTAAAATATAGTTGAACAGGTGTACCTAATAAAAAGTGGCCACTGAGTCTATATCATGTGGTGTATAAGATAATCCTTTAGTAGTCTAAGAAATATAAAAAGTGTAAAGATAAAAAGTCCAGAAAAATGTGTGTAAAAGAGCAATATATGAACAGTATTTACAAAATGCCTTGCACCTTGTTGAGGTCCACATACTCTATAATAATTGCAAATTGTAAAAAAGAGATTGCACAAAGGAAAAGGCTGTACGTAGTTGTACTGCAAACCACACTCTTTATGGCAATATTTTCCATCATTTGAATGGGTCTTTACATTCTTCCACAGAAAGCAAATAAGCGTTAAGGCGACGTAAATAAACATGGATTACAGTGAACATGACACATAACGGTGTGATTCTGAAGAGGATTCCAGCAATACCAATGTACTTGAATGCTGCATATTTTATGTATTAATAATGTATAATGTTACATGCTTAATTGTACTGCATGTACCCACTCAACAAGTTTGTGCAGTTTCAGTGTTCAGTGTGATCACAGAACAAGCTCTTAACCTTCAGACTGTGGCTGATAAAAGCAGATGAGTCAGTGTGAAGTCACTTCTCTGTAGAGAGAATAATGAGAGGTACCGATAATGATTCACTACCAGCTGCATTCCAATCCAAACCTGCTGCCACATCACTGAGAAACGACTAAGACCTGATTCCACTCTGGCCAGAAGCTCCTTCCCCTGAACAGCTGGTTGAGTGAGGTGGAATTTTATTACTGGAAAAGGCCCACACTGGAATTCACAGCTGACACAATTGTGGGAAAACTCTGGTGACCCACAAAGTGACAAGCATGAGTACACGTATGCATACACTCACACACACTATTATACACATGCACAGCATTTAACACTTGCCCTGTGACTCTTAAACTTCCTAAAAACACACACCACATCCTAAAAATCATCATCCCAAACCACTAACACAAACACTCCTTACTGCTCCAAACCACCGCACCCTGCCTCTAACAGTGGAAACCACACTAACACACACATGAGAATGTGCACACACAGACACACACACACACACAATATATGAGATGTAGAAACATGAACCAGTCAATGATTCAAAGTTGCGAGGCAGGAGTTTTAAAGGAGAGCAAGGGTGGGACTCGTTCCCTGTGAGCCACAGCCTGAAGTAGGAGTGGGCGATTTGGCCAAAATATCACATCACACTTGTCTTTAATCACAAGTATGATGATCTACAGTCCACATCAGTATTAGGAGTTCTGCACAAATAAAAAAGGGACTGCTTCAGTCACCTCTGTGCTCCGTCTACTACCTTTGACAAACTTTGCTGCCTTCTCAAATGCCTGTTTCGATTTGTGTAGTCTTTGTTGATTTTAATGTTCTGTAATACTTTCAGTCTTTGTCTAACCAGCAAATTGGCTACAATGGCTACAAGTCCCATATACATTGCATTGAACACATACTTTTTTAACTGTAATAGTGTCTATATTTTATCCCTATGAAATAAAACTAAATAACCATGTGTTTGTCCTTCATACTGCTGCTGTTCATGCTCCTTCTCAAGTTGCAGCTCCAGTACATCACATTAGGGAAGAAACATACTCATTAAGCTACTTGCCTAGTAAGCACAACTGTATATTAACCCATACAGCTCTGTTTGATTGTTAATGTAGAGTGGACCCACGCTATTAAATGGTCTTTGATTCAACAAAATGATAGATTGTGGACATCTGCAAGACCAATCACATATTACAATTATGTATTACAGTGCACTGACCCCCCTTGGATGAATCCATCATATGCACACGTACACAAACGACTCAGCAAATCACCACAGTTTTCTCCAGCTTCTCCCTCACACTGACTCACGCTCTAGCTTTTTGTGTCTCCAAAACACACAGTTAACTCACAGCTCTGCTCAGCACCATCTTGCAGCTGGACTGGATTAAGGGGCTATTATTTTCAGCCAAATTATTATCTCACCTCCCTCTCACCCCCTGACCTTGCCCCTCCTCTGTTCCTGTGGGGCGGATCACTCCCCGAAGCACACCCCTCCGCCCCTCCCTGTCCTCCCATCAGCCACCCCTCCCTCACTTCCACAACACTGAGTCCCGAGCATGAGGTCATCAGCCAGAGACTCGGCACACATGACCTAACGCACAGCGGGGGCGTTGTGAGGTCATCAGTCCGGGGCTTGCATACCACAGAGCAGGGGCCCGAGTTTACACAAGACAGAGAAAGGGGCCCTTACAAAACGAAATGAAAGACGTGCAGACATTAATGGACAGGGACAAAAAAAAAAAGGAAAAACATAACAGTGCAAGGCTATGAAAATATGATCAAGTAAATGTCAATGGTCTGTGCAGTTACAGTGGAATTCAAAACCAATCACAATTGACTACTGGGAAGCATAACTCAGAGGACAATTACAGTAACATGCAAGAAAACAAAAAAACATCACCTGGATGTTTACTATTGGTACTCACTTCTCTGTATCCATTAGGTATAGTTCCAGAAACCTCCTCAGTAGATGCCAAACAGCCTGCTGGGCAGTATTTACTAAGATAAGAGAGACACAACATGACTTTAAAACTGTAGCCTCACTACACAAATGCCAGCACAAAGTGAATGTTATTTACCTGTACTCTGCCTCGGGGAAATCAGCTCCTTTGTCCAGGCAGGTGATTAAATCTGTGAAGAGACAAACAAACCGTCTCAGAACTTGTTTCTCTGCACGCCACACCATCAGTCTATCTGTTACTGTTATTCTAATCCTGTATAGTCAGACCTGGAGATGGGTCTGGTACCCTCCACTAATGTTCTGAAAGAGATAAATGTGGGTTTTTGGATGGTTCTTTGGTGTTGCTGAATGCAGGATGCTTTGTGCAGTGCCTTAGCAAAATAGTGACAGGAGATAAATTGTCATGGTGGAACAAGTACACATGACGAAGAGCATTGCGGTATTAAAATGACTAAATCCTTACACAGGAAAATGGAACGTAAAAACTTGTGTCTTTGTTGAAACTTGTTATTTTGAGGGTGTGGGTGCAGCTCAGAGGTTGATGTTTCATGTTGCGAGGGGGACTTTCAGAGTGTTAATGCACAGATAGTAGAGGAAAGGAAGAATGACAATCCTGCCACTACACAACAGAAATATTTACCCTTATTCTGACTGAGTACTTCCAGCAAACCAGACAACGTATCAACATAAATCACGCCAAATTTTATTTCCTTCGCCCACACAAACTATTCTTATGTGATTTCTGCCACCTGACACTGATAGCCAGATATATTGCACTGAAGATCAGTGTGATCAGTGTGGAAAAGCATTTGTTATGCCTCCCTCCTCAATGGCTTCAAATGCCAGTCATCAGTGTTAAGAGACCTCAGGCTATCAACAATTCCCTTGCATTTGGAGAAAAAAAAAAGTACAATGAATACTGCACTAGGTTGAAGGCAAAAGTGTATGAGGCAATAATGTAGGTACATGTAGGAAAATCAGGTGCACAATTTAAAGACTGTTGACAATGACTAATAGCAGATATCAAAAAAAATATATACCATGTAGAGAACAGCAGTCAGAAAAAAAGTCCAATGGACACTGAATGTAAAATACAAATGATTTTTTTTTATATCATGGATAACAAGAAAGTCTGCTGTTAGTCATTTGAGAATCTCTGCCTTCTTTAGTCCCCTAGCATTTGGTTTCCTCCTTTATATGTATGTATTTGACTGCATAAAAATCTCAAGAATGCCACAAACCCAAAATATTCAGTCCAAACTGTTGCAAAATGCAGAATTTCTGTTCAGATAAAAAATAAGCCATCACACATATTCTAATGGTCTTTACACCGGGGATATTTTACATGCAAGTACATGTAATTTGCATGAAAAAGTCATTTGACAACTATAATGATGGATCCAAACCTGCTGAATTCTAGACTAACCTATTTAGTATGAAACGCACAAACGAAAAGAGTTAAAGTCGGGAACAATGCATGGAGGAGCAACGACAGACAACTACACAGGTGTGACATATGAAACTCTAGGTGATGATGAATGCATTAGTATTTCTGCTGAATGGCCTGGAATATGTTCAAATCTTTTATCAAACATTAAAAAGTATTGCAACTGTTGCTAACTTCCATTACCACTTATGTGGATAGTTCCGATATAAAATATTTACATCTGAGTGTCTTGCAGTTCTGTGTTGTTCCTGGTGTTTAAAGGCCTTAAGCCGCCATAAATCAGAGTACACTAGAGGAAAACTTTGTATACTTTGGTTATAGCTATCCTATACTTGGCACGAAGAGAGAAAACTGTGATTCAGATTATGACTCTACTTCAAAATATTGTCGTATCATCTTTTGGCAAAAAATCCAGACCTACTTTCAAGTAATAAAAAATGAAAAAACTAAAAATGTGGGTTGGTGGTGGGGGTCATAATGAATGTACTGGAGTGACGCAGTATGTTGTATATGTCCATCCTCATCCTGCTGAGGGATGGTAGGAATTATATGGAAACCTTGAAGCATTGCTCATTCTCTGTGAGTCTTCACCACATTAACAAACCCCCCCATGAAGTTGGTCAACCAACTAGTGAGTCAAACCGACAAAACTTCTGCAAGTCGCCATGGTGACTTAGTTGTGCAAACTGTCCTCCCATCCTTACATGACAAGACACACACAGATGGTGATAATTCAATACTTGGGTAGGAAAGAAAAATAGATGGGCTTATTGAAGTACTTCTTTTTTTCCACAATGATTCAGTCATACTGAGATGGCCACTAAAACTGAATTATTACTCTCTCACACACGTCACTGCCTTGTTCCTCTTGTGGCTTCAATTATCTACTTATCTCAACTCATTCAAAATGTTCCTCTTAGAAAGGCATACCCTTCCAAAATTGCAATCACAGAGTTTTCACCAACAACATTCATATCAAAGAGCCAATCTGTGACTATCAGGCAGAATATGTTTCTGTGTTGAGTCCACATTCAGTCACTGCAAAGGGAGTAATTCTGTATCAGTGAATAATATCATCACCATCCATTATTCAGCTGTCAAGGAAAAGTTTGCTGTGGGATCTTTGATGAATTACGCATTTCACAGTTTTGCTTCTACAGTTGCATCTAAGACAAACAATTATGTTTTTATTTGTATTCTATCTGTGTATATGTTTCTAGTGTGGCCTCAAGCTGCTACCACAGAACTGCAGTACTCCAATAAACTCATCTGCTTTTTTTTGCTTTAAATAAACTGCACAGTGTTTGTTTGCAGAATAACTGGAAATGTATCACCACCTTGGAGCCATAATATACAAAAACTCTGACACACAGACAGAAATGAACTAAACAGAGGACATGTGTTTTGCATTTGATTTCTAGCTCTTGCACAGAGTCGAATGAAAAAATCTGTCACTCTGCACAGCTTCTTCAATCGATACCAGCCTCATGTCAGGCCTGCACCTCTGGGACACACCAGATGAAGGAGCCCCTTACCTGTGTGCTCTGTGGTGGAGTAGGACAGGTAGAATCCACGCCCAGTGTGGTGGGTCCCACTCATGAACTGGACAGTGACCTCATTGCCAGTGGACTCGATAAGATCTTTAATCTTCAGACCCAAACCACAGTACTTGACTGTGTCACCAAAAAAACAGCCAGAAGACACAAGAAAGACAAAGAGGTTATGCTTCGGTCAGCAGGTATTTAGATTTAGATGTCCATGAACCAAATTTAGGCAAGCAAGCAGTACACTGAGCAGTAAATAGAAACAGAGAACTACATGACTAAAGGATCGTTCAATGCTATAGTCACTGTTTCAAAAAAAGAAAAAAAAGAACTCAACCACATCTGCAAAATAGTGATGAAATAGTAAAACAACAGCCGTACATTTCTTTATATATCACCAATGAAAGACAATACTTCCTCATAAAAGGTTCAAACAAATTCAGGTATTTCTTTTGTGGGAGAATTTTTTTTTTTTGAATCCTAAAAAATAGTGTCGTCACCTCTGCAGCTACATTTGTGGCATTTAAGATTTGTTTTACTTAAGATGCAAGAATATTTAGACTGGATACTAGAGGTAGACCGATATATTGATTTTTTTTTACATCAGCCATCGGCCTTAATTTTTTTTGAAAGCCAATATTTGATCAGTAGTAAAAATGTTATAAGATATTTAATCAGGTACCTGTGTGGGCAGCACTTGAAGTTCAATAAATGTTAAGAGTACTATGTGTACATGTATTAATAATTTCGTTTATATTGCTGCATAACAATCTTAATTATCTGACTGTTTCAATTGTGTATTACAGTCAATGTGTTTTCAAAAAAAAAAAAAAAAAAAAAAAAAAAAAAAAATCGGCCTTAAATATTGGCCTCAAAAATTGGCTGTAGTTATCCGCCATTGGCTAGTCAAATTTTTTAAAAATCTGCATTGGCCTGAGAAAAACCCATATCGGTCGACCTCTACTGGATAGAACTATAGTAATGCTAGAAGGGATCAAATTTTGTGTGCCGAAAAATTTCGATACAGGTAAAAATAACCTACAGCAAAAAGAATCACAAGTGTTAACAGCGTGATCTATACAAACCCCAACTCAACTGAGAGAAAAAAAAGAAGTCACTGGAGAGTCTTATGGTACACATAGAGTGAAATCATAAAAAAAATATGAAAAGCTGACATTATTTTTTTCTTTTTTCCAGAAAATCCATGGAACAAAGTGGGAAAAGCTCCAAATTTAGGGTTAACTGGCATGGAATGATGCTGCGCTTTTAGATGTGCAGCATAAATACAGTTTAAGACATTCAGAGATGAACTGGCATGGTGTATCACCTGATATCAGCTTGACGACTGCCCTCAACTTATCGGCAGATAAGAGGTCTTTCACCATTTGCAGTGGTCAATGTTTATTTGTTGTGTTGCAGCAAAGGTTGTGTGAATTCATTTGTGCTAATTCACAGATGGTGCAATGAGGTGGTGAGAGCAGTTCAATAATTAGTTCATGATGTTTTCTTTGTTTCCGCAGAAGGGAAATCGATTAAAAAACAAAACACTGGAACATTGGAAAGTCAATTTAAGAGAGCCAGAGGAAACACAAAATATCATATAAATCTTATTTATACCGTATAGATAAGGTATAAATAAAGTATATATCATATACATATAATACGTATATATCAACTCATACCAGGCTTATGAGCTGAATGCATCTGCAGATACAAAGTTTGACCATTGTACTATTAGTCACTGCAATTACATGCACTTAACGTACCATGTGGTGTTTCTGTTCTTTTAATAGACCCACAGAGCGCTGTTGTTTTCCACCTAAGCTTCCATTATCATGAGTATATTATGTTGCTACTAGAAATTGTATAACATTTCATTAATCTACAAATGGTTTGTTGCACCAGGAGAGGCAAAAAAATGTATGAGCTGAAGGAAAATTATACACTCAGCAGCCTCTGATCAGCATTAATACATTTTCAGGAGGTAACACTGACAGTAGATATTGCTCTGTAGGTTCCTTTACAGTGATAGTGTAAAAACAAAGAATGGAAAAAAGACTGAAGGAACAATTTATTCTTGAAATGTATCACAGTTTAATTAGGCCTTAGAAAATCACACAAGCTCTGGCCAAAGCAATTAGATGAAAATGAAGAATCTGACAAACCAGAAAATAATTAAAGACTTAAAAGAACTGGTTTCCATAAGTGAAAGTAGATAGACAAATCAGACACGTTTGCTATACTCCTAACTGCTATTTAATACTAATATATTCTCAGCAAGTTTGGGAGAGGGTTTGTTTGAGTATGGGTGATTTTATTTTCTTAGAGCATAAAACAGAACACACTTTTAATCAATACATTTCCCCCTGAACTATTCCCATCTCATCCAATATTTTTGTGCATCTTACCGATCTCATTCCTCTGAGGTCCGATGCCGTTGTAGAGGCGGAGGTAGTTGACCTGGCAGTCGCTGTCTTCTATGTCCAGCGAGGCGAAGCGAAAGTGGATCCGGTTACCGCGAGGAACACTGATCTCCCACTCACACACTGTATTGTTCGGGTATGTCCCCGGGTAACCCATAGAGGACAGAGTCCCACTGGTGGGGCCAAGCACACTGGGACCACAGCCATCACCTGGATGAAAAAAAAAACCACACAAACACTAACTTTAATGTGCAGTATTCAATACCTGGAGTGAGGATTTTACATAGTATTTTGTAATTTCTGTTCTTTATTTGGAAAAAGATTATAATCACCATTAAAACAATATGCCGCTGAAAACAAAACAAACAGTTGACTGATATCGGGTTTAACAGCCACTGCAGATTATTTATAGAGCAAAGTGGCAAAAGATTGAGTACATCTGATAATTTACCACAATTTAATGACTGAATTTAAATACAGACTGATTAATCAGTACCAAAAATATCAGTATTGGCAGAAGTTGGTATGGATAGTAACAGCCAGCTGTTATTAAGCTTCTCTCTTGCAAATACTGACTTTGAAAATTGCTCCTACATAGATGTTTATGCATTAGTTTCAGTTACTGTGGTCCACATTTACAGTTTGACTACATTGGGCTTGATCCTCAGTGATTATGATCTATTTATTTAGGTATTTATTACTCTGACTTCGATGTTTATTTCAACATTTACCCAGTTTCTAATGAAGTGAAAGATGCGAAAAATGCATTTTTAATATCAAAGTTTTGGGGGTTGTGGTTGATAGTAGCTAATTAACTAGTTAACTGTTTTTTCCTGTTCCAAAGTATTGTTATTATTATACCGACTGTTAAAATCAGTTGACCTCTGATACTAACAAATAAATCCCAAACCTGTTTTACGATTACCTGCATTGTCATTGTTCTGCTATTCTGTGTTCTGCTTGCTGGGCATTTACTTTAATAAAAATATCATTCCACTGCAGCAACACTGGCTGCCAAAGTCTTCGATCTGCACTGCACATGTGCCTACATTCATTTTGTTTACCAGCTACGTGCAACAGTCAGCCAATGATTATGTCAAAGTGGCATTTAGTTGTTAATCAGTCTCTCTTTAGTATCAAAAGTTACAAGGGCTCTCTGTTTCCAAAACCTCACATAGTGGATTATTCCACACTATATAGACTAGATCCACAGCTGTTGAACACATCAGCAACAACGATACTGTAGAGTCAAATCCAGCATACACTGCCCTGCTGTAAATACTTACAAGATCAGATGATGAGATGTGCATCAATCCACAGCTGAAATCATGTAATGCTTTAATCCTATAATTAGATTCAACAGAGGTTGGCTTTGGGATTCACAGGCAAAACTAGTGGCTGTACTGTGGACAAATCCTGACTAAATTAACACATTTAACCCTTAAAGACCTGAAGTATCAACCTCCAGCCTTTGGTAAGCAATCAGTTAGACCAGATATAATATTTTATTCTGTATTTTGCAACTCTGAGTGAAAATCTGCTCTTTCCCTATATATATACATATATATATATATATACACATATATATATACACACATATATATATATATATATATATATATATATACACATATATATATATACACACACATATATATATATACATATATATATATATACACACACATATATATATATATACACATATATATATACACATATATATATATACATACACATATATATATATATATATACACACACATATATATATATATACACATATACATATATATATACACATATACATATATATATACACATATACATATATATATATATATATATATATATATATATATACACATACATATATATATATATATATATATATATATTACTGACCACGTAGAAGTTCTGTGTTAATTCAAAGGTTATTATATCAAAACCGAAGAAAAAGTGACTATCGGCAAAAAAGTATCCCCATCAAACAACATGGATTATATTGGTGAATCAATGTGTCAGAAGATGCCTGTGATTCCATGCTCACTATGGAGTCTCTGAATGTCCAAATACTTAATATCTGACACCAGTGAAAAGCTGATAAACTGTATTTTACCTGAATTATTTCAATGTATTGATAGGTTAGTAGCTCAAAAGATACTATACATTTTAGATCAGTGACTACTTTTGATCTCTGATGACTGTTTTATGTCTATGAAGGTTGAAAAGCAGCAAACAGATTTGATTTGTCTCGTGTTGAGTTTACATAAGTACCATGGCATAGGCCTTTTGAGGGGAACTTTGCCTTTTGATAACTTTGTGGTTTAAGAAAGTGGTGACAGTATGATGCTGCGGGCCCATGGTTCTGGGACAACACTCAACAGTCACGCTTCATGGTGTTAAGTGGATGTTCTGTGGGCCTGGTGTTACGTAAGAGCCTCTCAGTGGACATTATCCAGATGAGCAGGACAAAAACAAAGCTGCTTCCCTCACTGTACTCACAAAAGTTACTGAACAACTGCACGGTGTTCTGCAGGAGTTACATATCAGCCAGCCTTCATGGACATAAAACAGAACAGATTACAGGTTAAAAGAAGGGAAAAGTCACCCTGATGTTGTTATTACAAAGAGGATTAACCATTGTGTTACTTTAAAAGTTATGGCAAAGTGTGTCCACGTGTTTACGTACATACCCCACCCCCATCACCACCACCTGAGATTGGCTGTCGACTGTTAAACCCTTCACATTATCCCAATTCAGGTTAAATATGGGATAAACAAACCTGAGAGGTGGTGTAACAAGAAACAAAGGGCCACAAACCCTCTGGTGTGTTGTTGTTTCGTACATAAACCATACTCCATTAAATAAAACGCACATAATTTAATGGTACAGTACAATCTGGAAGCTCAAATACCTCCCAGACGGCGAGTTTAAAGTGGAATAAATCAGTGAAAGCTTCGTGTTAAGTAAACCAAAAGCTAATTCACCGTGAGCAGTTATTCTTTCACAATCCCCGTTTCCTGGAACCGGTTCTCCTGGTTTTACTCCGCTCGTCTTTCAGCCAAAAAACGCACCATGACGGGCGGCGGTTGTAAACGTTGTAAACCGAACGGAGCTCCACGTACACACACACACACACACACACACATACGGCCATGTAAGGTAGCTTTAAGTTGACAATAACAACGCACCGGGTCTGGAAAATAAATAAACGTTGAAGCAGAAAAACGTCTGTGTTTAAAGCCGCCGTTAACCGCGTGCGTTGACGGTTGAAACGCAGCTCGTGCATTTGTCACCGCAGCTGTGTGGCACTAACCTTTCTGCGCGCGACAGCTTTCCGTGGTGAGAATGATGAGAATCGACAGGACGAGAACCCCAGCCCCTGTCGGTCCCCTGCCCACCATTACCACTCTGCCCATAACAGCCTGCAGTCCGAATGCATACTGCTCGCTTCTGGACCGCTTCGACTTGCACCGAACCGCAGAAGAAGAAAAACAATGAGGAAAGAAAAAAAAAAAAAACACTTCTTCGGTGTCTTCAAACTTGGCTCGTGCTGTCTTTAGATCCAGTGGTTCTTTAGCGGCACTCTCACTCACTATGGAGGTAACTACCGCTGCACACACACTCACTCACACACACATTCAATCTGTGGAACTACTTCCTCCAACCGAAGCTCCTCCTCCCGGTCTGGAACAGGGAACAGGGATACCCGAGTCCCCCAAGTCATGAGCGCCGGAAGCAAAAAAAAAAAAAAAAAGAAAATTGTGGGTGGGACAGTTTAAAGGGGGTGGTGGTGTGTGTGTGTGTGTGTGTGTGTGTGTGTGTGTGTGTGTGGGGGGGGGGGGGGGGGGGGGGTTGGTCTGGTGGTCCTCCCCCAGAAATTTTTTGTCATGACTAGATAAAATTTCCTGTCTTCTGGTGTATTTCAACCAAGGTTATAATAGTTTTAGGTTTTTCATTATAGTTTAGTTTTATTTAGTTTTGATTTTTTTTTTCTCTAATTCAGTTAGTTTTTTATTAGTTTTTAGAGCAGGTTTGCTAGTTTTTATTAGTTTTCATTATTTTCTAAATGCTTAGTTTTAGTTTTTTCATATCTTTTATCTTCTTCGCTGTCATACAGATGGTATGCACGTGACATCACCGCTAGCAGAAGTCACCGCGGTTACGTCCATTGAGTGGCAGACAGAGGGAGATGAGTAGCGGCTTTGGCTTGAATACTGCGAAAACTTTAGAAGATTCTAAAAAATGGGGAAGAGCTGTTGTGCCATTGATTGCACGAATAGGTTTAAAAAGCACTCGGAGCTATCGTTTTAGCAGCGACCTAAAGCCAAAGACAGAAGAAGCAGATGGATCGCTGCAATTCATAGAAATAACTGGAATCCAGGCAACAAAACCTGGATTTGTGGTTGCCATTTCGTGTCAGGTAACGTTAATTTATGCTGTATTCTTGTGTAAAATCATACCTTAAATTACATATCGTTTTGGCTAACGTTACGTCTTAGTAAGGCTCTTAATGTTAGCATCTGTCATTTAGTTATATATTTCATAACTGAAACGTTTTTGTCTTCAATTGTGTGATTCTGAACCTTGTGCTCTACATGATTTGTAAACTAGCTTAAACTGAGGCTAACCTAGTTTTCCAAATAAGGGGGTACTCTAGCACAAAGCTGTTGTAGCTGTGTTGTATCAAGTATTTGATGTTAACTCTACTTAAATATCCACAGTACCAGTAGATCATACACTCACTTGGGTCAATACTAAGGGTTCAACTCCAGTAAATCAGTAGTGAACTGTGAGCACCACTGCTGGGCCTTTACCTTGGAAATCACCAACAAGAAAATACGTCTGCACTGACAGAAAACCTCACAAACAATAGTATGTTGAATTGAAAGCACTCACCAGCTGTAATCCTCTAATTAACGATGACGAGGATGTCGATAACTCTTTGTCTTTTGTATGCTTTCAGCCTTTGCATTGTGGATTTTCCCGGCGTTGAAATCAGGTTCATATAAATGTCAGGATACGTGATTTCCGGCCACATATCAATGTTCGTTGATCACTTGTTGTTTGGTAGCTTGTATGGATCCATGTCCAGTCCAATTGTCTTTAATTTCATGTTAAATTCCACATTTTTCCCGGTCTCGCTGTAGTTACTGCTATGCTCCGCCATGTTGAGCCGGTTTGTTTTTGCCACTCAGTCTGACTTAGAGGGGCGTGGCCCAGGGGGTGAGGTGACGTATGTGCATTCCCTCTATTCACATAAATCCCATACAGGACTCTGCTGCTTTCTCCCAACTTTAGTCTCCATGTTTCCAGGTAGAGTGGGGACCAGAAGACGATTGTAAACCACAAGTAATGAGAAGTGACAGACTGTTATCTGTCATATGGTGCCACTAGCTGAAACTGCTCGAGGGAAATAAATTGGTTTTAATATCAATCTGACATTGACAAAGACGAAAACGAAGGGAATTTTATCCATAATTTTTATACGTTTTAGTTAGTTTTGTAAGCACACAATACAGTCTAAGTTAGTTATCGTTTTTTTTTTTTTTTTTAATTATAGTTTTTATTTATTTCAGTTAATGAAAATGTTTTTACAATTCTAGTTTTCGTCATTTCGTTAGTTTTTGTTAACGATAATAACCTTGATTTCAACACATGGTTTGATACTTTAATCTAGCTATAGCAAAATAGAATACAATACAATACAATACAATACAATACAATGCCTTTATTGTCATTATACATATGTACAATGGCTAAAATTTACTTAGGGGGGTCAAATGAGTGGCCATTTTTGTCAAAAAAAAAAAAGTTGTAAGAAATGCATAGAACTGTGTTGAAATAATGCCAATACATTTGTGCACAGAATGATATTATTTGACAGTGGAAGCTATATTTTCAGAAATATGAGATTTTGAATAGCACGTGTATGTGAAAACTTTTGCTGGTGGACGGACGTGACAGTGGACAAACGTGACATTAGCCATGATGATCTGGTCAGTACCAGTACTTAATTAGTAATAAACTTATATACTTACTATTGCTAATTATCCTCTTATTCATAAATGTTATTATTGGGGATCTAAAACAATAACAGCTTAACAAAACACAAAATGTGGCAGTGGACAGATGTGACATGGTTGTTATGGATCCCATCATACTGATGCTCGGCAGCCATGTCACCATTTCCAGAAATGATCCCTGTGCAAAAACTAGTGTCAGAATAATTTATTGTATAGTTTATCATCATACTAAAGAGTAAATAACAATATAGAATTGTTATCTCTTTATAAAGTGCTTATTGTTAGAAAACTGTTGATTTAAAAAGTGACGTGTGACTTTCTTAATGTATGTATTCGCGTAACATAAGCAGGATGGATCAGCACAATAGTCCATATTGCAACCTGTAAAAATAAAACGTGATATGTAGTATATAATCTTGTAAGAAAAATTGGGGAATCTAAAAGAATAGAATATTTGTTTTTCAGGTAAACTCAGTTAAGATATAACTTGGCCATTTGTGACATGAAAATATAGCATTAATTGTGATGAAATTAGACATTTTTGACCTGAAAACATAGTTCATATGACCATCAACATGTTGCAACAGAACTGAAATCCTGTAAATTTGCATAACTTGCATTTACCAACACAAAGTTCCTTTGGGGATTCACTTATATTGATTTCTTACGCACAAAGACATAAATAAGACCTCTAAGCAAATTTTAGCCAAATAGAATACAATAGAATACAGTACAATAGAATACAATGCTTTTATTGTCATTATACATATGTACAACAAAATTAAAAGAGACAACTCTCTTGTGCTGCATAGTGCAAAAAGTAGAAACAGAAGAATAGAATACCCTTTATTGTCATTATACTGAATGTGCAACGAGATTGGAGAGTTTCTCCTTTTTCAGTGCAAAAAGGTAACTATATAAAATATAAGGTGTAAAATATGTACTAGATAAAATCCTACAAGACAGTGCAGTTAGCTTTATATACAAATATGAAGATGAAAAGGATAAATTGGGGATATGTAAATGGAAAAATGTACTGCACAGGATGGTTGAATATACTGTATACAGAATAATTATAGCGCACAGGGTGATTAATATTCACACATGGATATATATTACATGTGGGAATAATTGTATTGCACTGGTTGAATGAATGTTGAGGTTGTGTGTATGAGGTAGCAGCAGCAGTGACAGTGATAGATATATTGCACATTGTCCGTTATATTGATGGCTGTGGTCGTTACATGTGAATATAGGTACATTTGGTAATTTCCCTCACAGGTTGGCCCCAGTCAGATTAAGAAAGAGTATTGTTACTTTAGAGCAATATTACTCAAGTAGAAGTAAAAAGTATTTTGCATTAAAACTGCTCTTAAGAGTACAATTTATCCAAAAAGTTACTCTGATGACGATACAATTATCATTTTATGGAATGTAACAGAATTATGTATAATCAAAGGGGCAACACAGCTGCAATTAGTGCCTCCCAAGCAGATTTATTTAACACTGTTGGCCATAACATTACATCCAGCAATGATTTCCTCTTTCATTTTTTTTTTTTTTTTCAATTTTCCCCTCTCAATTACTGTATCTCCTGTAATACCTCCAAATACCCCAAGGAATATCACTTTGGAACCACTGCTTTACTCAAATCATTTTAATTTGAGAAAGAGAGCTGAGAACTTTTCATAATGTTGCTCAAAAAAAATTCAAACTTACCTCACTCTCCTTGTCTGTCTGTCTGTCTGTCTGTCTGTCTGTCTGTCTCTCTGTCATTCTCTGTCTGTCTGTCTGTCTGTCTCTGTCTGTCTGTCTGTCTCTCCCCGTCTGTCTGTCTCCTGCTCTGTTGCTGTGCCACTGCCACTTGCCCTCTCTGCTGCCTAATGACATACAACATTTCCACATTATAGCATCTTTTAATAGCATATTTCACTTATTTCTTTATTAACATTTTTTAATTGACTATCTTTTAAAGTGATAGGCTGTGGGTATGGTGTCAAAATGAGGCCATAGAACATTGTAAAGATACATGAACTATTGTAAGCACAAGTGAAGTTTTGTAAATCAAAAATATATATTTCTTTTTAAAAATGCACCGACAAAACTTATTTTGCTCCAACAAACCCATTTTTTGCTTTTACGTGTTTTCTGCATTTACAAAACTTTTCTGCAGTTACAAAACTTTTCTATGGTAACAAAACATTCTGGCCTCTTTTGGACATGGGAGGTGTGGATAGATGAGAGACGTGTCCAGATCTGGTCCAGACAGTAAGCAATATTAGTGGTGATGGACAGACATTGCCTCATTCACTACAACAGTGTGATTGCCAAGTACCACCATAATGTGTCTATTTCACCTTAAATAACACCACTTATTATTATCCGGCAGAGTGAAGTCGGTCCCGTTCTCGAAACCAGTTCCGAACGTAACCCTAACCCTAACCCTAACCCTCCCACTCATAATGGCCCAGGCGCCCATGCCCCAAGTGGTCTGACCGATCCCAGATCTGCCAAGAGCACCCCCAAGAAGTCAGATATCAGCACTTGCAACACTTGAACCCAAATAATAATTCCAAGCAACAGAAAAACAGCACCCAACACTGATGGTTTTTCACAATATATAAGGAAATACTGTTGGATACAGTCAGAAGTTTACTGTTTTGCTCTTAAAATAGTGCATTTATTAGTTGTGTTCTGTTGTATTATATTTTATGAATGATATTTTATTTTATTAATATATTAAATTTTACAAATATTATACAACCAACAGCTGAGCCCATACCAAAGGTTTTCAGCATTATTTATGGAAACACTGTTGGATAGATTCACATCTGTAGTACATTTTATGACAGACAGACAGACAGACAGATTTATGAACATATTTCTTTTTCATCCGTCAATCCATTCCTCATTCCAGATTTGCCAACAGCACCCCCACAGTCAGTCATCACCATTTTAACATGATGCATTAAAAACAACTCGAATAACATAAAAACAGCAGACAACTGACCCCACACTGAGGGTTTCCTCATAATCATAATCATAAATACTGTTGAATAGAAATTCAAAGTTACCTTTTTTTTTTTTAAAAAGCAGTACTCTTTAAATGTATATTCGGTTTGATTATTGTTATTTTTACAAATATATCAAAATTTTTCTCAATTTCCATATTTACTTTTTTGTCATTGTAAATAGTGGCTGTGTTTTGTATGTTCTGTGATTAAAAAATTCAGAAATGGTAAAATAAATAAATAAATAAATAAATAAATAAATAAAATTACTTGATTGATATACTAATAAGACATTAACATATTTGATGTTTTGTCTGGTTGACTTCATTTCATATAGAAATATACAATACATCCTTTCCCTATTCCATATTTGCCAGTGGCACCCTTACAAAGTCGGTCATCATTGCTTCAACACTTGATGCATTGAGAAACAACCCAAATAACACAAAAACAACAGGTAACAACTCAGTTTTCTATTCTGAATAAATCTCTATATTTAATTTATTCAGTATCCAGACTGAGGCTTTAACACATTCAGCAAAATGTTGTCGATTTAGCAGTTGGGATGAGTAAGAATAATGATGTAAAAATGGGATTTAGAACAGGTGATGTGAATAATTGAATTTGTCTCAAAATCTTCCTCCAGCTGTTTTAGTAGAACTTAAATTTCCAGTCTTTTTGTGCTCCTGTCCCAACTTTTTGGATGTTATTACCATCAAATTCAAAACCTTATTCTTGTTCTATTTTCTTCTTGAAAAGGCACATTTTCATCATGTATGCATTTGATAGCTTTCTGTCTTCTATTGTGACTAAAATATTGGTTTACAACAGTGTTTCTTAACAGGGGCGGTACCAAGCTGAGAGGCGGGTGCTGAGACTGAAATGGGGGGGGCGTTTGTCTGTATAACTATCAGTATGAAGCAGCATGTTATGTCAGTGGCAAATCCCCCCCCGTCTTCGGTGGCAATGTCCTTCACGTCCCCCTCCCCCGGTCCCAAGGGGTGGTACCTATGCTACGTATTTTAGCTCCCTCAGACACCCCTCCGCTCAACAACTTGGTATGGAGGGGGAATGGATGCGACAAGGAGCGCTATAATGCCTCCCCGGTCGCAAACATTCTCGTGGGGGTGGAGGGGGGGGCAGGAGGCTTATACTGACGTAAAGGGCGTTTGTTCTAAAACCGTTGAGGACCACTGGTTTATAGAATTTACAAATCATTGTATTCTGTTTGTGTTTCTATTTAAATTTTACACAGTGTCCCAACTTCTTAGATAGACAAATGTTTTGTCATACCAGTTTTACTTCATTTGTATATATACATCCATTCCTCACAAGTAGGCTGCAGCACCTTTGAGAAAAAGTTGTAACGGGTGCACATCAGGGCTAGAAATATGTAAGAACAATGAAGTCACAATATAATTTTTAACGATGTGTAAAGGTGATTGTCATCATTCAGCAGCATCGAGAAAAGGTCTAGCTCTAGTTATAGTGACTAAAAATGGCAATAAACAGTAAAAGATTTTCCTCTTAGATGTTTTATTTTTTATTTAACCAGGAAAAATGACTCACTGAGAGTAAAAATGTCTATTGCAAGAATGTTCTGGTCAAGAAAGCAATGGAGTAGATTATATGAAGCAGTATGAATCAGGAATACTCCAATAATATGAAAGTCCTTCAACTGTACCTTTAAGTACAGCACCGGTAAAAGTAAATATTACATTCTCTCACGTATAATGCAGTTACTATGGTGAGACTAGAAATACAGTGATTTCAGGGGTTTTAACAAGTTTATAGCACATATAAAAATAGTGCATGAATTGGATATTTCAGAGATGCCAAACAGGACATTAAACTAAAATGACTTAAGACGTATCCATTTATTATTGTTCTACGTTACACCCTCACTTGGCCAACAGCTTGGAGTGTGATGCAGCTGTCAGTGTAACCAATAGTAACAACGCTGTAGCAACAAACACAGTTTTTAGCCTGTAGTCATGAGTAATATGTCTGATGATACAGGGTTTCTTCATACGGGATGCATGGGCCAGTGTGTATGTGTGAGAGAGAGAGTAATGTTTACAGAAGCAGCCAGATAGTCGCTCATTCTGAAATTGTCCATTTCTTCGTTCCTTCCCATACACACCCTCGACTCCTTTCCCTCTAACAATCTGTATCTGTATTTCTCTGACACATTTGCACAAGGGAGATTCCAATATATTCATAGAACCAGGCTTATTAGGACGACGCTGTGAAAGACATCCTTACGAATTCCCCTGAAAATCTAATAAAGAAAGCGCACTATGGAAACTTAACATGAAACAATGGTCAATATAATAGCAAAACAGTGGAAACCTCAAGAGAATGTGTTTTAAACATAACAAGTAAGGTTGATTTTGTACTTCATGATGGTGTGGTCTGAATATCTGACATTACTCCACTAAATATCATATTGCCAAAGTTAAAAGTCTTGTCATTTTCACACGGATATTTCTGTGTTTCTTATTTCTTCAGGGCTGTTGTTGCTTGTGGGTGTGGAATAATCTACGATAGCTGTGGTTCAGTTCATAAATGTGATACAGTATCTCAAGCCGTGTTAGGATTCAGAAGCTGTTAAATCTGATTGATGATCTGTGTTCGATTGTTTGATGTCATCAAACAAACCCGCCACCATGATAAAGCAAATGGACTGATTATTGATTGTTAAGTTGAATAAATCATACCCAAAGATGACTTTGCACAATTGCTATTTATCAGTCAAATGGGATAAGGAAATATTTGACATAACATACTGCGGCCAGAATGCTTGGTGTAGTTCTTCTCTACAACACAAACATACCACTAGTGTAGGAGTTGGTACATTTTAGAAAGAGGGGGAAAAAATCCATCTGGAGACAAAAAAATATTAATTGAAGCCCATAAAGACCCAGAGTTATTTTTGCGTCAGTTCCCGAATGAATTTTTGTCTCTATTTAACCTTTCATAAGTGATTTATCACCATTTATTGTAATACTATCTTTATTTAGCATTTCTTTCAGTGAAAACCAGGTGTTTTCCTATATTTAATTTTTTGATCATGTAGATGTTCATAAAAGCTAAGATTAAAGTTGATGGTTATTATATCAAAAACAAAGAAAACAGAAGAAAAATGTACTTTTTCAGCAAAGATATCATGAACTGAATACAAAAACATGCATGTCCATTCACTGCCATTGATCAGTTTCCATGAGTTTTACTGGTGAATCAATGCTGTAGAAGATGGCAGTGTTTCCACGGTAACTACAGGGCGTCTGAACATCCAAAAGGGTCATATCTGATGTCTATGAAAAGATGACAAACTGCATTTTACACCAATTATTTACATGGATTGATAGGATTGGTAGATCAGTAGTTATTAAACATTTTACATCAGTAGATTGTTTTGGTCTCCAGTGGCTTTTTGGGTCTTTATGGGTTAAGGTGGCTACCCTGTTGTAGTCTGTCTATGATTATTTGATACTTTAACGTTGCATATCTATTACAATGATGAAACTTTTGTTATACAATTACAATAGAACAGTTGAGATTTTAGCGTGCACTGGCATGTATAGACTTACATAACAACAGAGTCACTGGCGTATGAGCAAATGCAAGTTGAGTTAGTGCTATTGTATTTGGCAAATAAAGGCACCAGGCCCTGATGTACCACATAATAAATCTTTTGGCCGTTGAAATGTTGAAAAAAAATGTTTTGTTCTGTGTATAAGCTACACATTTGTGCAGTTGAACAATGTAAGAATGGCGTTATAGCAACAGCAAAGATGGTAAAGTGCTCAAATGACCAAAAACAACAAGTGGTGTGAAAATATACCACTAAAAGTAGAAGTTCTCTATAATCAAAATCATACTGAAGTAAAATTATTGTATTTGCTACCAGCAAAATGTATGAAACCAGTATAGAAAAATGTCCCATCTGCTATCCTGTTCCTGACTATCTATTAACACAGAAATACAATTATTTTAGTAAGAACTGATCTTGCTGGTTATTTTCTCCATTAATCAAATAATTGAAATGTTGTCACAGAAGAGGTGAATTTATTTAGAAAGATATCCAAGCTAATGAAACACAAGCACAGTAAATCTCCCCATTTATGATGCTGTGACCAAGAAATATTTCCACATGAAAAATGACTGAAAAATGAATGTTTTTTAGAGACGTGTTATTTCCTGTCAGTCAATCAGTGGATTAATAGTTTTAACTTGCCATCCCACCATTAAGTCACCTAATACACACAACAAAAAATACTTTATTAACTCTTCATGTGTTATGAGTAAAAGTCTTACAATGAAATATACTTGTATTAAAGTAAAGGGAAGTAAAGCAATAGATATTTCTCTTGAGCACAATTTGTTGCTTTATATTAAATGAACTGCACATCAACTGTGGCAGTCACCATACATTACATACATAACAAAAGCAACAGCAACAATGACACACATATATGCATGCTTCAGTTCTTGTGTATATATTACACCCTGCTTCTGCTATGCTTAGGAGGCTGGAACAAATGGCACCTTCCAGAAGTTTGATTTATTTGTTTGCTTGATTTTGAAGTATAATTATGAAGCTACATTAACCCATAAAGACCCAGAACTACTTTTGTATCAGTTCCCAAATCAATTTTCCTCTAGATTTAACCTTTCTTAAATGACTTATCACCATTTATTCTAATATTATCCTCTATGTTTTGCATGTCACTGAAAATATGTATTTCCTGTATTTGATTATATTGATCATGTAGATGTTCATAAAACCTCAGAATAAAGTTGAGGGTTATTATGTTGAAAAACAGAAAAAAATGAAAAAAAGTGACTTTTTAAGTTAAGATATCAATAGCTGAACACAAAAATAAGCATCTACATCCACTGTCATTGATCCAACTCCATGGGTTGTACTGGTGAATCAACTTCGCAGAAGATGACGGTGTTTCCACGGTAACTTTGGAGTCACTGAACGTCCAAATGGGTCATATCTGATGACCATGAAAAGATGACCAACTCTATTTTACACCAATCATTTACATGGATTGATAGGATTTATGGATCAATAGGTATTAAACATTTTAGATCAGTAGATGATATTGGTTGCCAGTTGCTGTTTGGGTCTTTATGGGTTAAATGGAAGTAGAAAGTATACTTACCTCACATTTCTACTCAAGTAAATGTGCTTTGTTAAATTCCTCCACTGCAGTCTCCATTCTATACAATAAACAGTAGGGCAGATGGTAGTATGCTATGTGTTCTTCATAGTGTTTTTATGTATTAGCTGTAAAACTGTTACATGTTCCTGCCCTGGAGGTTTTGTCTATACAATGACTGGTCTTTGTTGCAGATGAAGCTTTGAGATGATATAGTGTGAGATTTATTTTATCAGAAGAAAAGGTCTTGTGTCAAAGATCTTCTGTTTTATACCCATAAAGCAATTTTCTTCCTTTTAAGAGTCTTTTTTTATGAATTTCTGGTTGCTTTTTTTCACCATCTGTTGTTACTTTGATGACCCCTGCTGGAAAGATGCCTAGTTCACAAGAGAGGTGGTCCAGGCTCAGCTCTGCCAGAACTGGATTGTGCCACTCAGTGGACGCAGAGTATAATAACAAGCCGGCAGTAGTCGATCTGTTTCAGGTTAAGTGTCTCTTTGGCAGGATCACAGCCACTCTGATGATGTCCTAGACCGTCTCCTATTGTCAGTTTCATCTGTGTTTACTTTAAATCAAGTCACCTCTGACATACTCTGGTGCATATTCAGTACCGGACCTGAATGCACTCTGTGGTTTGATGCAAGCCAGAACATTCCTTGACATAATGCATAATTTAAGAATTGTGCATTATGTTGATGGTAACAGCTGAGTATCAGTGGATCTGTTTTTTCATTTCATTTCCCATGACAGTTGAGACTTGGCATAGCGTTATGCGGAAAATGAAGTGAGAGGTTAGTCATCAAGTGTCATGTCAGAGCCTGCAGCTCCAGGTCTGGACAACTATCAACACAGGAACTGAAGGAAGGAAGGCAAAAAGGCTTTCACACGGAGCTTATACTTTAAAACGATATTCACTGGGGAATTTTCCTTCTCAGTTGAATGATTTATCCATCTACTTTCACTGATGAGATTGGATTGAATAAAAGCCTTATCACTGAGTAAATTAGAACAATATACTTAAAAATGAAAAAAGTAGATATCTCAGGCCTTCTGTTCTTTCTCTTAAATGAAAATGGACACCTTGTGACAACCTTTAACAAATGTAAACCAAAGACCAAATGGTCCAAGGTTATAAATGATATTGATCTGTTTTTGCAGAACAGAAATATTAATGGAATTTCCTGCTCACATTTTTGGGTCCTGGCATGTAGCTGTTCGTTACCACTCAGCTCTAGAAGGTAAACAGATGAAGGGGGAAACTGATTGGTATTCCGACATACTTAGCTTAGAGGGCTGGACTTTGAAGAATTCAGCCAAGGTTCTGACAGTGACCACAGGGTCAAGAGTCTCCGTGGTGGTTCCTACCTGAGGGTGTACTGGACCTTCACAATGAATCCAGATAAATAACCTCTGGGTCAACCTGAAGAAAGTACAGCAATCAGCAAACTCTATGAGAGGAAATGCATTTAATTTATACATACGAGGGCTGTTCAATAAGTTCATGGCCTCACCCAGAAATACTGGTTGTTATAATACAGGATGTTACATTCTTTCGTGATGGGATAGTGATGCTTGAACATCGATGGACCAAGTGCATTGCTGTAAATGGAGATTATGTTGAAAAATAAAATATAAATTATCAGTCTGTCTTGTTCTGTTCTGGGTGAGGCCATGAACTTATTGCCCTCGTATGTCAAGGTGTGTTGCATTTGTAACATGTAGCTCTTACAGGTCACCGGTTTAATCCTGAGTCAGTTTTCCAAACCAAAGGTCGCAGGTGGTTGTTCATTTTATTTTTCATATTTACATATTAAATACATTCATACTGGATACTCAAAAATTTTCATATAAAACTATTTGTGACTAATCTAATCTAATCTAATCTAATCTAATCTAATCTAACTAACCCATGTCCAATACATTCTTATGCTCTTATAATTTTTAGTTGTATTTCATACCCCTGACTACATATACAAAGAAAGAAACAAAAGAGTCATCCATATGTCCACTTACATACACATACATCACAACCAGTATTTAAATATTTGAGCATACATGCATCAATGCACATCCTGCAAATATATCTCCATCCATGTATGTCAATTTTATACATTATATTAATTATATTATATGGTGAACCACAGACAAAATTGAAAAAAGAATAATAAATTGTGTTAATTTTTGTTCTTTTTTCCTTTTTAAAGAAGTTTGCATGTGTGTGGGGTGGGGTATCAGGGTCTCTCTTTCTCCTTTCTGCACTAAATCATATATCCACTGGGAGTCAGTGTAATGCTCAGACAAGTGGTAAATGGTTTAGCCTTTTGTTAACTACCTCTAAAATCATAAACAATTAGTTGATTGCAGAAAAACATCACACCATTAAATATATGCCATTTAATGACAGCTGTCATACAAACATTATAGTTGGCCTACACAATTTAATTATGGACAAATATCATATTCATGGATTTACATGGAAATATCATGTTTTCCTATGTACATGCGTGAATATTTATATTAATTGCCACTGGTATTTCTGCCCACAACAGATATTTTAACTGTGATTGTATATGATGTCTTTGCTTTGTATTGGATGCATTTTTATCATTATTTTAATCATTATTATTAGTCACCCACACCATTCACATACACAACAATTTAACTATACCTGCTAATAAAGTAGTCATTTTCATGTACATAATTGATTTCTCTGTCCTTTTTTCTTCGTTATCTTAGTGGTAAAAACAGTGACACAACTAGAAAAGCACTCGAAGAGCGCAGACCTCCGCCAAGGCAGATCAGCCCCCCCCCCCCCCCCCCCCCCCAACACCACCAAAATTTAATCATTTGTTCCTTGTGCCCGTATCAACATTTCCTGAAAATTTCATCAAAATCCATCCATAACTATTTGAGTTATCTTGCTAGCAGACAAACAGACAGACAGACCCCAGTGAAGACATAACCTCCGCCATTACTTTTGACGGAGGTAAAAAGCCTAGTGGGTGATATTGTCATACAGTTCTGCACGTGTGTGTTCCAGCTCAGATAAATGTGTGTGATCCAAATGATTATTTTCCCCTCAGCTTTCTGTCTAATATTAATGCAGCTCTGGCTTTTCAGACAACAGAAGCACTGTGTGTGTTTCACTGAATACTCAAGTGTTTTCCATGCGTGTGTACCTTTGTTTGTGTGCACCTGTCTGAGCCCATGTGAATTATGTGTCATCCTCCATCCATCATCACAAAAGGCCGAGCAGGGGAACAGTACAGTTTAAGTATTTAAGGGTCTGTGGTTGTCTGTGGTTTAAGTAATGTGGAAGGAAACCCAGTTAGTCCAATATTTTCCTTTTCCATTAAATAAACATGTGTAACTTGATGACTCATGCTCAGCATCCTGCCCTCGGCCTTATGGGAGATCATGGCTGGTGGTCCTCGGATGCAGAACCCCACACCACAGCACCCTCCAGTGGGACAGTCGACATATGTGCATACATCACATGCTCAGCTTCCTTCTTACCTCCTTCCTCACACAAATAGACAGTTTATGGAAGACATACCAGCAGCGGTAATCAGACCTATTCATTGCACAGATGAAGGATTTGCTGTTGTATTCAGTAGAAACCTTTGGAACAAGCTCTTTTTATCTGACTGAACCAGACCCTGTTGCTTAATCATCCATTAAACAAGAAAAAAAAAATGAGGATGTGGTAGACACAGGTGATGAGAGACCACTGGACCATCAATAAACATTTCAGGCCACACACACGTGAGTACTGTAATCACAATGATGACATTTACAAAACTATTAGTCTAAAAGATTACTGGTCATATTTTAGGAAAAGGGGAGACCATTTGTTTTCTTAATTTCTCCATAATTTAAAATAAACTCAATGAAATCCAACATTAAAAAAAAAGAATTAGTTCATAGGAAAAAGACGTAATCCTGTTGATTCATTCCTGACACAGATGAGACTCCCTTGTCCCCCACTCAGTCCATTTTTCCTCTTTCACCCTGTCTTTCTTTACTTCTTTAAGTCCTCTTCTGACCTCTTATTGTCCTCCAGTATTTATAGTTGAGGTTGACAATTTGTGTTTGTTCACTGAGGTTGTACACACTGATGCCTTTCAGCTGAGAAATACCAAAGAATGTGCATCAACTATTCAGGGTAAAAAGAGTCACAACAAGACACAAACTCATACCAAATTCAGTCCACAACACAGTTTATCTTCATAACACATAAAGATATAAGCTGTAAAATAAAATGTAAGTGTCTAATTGAGTTTATGGCTTCTAAAACTGGGGATGATTTCCTAAAACTTGTCCTCTCTCTACCTGTCTTTTCTGTCTGGTCTATATCTAGTCTTGGGTCAAAGCCCAGCGCTTTTCTTGTACATGAGACACTTGGACCTGACGTTGGCCAGCTCTGTCTGAATTCCCAGGATCCATTATGAGCTTTTTTGGACACATTCCTTGTCCAGGTGCTGTGTATTTTCTTTTTCACTGTGCATGAGCCCCACAAACTGTGCAGGCTGTCTTCATTCATTATTCAAACACAATAAAAGTTCCATCTCACAACAGTGTTGACATTCATGTTCTAAAATATTTTGGCGAACAGTCAGTTTTGTCCATTTAAACAGAACAAAAATCTCTATTTGTTAATGCTAAATTTGTCAAACTCAAGTTTAAGACTTTGCACTGAGACAGACTCACGTTAACATTTGCAATTACAATTTTGTGCATGTGTGACTTCAGGAAGCATATTTTATAGCATTTTCATCTTCCAAGACAGACTAAATAAACAGCAGTATTTATGCTTTTGTAAGGTTCAAAGGTCAAATTGTAGGAGGTCCCTTCAGCCACACTCCACTTCCTTATACTGTATATGTTTGTATGTGTGTGCATGTATGTGCATGTGTGTGGTCTTATGTTTGCATATGAACTGAATGTGTTTCATGCTGCCATAGACATTGTTTATAATACAGGTTTTATTGTGAGGTCTTCCATGTAGCAACTAAATAGAAGAATATATTATAAAAGGATAGAAGGTGAGAAAAAGGTCAATTTTATTCATTATCACCCTGTGATCTTCCCATAATTCTAGATGACTATTTGCTTTTTTTTAACTTAACTTTTATGGCACATCCCAAATAAATTTTTCTCTCTATTTAACCTTTCCTAAGTGATTCATCACCATTTATTCTAACATTTTCCTCTGTATTTTGTGTTTTTTCAGTGAACATCATGTATTGTCCTGTATTCAGTTCACTGATCATGTAGACTAGCGCCATTGTACCCATGGTGCCGTTGTACAATAGCATGAGAGGCTAAAATCGCCCAGCATACCTCACAACATTTGAATAGGGACATTGTGCTTAATAGATAGTCAGGTAATGTTTGTATTCATTTGGCGAGTTTGGCGGCGATCGGGCCTGTGAAGGTCTGTGGTGAGCTTGGACTTGGTCCGAGGTGAGCTGGGACCCGGTCCGAGGTGAGCTGGGACCCGGTCTGTGGTGAGCTGGGACCCGGTCCGTCGTGAGCTGGGACCCGGTCCAAGGTGAGCTGGGACCCGGTGCGAGGTGAGCTGGGACCCTGTCTGTGGTGAGCTGGAACCCTGTTAAAATCGCCCAGCACACCTCACAACATTTGAATACGGACATAAAATTGTGCCTAGTAGATAGTCAGGTAATGTTTCTGTTCATTTGGTGAGTTTGGCGGCGATCGGGCCTGTGAAGGCTGAGGAAAATCTGTACAAACGCCCTCCTGTGCTGCAACATCGATCGGACGGACGGACACAGAACGTGCATTACATAGTAAGATGTTCATAAAAGCTCAGATTAAAGTTAAAGGTTATTATATCAAAAATAGAGGAAACTGAAGAAAAAGTGTCTTTTTTAGTTCAGTTTCTCATTAACTGAACATAAACCCAGTGTCTCCATCCACTGTCATTGATCCAACTCCATGGGTTTTACTGGTGAATCAATGTTGTAGAAGATGATGGTGTTTCCATGGTAACTACGGAGCCTCTGAACATCCAAATAAGTCATATCTGATGACCATGAAAAGATGACAAACTGTATTTTACACCAATTATTTACATGGATTGATAGGATTTGTGGATCAACAGGTATTAAACAGTTTAGATCAGTAGATGGTTTTGGTCGGTGGTGGCTACTTGGGTCTTTATGGGTTAATCTTGTAACAAATATCACACCTCTTTTTGTATAGCAAAGACAGCACTGATATGATGATTTTGATGCTAAATTATGGTTTGCATCTGTGTGAATAGTCAGAGCAGAGTCCGACCGTAGAGGTATTTTTGCTCTGGTGGTGAGTTTGCTCTCCAGCTGAGGAGAGCATAGCTACAACTGTTTATAGAACCTGAGGACTAGAGTGACTTTTTGGCAGAGGTATCAAGCACAGTTAGGCTTGGTTTGGTTTTCCACAAACCTCTTCTGTTCAGAGTGTTCTTTTGTTAGAATATGTTTTCAGGAAGTCTCTAACTGATTTTATTTCATGCCTGTCTTAACGTGCACTTAGCTGCTATGGCCCGAGGTGTTTTGAAGGATGATTCAGTGGCTATTAGGTGTAACGTAACGGGTGTAGCATAACCATAAAGATGAAGTCTGTGAACATCCAGTTGCTAAGACATAAATTGACATGACTCGAGCACACAGACACCAAAATATTAGCACAAAACGTTGCAGTTTTAAAAATAGGTATATTTCTTTTAAGTGTATTATGTCTGGCATCCATACCAGCCATGTCAGGGTTCTCAGTTTGACATTTAATGATGGCAACAGTATGTGTTGGGTAAAATAACACATGGGCACTGCAGTGGACTTCTTAATATATGGGCCACATGGGACTATGGACTGTACACCAACTGTTCTCCCCTGCTACCAAACGTGCCAAAATTTACAGTCATTATACAGATTATTTCAACGTGTCTTTGGTCATAATGTACACAAAAATGGACCTTTTGTGTAAGCTGACCGCTGGCTGACAGAATCCATGATGAGTGAGTTTGTTTTAGAGTGTTAAAGGCTTAAAATACAACAAAGCACATGGTGAAATCATTTGCGCTCTCTCCAGCTTGTCAAATACCTTACAGCGTTTTAGAATATGTATTGTCCGTTATTTTGACACTTAAAGGGTGTATCTTTTGCACACAAGATGCAACCACTGTATTTTGTCTTCAGAGGCTGCCCCCCCCCATCACCACCACCTCCACCACCCTTTGTTCCACACACTGAGGCCTCTGGGTTGGCTTTTGTCAATGAATAGGACCTAGAAGACCTGACAAACTGTTGAAGCCAGAGTTGTCCCCATATGCTGCATCCCAGCATGCTATGTGTTTGTCTCAAGTCAACAGTGACTCCTATGAGCATTCCACACATAGTAACACCTCAATGCAGAATCCCCTACCCACAATGCCTTTCAGCAAGCACCTGTGTTTATGGCCTAATACTTTACCCTTTCACATCGTAATGACTACACCTTTTTAAGTAAAAAAAAAAAAAATGATAGAAGCAACAAGTTCACAGGAGAAAAGATAATATTTATAACTTAACAGTTAACTTTATGCAGTCTATATATTATATGAGTTAATTCAGAGTGTGTGTGAGTACAGTGCTTAATTTTCAAGATCATAGCATTCATGTGGTGTCCTCTCATCTTGTGCATAGCTGCATCTCTAACATCTGTTAAAAGACAAGTTAAAATTGCCCTAACCTCTGACCTTTCAGCACCTAAATTCTGCAGATGCTTATTTGGGGTCATATCCGGCACTTCACCCACTCTGCCTGCCAAAACTCATCAATATGATTATTATCACATGATAGTATAAATTACATCTGTAGCAATGGGATGCAAGAGAATAGGAGATAAGATAAGATAAGATATGCCTTTATTAGCCCACAAAGAGAAATTCCAGATAATATATGAAAGTACATCAAGAAAAACTTTAGTGGAGACTTTCCAGACTACAGAAAAAACATACCCCGTTTTTTCATGTCTTTTGGCTAAAGTTTGTAAAATGCTGGATCCAACATGTCCCAGAATGCACCTTAGAGCTGCCCTGACGACTGGCAGCTAAACATCTCAGCCTCCTATCAAGCATGGTCAGTTTGTTCATCCATTCATCATTTCATTATTTATCATTCAACATTCCCTTTCTATAAATCCACCTAATCGTCTGGAGGGTCACGGTGATGCTGGATCCTTTCCCAGCTACCATCAGGAGAAGGCGGGGTACACCCTGGACATGTCGCCAGTTCATCACAGGTCTGACATATACAGACAAACACTCCCACATTCGCACCTATGGGTGATTTAGAGTTAACCTATTGAGATGGATGTCTTTGGACAGTGGGAGGAAGTCAAGATTCAGACCCAGGACCTTCTTGCCTGAGGCCCCAGCACTAACCATTGCACCATCATGCTGCCAATTCAGGTATTAGGTCTTGTTATTAAAGGAAAGACTAAATGAAGTGAGAACATCTTTTGAGTGTATCCATCATGTTGACATTTAAGCTTACTGCTGTTAAATTTTTAACATTTGTTCATGATTGAGTTTGTGCTGAGATCAGTAGCTACAGGGGCTGTGTCCAACCGGGTTGTTACTTTAACAGGAATAAAACAGGCGGTGATTTTATTGTCAGGCGTGACTGGTTACTGCACTGAGACATTCCAACACCTTTTGGTCCCAGATTACCAATTAGACAACTTTACCAGCACTTCCTGAAATGTTGCTCCATCACTTGTAATAGAAATTTAATGGGAGGCGGCAGCTTTGGTGTGTTCATTCTCTACAGTCTAATGGTACCACTTTAGGATCATTTTCAGGGTATGGGAAAAGTGGGCATTTGTACAGCATAAATGGGCTCCAAATGGACTACATTTATATAGCATTTTTGTAGCTTATTGGCACTTAGGGCACTTTACAATGTGCCTCATTCACCCATTTGTGCACACAATATGCCACACACATTTTCACACCAGTGAAGCAGACCTGGTGGAGCAACAATGGATTCAGTGCCTCGAGCCAGGACATTCCAATATTTTAACAGGAATAGTCCGGTATAGTGTACACATGATCTCTACATACTGAGTCACAGTGAGTATTAAGTGAAATACTAATCTTAACCCATATAGATCCAAACAGTGATGGAAAGCATCTACTGATGGAACTGTTTAATTCCCGTTGATCCACTAATTCTATCAATCCATGTCAATAATTGGTGTAAAATACAGTTTTTCATCTTTTCATGGTCATCAGATATAACCCATTTGGATTTTCAGAGGCTCCGTTGTTACCGTGGAAACACCGTCATCTTCTACAACACTGATTCATTAAAACCCATGGAGTTGGGTCAATGACAGTGGATGGACACACTTTATAATCAGTTAATGAGAGATTGGTCTGAAAAAGACACTTTTTCTTCAGTTTTCTCTGTTTTTGATACAATAACCATCATCTTTAATCTGAGCTTTTATGAACATCTACATGATCAGAATATTAAATATAGGAAAATACCTGAATGGATTGGAAAAATGTAAAATAATGACAATTATTTTGTAATACATAGTGTTAAGTCACTTGGGAAATGTTAAATATAGAGGAAAAAACCATTGGGATCAGCCACAAAAGTAGCACTAGGTCTTTGTGCATTAGAAAAAGAGCACCCCTGTCAGATTTGCTTGTTTTAGGCAGGGGAAATATACATCAGAATCAAAAAAAAGAATCAGAATCTCCTCACATTAACATGCAAGAAATAGCACAGAATGATGAAAATTAGTTATCAGATGAAGGCAAACATAAACAGATGTGGATACCAGCTATATGTTTATGCAGTATATATGTGTGTAATTATGTAATGGTGTACATAAGTGTTTATGTGTGCTCATCATCGCTGATTGATCTCTGGCAATAAATATTAAGGAGAAAATTGCAGATGATGTGTTGAAAATGCAAAATGCTTTACTCTGTTTATTCTCACCATGTCCACACTAACACAGATATTTTTCTAGATTCTGTCCACATGACTTTTATACAAAATATCTGTCCACACTACAATGCAAAAATGTGAAATGTACTACCAAGCAGCAGGAATACGTGGACCTACCACTGTTTCTGTCAGTCTTTAAAGTGTGGACATTGAAGATAATGTTGCACGTAATAGATGCTGAGGTGTCAATAAGTGGACCAGCAAATTCAGAGAGTCGAAGTATGTTTGTAGTATTACATAGGTGTCACCACAACGCTTGTACATGTCTGGTCCAGTCTGTCTCTCAGTGGTGTCCATGCTGACCTTGATCTAACACTGGCTTATGTACCTTGGATATATGGCATATATTTGATGTTTCAGGTGCAGGTCAATTACACAAAGTGGCAATACACATGCACAAATTGGAGTGTAACACCACAGTTTTCTAATCTCTTCATTTTTCCTGTCCACATGGGTACATGGAAACTGAAGTTAAAAAAAAAAAAATAAATAAAATCTTCACTTTCAAAAGTGCCTTTACAACCTAAACCGCCAGTTACTTGTGGGCGAGAGATGCAAATGTAAAGAAAAACATTCCTTTTGCAAAATTTCTGCGTTAAGTGTAGTCACAGCATGAACTTGTCATATCAGTCCCCGGACTTCTACTTGTTTTGTCTGTCTTGTGTGTCGTTTCCTGTTTTATTTTGTTAAGTTTCCCTCATGTGTCTTGTCTGGTGTCTTTACTTCCTTTTTGTGTTCACCTTTTCCCTGATTACCTGACTCCTCCCTGATTGTCTCCACCTGTGTCCAATTGTCTTCCCGCCCTCTTGTGTATTTAAACCCTGTGTTCTCCCCTGTTCATGGCCAGTTCGTTTTCCTCCTTTTGGTGTGTTAACTTACCAGCGTTTTTTGGATCCTGTTTGTTCGCCTGCCTGTTGTGACCCGTTTTGCCCTTTGACCACCGTCTCTGCCTGTCCCTCGTCTGCCTGCTCGTCTGTCTTCGACCTGGTTCGTCTATCATACCTGAGAATTCGCCTGACCCCTGTCTGTTCGTCCGCCTCGGTGCCCTATCCTGGTTTCGACCCCTGCCTGGACTATCGGTACGTGAGCCTGCCTATCCCCATGTACGTTTGCCTGAGTGATTGTCCTCCCGTGTATGACCTGGTCTGTCCCCTGACTCTTCTGTGTTTCTTCCTAGTCGGGTTCCCCTCGTGTGCTCCCGACCAGGGCCGTAAAGTGGTTCTCCTGGAATCCGAAACCAAGACGGTTCCCCACCACAGCCACACTGAAGAAAGATCCATTACTTTCCTGTGTGAATTATTAACTCTGACTGTATTCAATAAATCCCCTTTAATTGTATTTCCGTCTGAGGGTCTTGCATCTGGGTCCGGTTCTCGTACCATCAGTCCTAACAGAACTGGATGTTGTTTGTGATGTCAGAAGTCAGGTTAAAGCTTCAATGTACAATATTTAGTGATATCTGATGATAAAGTTACTTATTGGAACTAAATACTGAATTGTTAGGTGACAGGATGTTACCACTGATCCACAATCAAATATATGACAGGAATGTTCCTTAATACTAGCTACAATAGAAAGAAGAAGAGAAAGTCCATCTTTAGCCACAGTAGAAACATACAAGACTCACATGGCATTACATAAACAATTTACCCTAAGGTAACAAAAACCTGATTCTCATTTTGATATAAGTATACACTAATGAATACATAATGAATATTATGTAACACTTTTGGACTTCCTAAATCCCTCTAAAGCTTACACTCTGGACATTTAATGGCTAAACCTTCATTTCAAACAGAAAACCCAATACGCTACAATCCTCTAATCATAAAGATATGCCACTTAACTTTTTAGAAAATTGTTGGCTCCAATAGGGGAAGAGATGACAGAAAAGGAAACTAAAAAAAGAACATACAGTACAGTTGCAATACAGCTTGCTTGAGGACTACAACAGCTATTAATCTTTCTGTCCCTATGACCTTGTACCTCCTGCCATCCTCTACAGCTGTAAATATGTTTATGTGTCACTTACTTGTTTCTCCTACCCACCCATGATCTGAACAGTAAATCAAATGTGAGAGGAACCTACAGACTGCCCGTCTCCCTCTGATAGCTTTTACAGTGTAGTTACTCATATGATTCTGTTAGTGGATGTACTGTAGGTGTACAGGGAACAGCAGTAATACCATAGTGTTTGTGGATTATCCAGTATGTGTGACTTTACATTCACAGAAAAGTTTTCCTCCAAAAGCAGAACCTGAGCACAGAGGTCAAAGTATCAGAAGGGCATTAAAAGAATAATTAGAGAAATAGGCTTAATATTTTTCATTACCAGAGTGATGTGAGATGAGGAATTTCAATCATGAGTAAAATGATGTCAGTGATGGTCATGAAAGAGCTGAAACCTCTGTGTGTGTTCCTCAGAATGCTATATCCATGAAATTAGCAACCTTAGAATACATCATAATAACCTTAAAGCAGCATATCACAATTTTTTTTTCAAAAAACCTGAGTGATAGTGTAATTATCACTAATCCATTAGTCTTTTTGGAAATTTTGTCACAAAGTGTATTGTGGGAATGGGAGTTCCACGCAGCGACCAAGCAAAAGCTGTTTGTCACAGATTCTGCAAGAAAACGAGCCAGATCGCTACAATGTAAAATTACACAGTCCATCAGGTTGTTTTAAAGAATGAGTATAGTCAGTGGATGGGGGTGAAGGTGACATTTGGGCTCAACACTAATGAAAAGACAGTGAAATTGCTGCTGCGTTGAATTCCCATTCTCATAATGCACTTTGCGACAAAATTCCCAAAAAGGCCTGAATGGCATCTCGGTTTGTTATGTAAACAAGTGGACTGTGTTTATGATGGAGTCATCTTTGAAGTTGTTCACCGTGAGGGAAGTGATTCAGGCGCGTAATTACAGAAAGACAAATGGATCAGTGATAATTAGGCTATGACTCCGGTTTTACAAAGAATTTGTGATGAAAGTCATACACTCCTTTAAAAACCATAAATTGAATTACAAATATGTAATTTCTATTGGGGCTGGTCTCTTGTTCAATACAAATAAGTAGTAGAACATCATGGGAGTTGTTTTCACTCCAGTTTTAGAGGTAATCTATGATTTATTCACATTTAGTGATGTACAATTGTCACAATAAAGAAGACTTAAGTAACATCAGTAATGATACAGCACCATTAGCAGTTGGCATTGACAGATGATTTATTTGAGGAATTATCTGAAGTTCCACATGATGGAAACATTTGCTATAAGTCAACAAACATAATTAACACAGGAGTTGTTTTTAATGTGGATGTATTTATTATACCTTGTGTGATGTAGCTATAGTTTGATGTGAGCCTTGCATGTTTGTTGGGAATGATGTGATATTTATAAATTAACACAAACATGTAATCTGGACAAGAAAAGTCAAATGTAGAAAAGACTTTTCTGTAAACACTTTATTCTTCAGATAAAGAATCCTTGTTTGTTTAACTGACAAAAAATGCTTAAAACTTTAATGTCTGCAGCGAACAATTTGTGTTACAGACAGCAGGTAGTAAAAGGAAAAATACAACAATAATACAAACAAATGCAAATCATACTTTTTTCATAATTAAACTGGACACAATACACAAAACACACAGAACCGCTGATGTTACCCAGCAGTCAGAGAAAGCACAAACCAGATAAACAAAATCAAATAAACATTATTCAGGTTAGATCACATTGGTTTAAAAGCCAATAGTTGAAAGAATGACAGACCTCACAAATGTTTTTGTTTTTGTTCTTACTTTGTCGAGAGCAGAACAAACTCTTGACTGTCTGCAAACCAGACAGGGTGACTTCAGCTGTAGGAGTGTGTGTGGCCTGATACAAATGTCTACAATCGTCTATATTCAGTAATTTTACAACATACATTTAGAACTCTCCCAAGCAGGAATTTTTTTTTTTTTACTAAGGTTCCCAAACCTGCAGATAAAACAAAATATTAGCTATAGAACATTTTCAGTAAGGAACAATCAGCATTAAAAGTTGTCATGAAATGTTTTTTGTGAATACATTGGAAAAAATCTAAATCTTACCAGGTGTATTTTTCTCATTTCTAGTCAAAATATTTCATCACACTTAAACTAAGACATAATCACCTGAAGAGTAACTTTTCAGTGAGATATAAGAATTTATTTTTAGACAATAGATCTTGAAAATCTTATTTCAAGAAATCTTACCAAGATAGTGGCAGATTTTTTTTTTGCTTAATTCAAGATTTTTTTTTTTTTTGCTTCATTCAAACAAAAAAATCTGACAGTGGAACAAGTGAAAATTATCTTGGTAAGATTTCTTGAAATAAGATTTTCAAAATCTATTGTCTAAAAATAAGTTCTTATATCTCACTGAAAAGTTACTCTTTAGGTGATCATGTCTTAGTTTAAGTGTGATGAGATATTTTGACTAGAAATGAGAAAAATACACTTGGTAAGATTTAGATTTTTTGCAGTGTAAACTCAGTGTTTTCATCAAAGGTGAGTCTTTCATCCAGTAGTTCTTGTTTTACACTTTAGGATCTTTGGGAACATACTTTTCTCTACCAGCTCAACACGTCTGTAGGACATTGTCAGCTGTAGCTCATGTTGTTCAGGGTGAATACATTTTGGTTTTGTTTGTCCTATAAATTGTTTCATTTGGATAAACTGGTGTTTTTATAAAGACCCTTGAGAGAAAGAGCCTTTGAATCAGACTCGACCCACCGAGCCACCCCCTAACTTGTAAATATGTGCCCGTCTCTCCCACTGCAGTGATGTCATCTTTGGTCGGCCCCGGGTGAGAGACTGGAATGTTACAGCCTGTTGATTGAGGCAAAGGATTGTGGGTGGGTGGGTGGGTGCTGCGTATGTGTGTTTTTTTAACATGTGGTATGAAGAGACTATGGAGGGGAGACTGTGGAAGTGTTTGTGCATGTGAATGCTCATGTGCATGTATGGGGGCCTTGGTACGACACTGCTGTGTGAAGACTTTTCTTAGTACAGACCAGCTGTGAGTGGGGGAGTGTGTGGGTTGCCTGTACATTCACAGCAAACACACAAAGCTAAATAAACCCACTACTCATTCACTCACAAGCACACATATATGTACATGTATCCATACACTACAGTTAAGTTAAAATGATTGTATCCATGAGTGTTTGTGTCACTGGGTGTATTATCATTAGCGTTAACAGAATTCCCTGGGTAGACTGAGTGGAGACTGCAGTGTTTAGAGTCATCACGACCGGTCATGATGGATGGGAATCATGGGGACCTCCCAATGGGATACAATTGATCCATTTAGCAGAACAAAGAGGTGATCAATATTAACGTTTTTATATGCATACATACTGAACCAGAAACACATTTCATTCATTTTATATGGCATTGTTTTAACTGACATACACTTATTATTTAAATTTTCCTACCGCTGCCAGAGTCCTCACTAAGACCAGAAAAGTGGACCACATTAGTCCAACTCTGAGGTCCTTCCATTGGCTACCTGTTCGTCAGAGGATAAACTTTAAAGTTCTGTTGCTGGTCTATAAAGCTCTGAATGGTTTAGGACCAAAATACATCAGTGACCTCCTGACTCAGTATGAATCCACCAGACCCCTCAGGTCATCTGGATCCGGTCTGTTGTCAGTTCCCAGAGTCAGAACCAGACATGGAGAAGCTGCGTTCAGCTTCTATGCTCCACATGTCTGGAACAAACCTCCAGAAAACCTCAGATCAGCTGAAACACTCAGTTTATTTAAATCCAGGTTAAAGACCCACCTGCTCTCAGCTGCATTTGAATAGAGTTTTTATTCTTTTAAGCTTAAAGTTTTTATCTGTTTTATCTGCTTAACTGTTTTATCTGTTTTATCTATTTACATACTTTTTATTGCTTCTGCTGTAATGCTTTTAATGTTTTATGTAAAGCACTTTGAATTGTCTTGTACATGAAATGTGCTATAGAAATAAACCTGCTTGCCTTACCTTACCTTATCGTTACTGCAACTATTATGCTTCGGTTTAGGCACTGACAACACTCAATTCATGTTCTTTAACCAGGAAAACTTTACTTTTATACACAGTTAATGCCATACATGCATGGGAAATGTAACCAGACCTATCTTCACCAGCTGTGCTAGAGTTGGAAAAAGGTGTGGCACCATCTCCTCTCCTTATGAAATAGTAGTACAGGGCTATTGGGGTATTGCTCGGAACAAACCACACTCATACTGGGCTGCCTTTAAGCACAGGACTCAGCAGTGATGCCCCCTGCAAAATATAATCAATACTCTGGCTGAACATTTATTCATGTGGCAGTTCCAAAATAGAATTTTCTCAATATTTAACTTTTCTTGAGTGATTTATCACCATTTATTATATTTCCCTCTGTATTGTCTGTTTTTACAGTAAAAATCAGGTATTTTCCTATATTTAGTTCACTGATCATGTAGATGTTCATAAAAGCTCAGATTAAATTTGAGGGTTATTATGTCAGAAACAGAGAAAACTGAAGAAAAAGTGACTTTTTCAGCAAAATATAGCACTAACTTATCATAAACCCAGTGTCTCCATCCACTGTGATTGATCCAACTCCATGGGTTTTACTGATGAATCAATATTGTAGAAGATGACAGTGTTTCCACGTTCACTACGTAGCCTCTGAACGTCCAAATGGGTCATATCTGATGACCATGAAAAGATGACAAACTGTATTTTACACCAATTATTTACATGTATTGATAGGATTAGTGTATCAACAGGTATTAAACAGTTTAGATCAGTAGATGGTTTTGAACGCCAGTGGCTGTGGGGTTAAAATTGCCCAATCCCTAAAAAAGAAAATGCCACTGAAATAGATGTGTGAGAAGAAGGCTGACTGATATAGCCATTCAGTGTACATCCTAGAAGAAAAATATATACATACTGGATGACAAAAAAAATTCATATCAGTATGCCTTGATCTATGTATATCAGTATTGTGTTGTTTTAACCAGAATTCACCCATTCCAATTGTTTTCCCACCATTACTGTAGCATTATTCAAAGTTTTTTACTTTTTCGGGATAGACATCAATCAGTTAGTGTTAAGAAAAGATAGCAGGGCTTGGTTTATTTGGGAAACTTTTAATTTTTATACATAATTAATATTATACATATTCATAGTTTAGAAAAAATGAGGTGTTTCAGGGTCAGATCAAGCTTCTCACTTTGTTAGTTCTATGCCAGAGATGAAGATATTTTGTGACATTGACACAAACAAAGCTAAGCATAAAACACAGCAATGGTGTCCTTTATAAAATATTGTCAAGGAGAGGTTGTTTTCACTGAACATTTGCAAATAGACATTTGATATCAAAATGACTGAATTTCCACTTTAGGAAATGCCAAATAAAAAAGAATGTTGACTGAAATAATAAATTCCTCCAGAAAAGTATACTTTATGAGCATTAACAACCCAACTTCTTCACCAAATGGCGACTGATTTGGAAGAAAAGCAGTATATTTGATCTTAATGGGATGCTTTGCCCTTCATCCCCACAGTGTGCATCTGTTTTGTGGGTTGGAGGTCTCTGAGAAGAAAGAAGGGGTCGGCAGTACAAGGCCTGGGAGCTCCACTGCATAAGGATGGAGGTTGTTTTCATGAAAAACTGAATAACAAACCTCTAACCTTGTTGGTGGTGAGCAGGGCATTTTTGAAGTGACTCGAGGGACTCTTAAACGCAGTGATTTATGACTCGTCTCGTGGCGGGGGGGCACAAGACAAGAAATACCCACCCTCAGTGAAGCAGGTGTGGGCTGAAGGCTGTGACAGTGTAGTCATCACAACATCGTGTTAGCAAGTTGGATCATTCCTTTTACTGCTGGAATATGCAGTTTTGGAAATCAATTTCAACAAGATTGGAACCACTCGAACAAACGTAAACAAGTAGTTGAAATTTTACATATTTACCCAGTTACGATATGTATTTTATTAAGTATTTTTTGTTATGATCAGTTTCGTTTACTTTACAAAAAAAGGTGAATCTGCCACTGGGGGGTTACCTACATAGTGGCAATAAAAATAACTTTGAACTCTAAAATATTTCTACCAATGAGCAACATCATTTTGTAAGAATGAAAGAAAAGCTGAGAGTTGTAACAGAAGTAACATAATGAAAAATTACAAAGGTAACATAAATAGAAAATATTTTGGATACAATACTGGACAAACGTTACTTTTTGACATTTTTGTTGCCGTGTTCTTACAAGTGTGATTTGTGTACATGGTGTATATTTCGGATGTAGTTTGAGTTTCTAAGTTTACTGCCCTCCATTGTCTCTGTATTGGTTATCTTAACGTGACCTAGGGTCAAAAAAAAAGAAGGTCAAGGTTCACTTTCCTGGGCAGTGGGTGAAAAGTTCAAAACAGTAAAAGTCTAAAAAGAGAATTAGCTAGCATTGTAGTCATAATCTAATTTATGATTTTGTAGCTGGAGGAAATGAAAACCCAGGTAAAAATATGGCCAACCATGGTGAAAACATCCCAAAAGCACCATGTGGATGATCACGCTGTCCAACAAGCGATCTGAGTTTTATTAAGATCGTTTTGCAAAATTTTTTTGGCTAATATAGAGGTGCAGATGCACTCTGCTATGTGAACTGGCAGTGGCTGTTTATTTTAAACTTTCTTCATTGTTAGCAATGACTTTTCTATACAGTATAGTTTTGTCTAGTTTTGCTGCAGTTGTTAGTGCAGTGGGAGTTCCCTTGTGGATGTGGGATGACATTATTTGAGGTTTGCATTACACAAGTATCAGTTTGTGTGCCTTTTGTTGGGTTTATTTTGTATGTAGTTCTGGTCATTCACTGGCATTGCCTCTCAGTGGTATGCCACACTCTTCTTTTACTTTACTTTAGTTTTTTTTTCTTTTTTCTAAAGAATTGTTAGTGACCCTCATTTGCAATAAGTCAGCCTGTGGGGTTGTTACTGAGGTAATGGAAGTGTTACAGTTAACTTTATATTTGAAGAAATGGTCGTGCACCTGCTGGAAGACCAAAGACAACATGAAGGGGTTAACTCAAAGATCAGAAACTGTCAAGATGGCCACCTTTTAAGCACAGGTATTCATGCAGTTCAAGGATGCACTTTATAATAAAATGAGCAAAGACTGAAGGTGCCAGCTGCATGATTAATGACAACAGACATGTTATATAGTAAAAGCCATGTAACCTGTTAATCCATCCAAAAACTCATAAATCACTGGTACGCTGAGTTGCTCTCGGGCAGGGCTAAATTCCACAGTGCACTGTTCCTATGAGTGAGGTGACACGGATGCTTTGGGATGTTTGCTCCTGTTTGCACAGCAAATTCCAAGATTGCCTCATGGTGAAGAGGGACAGAGTTAGGAATGTGGAATCCTTACAAACTCAGATGCCATAAACTCATCTGAAAATGTGACAGAACCACGGGACAGCAACTCTTTAACTATTAACAGATTCTTAACAATGAGTTACTGTGGTGATGGCTTGATTGTTTCACTTTATGACTGTAAAATGTAAACTCACACATGCAAATATTTATAAATGCATGTTCAGTTGCCACGCTGCACCGAAGAAGAAAGGGCAGTGAGTTTCTGAGTGGATATGGTGAACCTACAGGACACAAAACGCATGCGCACAGAGTTTTATGGGTGAAGGTCACAGAAAATAGGCTGTGAAAGTTTGAGACTGAGAGCAAGCTATGGACAGTGACAAATGGCAGACTGGTTGCAGATTGCTCCGCACATCTCATGAACCAAATAAAATACTCCATTAATAATAACATGCTCCCACAAACTGATACACATGCTGTATATTCTGTCCAAATGGTGTTATGTCTGTTTAACCATCTGGGACCATTAATAAGCAGCCAAATGAGTGTTTTTGATCACCCTCTGAGTTGTGTTCCACCGGAACATTTAGACAAAAACACAAATACCCAGTCTTTCATCACATGGCTCTGGACAATGTCATACATTTCTAATGTGCATCATAAACTTTCTCAGGACCCAAAGTAGGCTTGCCAGCTTGTGGGAAAACAAAGCCTCTCTATCTACAATTCTATGTTTGGTTAAGTGTATGCAAAATATGTGGATGATGTGTGTGGAATATTTATGTTTGAGTCCCAGGTTAGGAGTTGGCTGAAGTCTGTCTTTATTTTATTCCCATAGAGTATTTCTCAAGGGGACCCACACATGCTTCTAATTCCCAAGCAGTAGCCATGTGGGAAACAAACTGCACAACTTCATTTCTTTAATGTGATAATAAGGTGCTGAGACCTCTCCCTCTCCTCAAAACTCCATAGCAAAGCAAAAAGTGGCACACCCTGTGGCATGAACCTTTCCATCATTTGTCCTGCACTGACAGTGATTCAGTCACAAAATCTACTGGAAAAAAACAAACAGAAATGGAAATTCATTTTATACTGTTGCTCATAAATAAATACATTTGAATAACATATTTGTACCACTTCTCATGAAATGATTGTGACAATGTGATTTATTCTTGATAGATGAAGTGTAATCAGTGAACCTGGTAAAAGGTGATTACAGCTGTATATAAATAGCAACAAAAAGAGGAATATGTCTGAAAAAAAAATAAAAAAAATTCCAACTTCATTGGCTATTATGAGCCAGTTCCACCTACTGTATACTGGATACCACTGGCAGATTGTCACTTAAAACCATTAACTACATCAAAGGTTTTTTTTTTTGCATATTTTATGCTAAATACTGCAATACATCCTATTTAATGATGCTTAATTTCTATAAATGCGGCCTGAACTGACCTGTAGCATTGGCAAAATATCACTTTATAAAGTTGACATGATTGTTTCACAAACCTGGGACACATTAAGTAGCTATAGCTCAAAATGTAATTTGATTTTTTTTAACCTACTGGTGAATTTCAGTCTGAGGGGAAGAAGCAAAATGAAACTAATCGACTTCATTAGGTGAAAGAACAACTGATGTGTTCAAAGAGGGACGTGTAACATGCCGTATGTTAATAACGGAGCAGAATCTGTACACAGGGTATACGTACTTTCACATGCAGCAGTGTACAACAGGTGCACGCCGGATGGTTGGAGGCATTTGCAAGGCCTATTGTAGCCTCATTAATGGTACAGGAAGAGAATTGAAGCACAAGGGCAAACACACACAGCTCATTACCCCCTGGCTAACGTGTACCTTTCACACCGCAACTCAAAGTGTGTGCCTGTCAGTGTGTATGTGTGAGTGGTGCTTTTATTGCATTTGTATGAGTTTTGTGTTTAAGTGGGTGGGTAGAGAACTATTACAACCTATGCTCCTTAAGGATTAAAACTGCATTAATAGTATTTAAACATGACATTAAAGGCTTTACTGCATATACGAGCATTATAATGAGACGGTGAGAAATGATGTTTCAAATGGCTCTGACATGAGTGTTTAATAGTATAGTATAACGGATATGGATGTGATAGACATATCTGTTGGGTTGCATACACCCATGGGAGCTAAGTTTGTGAGGATAATGAGAACATCATCACATCACCACAAAAGGCTGACAGTCTTCAGTTACTGAATCAGACTGGACCCAGTAAGCTGACTAAGCTAACACTTAGCTGTTGTAGATGGGACAGGACATCCACCCTTTTACACCTCTATGTTATTTTAGAGCTGCACGCACCCCCTGCCGCCATGTATATACACTCATACACAGACATGCACGCACGCATTTAACCACCCTTAGCCCAGAATACACTGTTAGCTTCTGTTTTCTAAAATCGTCAGAGAAACATGCACATTTACCCAAAGTCTATCACTGGGCTGTACTTTATGTGCATACTGGGTTGGGTTAGTGAGTTCTTATAGACAGGTGTTGAAACTGGCCTGGAAAGTGTCTGTCATCAAAGAACGTCAGAAACAACGTCACAGAAAATGATTAAGCAGACACTGCCTTTTTGTACTTCAACCAAAGCTGAGTAAAAATCTCTTTCTAGTGCTGTGACAAGTGTAAAAACAAGGGTGTTGTTTTTCCTCGTGCTTCTCTACAAATTCAGCTATTGAACCTGACATAACATAGCCTCAGCAGAATTAATTTTACTTTTCACTCGGGGCTGGATGTGGTTCAGCAGGTAAAACAGAAGGTTGGTGGTTTAATCCTTAGTTCCTGTTCACATGTTGAAGTGCCTTTTAGAAGGATGCTGAACCGTCAGGTTACCCACTGCGGCTGACTATACAACTGACTAACCAGTATTCTAAAGGAGCGATATTTTGCATTTTTAAATGGAATTAGGCATTTTAAAACATTTCCCTGTGGTCTACATAAACTATAAATACTATGTTTTGGTCTGAATTCTTCATTAATTCAACTCCACAGGTTCATCTTCAACCTTATTACTGAGTAATGACACCAAAAAGGTCGTTTTGAGCATTGGCCCTTTAAATGCAAATGAGCCACTTCACGCCCCACCCCCTCCAGGCTGCTGGCTGTGCTGTTCTGTCCCGTTCAACCACTTGTGTTCGTTAATACAACCAACAGCTGAACATTTTAGGTAATCGGCTTGAAGTTTGGACATATTTTCAGTATGGAGTACAACTGCTGCTGCTTACAAACAGTTATGGCGTACTCGGAGAAATGTTCGTTGGAAGTCTTGACCTTATATGTGCAAATGTCATGACGTAACTAGTTGTAAAACGTAACAAATTAAGAAGGAATTAAAACGTGTTTTAGAAATCCTCTCAATTTTTGCTGGAATGAATATAAAGATAGCTTTGCAGCACCTGGAGGGTTCAAATTCAAACTTTTGGAACTATTAGGGTCCAAATACACAAATAAATGTGCCAAAGACTAATAAAAGTGGGTTTAGCAAAATATGACCCCTCTGAAGTAGCTGTTCAGCGTTGCACCTGTGGGCTTGGTCCAGCCACAGCAAAGCACAAAGCAATGTGTTATTTTAGTTTTTAATGCTAAATATGAGTTTTAGAATCACTGTTGGCACAGGTAGCCATGCATATTTATGATTACTGCAAGCACTGTGATTTCTGCTAAAATGGACAGAATGCAGTAAAAGCATTCTGTATGCTCTATTTAATTATTCTCTAATTGTTAAAAAATGTGTTTTGACTCTTTTACTGTTTTTCCCATGTGTTTGCCAGGACAGGTGACAGGACAGGTCACCACCAGAGCTTACAGTCTCACCAGAATAATGAATTACTCTGCATTTACGACATTCAGTAGCCAGCGGATCGCTACTATAATGAGGGAAAAATTCCTCTTTATCATTGTCATCGACTGTGGGCTCTCAGCAGGGGTATGTGAGCATGTTTTGCCACTATAAATTATGGCATAACGTTTTGCTCACTTATTTACTCTCAGTCAAGTTCCCAGTCCTCCATCTCTCCCCCTACCTCTCCTTTTCCCACCCACCCCAGTGGCTCCACCCTCCACTAGATATAAGCTATGTTCACAAGGTGTGCATCTGTTATGAGCACACATCCAAGGGTTCCCTCTGTGTGGTTGTCTGTCTGCCTGCTATTCTGTCTTTGAGGCTGACTGCAGTGATTATTTCCCCATAATCGGCCAATAAAAAGGTAAGAAGTCGTGTTCTCATTGGATTCAATGTTTCAGAGGTGATGATGATGTACACTCTACCAGTATTTTGCATTATACATCTGTGAGAACACTTATACCATGGCATGTTGTACATTCTTTGAGTTAATTGTTGTTATACTGTACATCTTACATAGGTTTTTATGAATGACGGGTTTTCATTTGCATTGGAAAAACCAATGCAAGACAAAAAGGCAGCATTATTTATTACATGTGACTGTTATTACACATCATAAATGCTGAATAATTCTCTTAATTTTATCCAAATTTACAGAAATTTTGCATCTGTGCTAGCTCTTTAAGGCTGTGGGTTCACATTAGGGTACAAATATGCCTGTTAGCTATAGAGTTTGGCATCATTTCTGCACATCATCATCCTGCAGAGAAGCAAGCAGGACATGTCCTCAGCTGGGGTGGTGCAGGCTGCTGCATGTATAGAATCCATAGATAGATGCTTGCATTTAATTAGTTTTCAGGGCTCCTAAAAGCTGAAGGATTTGCAGTATAACCATCTGTTAAAGAATGCCCACACTAAAAGTAAATATGCATTCACATGTACTGTGTGCATGTGTATGTGCATCCAGAAAGCTGAAGCCAAACTGTCAGATGCATGTGATGGGGAAAAGAGCAGCAGTTTGGTGAGAAGAGCCTCCAGAGCAAACATTATCTTCTGCTCTAAACAGCTCTGTCTCTCAGGGTGTTTTATCTCACAATCTTCTTTTTCTCATATACTCATCCGTTTGATGAAACTGACAATTAAACAAAGCCACAGGGTGAATGATTTCCTGATCAGTATTTCAGAACAGTGTACAGTGTAGTGACAGTGTAGTGAGTTTCTAAGCTTCTCAAAAGTGGAGCTTGTGAAAAATTGTTGTTACTGCTGTGTGTGAAACAGGATTTGTACTGAAGAATACAATATAGACGGTGCTGTCAACTCTGATCTTCAGTGATGAGAGACCACAGATTGATGTTTGTCACTTGGATTGGCTGTGGGACCAGATTTTCTTCAAAAAACACAATGGAATATTTTCTTACCTTGTACTATACTCTACTACACTGCTAGATTCTCCTCCTTCTGTACTCCTACGTGATCATTTTCTCTTCATATTTACTCTTTTCTTGTGTTCCTATCTCTTGTTTCTCTCTTTAACTAATGGATAATATTTTGTCTTTTATTTTGTGCCTCATGCAGTTTGTATTCATGATTTTCAAAAACCTTCAATAAAATAGACAGTAAGCATTAACTACATTAATGCAATGTGTTAAATGTTTTGGTGTTTCAAATCAGATAGGTCTGACTGTGTGATGCAGATAGATAGATCTCTTTATTTTTGCAAGTTAATTTTCCTTTTCTACCTTACAGCACCATCTAATTGTTTAATTGTTTTTTGTCCTAGAATAAATGTAGTGCATTGCCCATGTGGTGACCTTACTGTGCACAACACAGAAACTGGAGACATTCAAATATACCTAGCTGGTTCTGTGCTCAACAGGTTGCCTTTCACATCAAGTCTGTGCCCCTTTGTTTGTATGTGCGTACAACATTGTTGTCCCTGCGTGGATTATTTAGCAAACTTCGGGAATGCATAGAACAAAAGGACAAAAGGAGCCTATGAAAACCAAGAATGATGGTAGGGCACAAGAGAGGAGAGGGAGCAAACACCATGGTCTTTTAGCTGCACAGCTGTGGCATCGTGGATGTGTGTGTGAGTGTGTGTGTGTGTGTGTGTGTGTGTGTGTGTGTGTGTGTGTGTGTGTGTGTGTGTGTGTGTGTGTATTGCTGTGTTTTTTTGTATGAGGTTTGTTTGAACGTGGATGTTTGCAGCGTGACTTGAAGAGGTGTTAATTTTACGAGGTGTGCTTTGTGATAAAAGCTCAGCTGAGGGAGCTGAGGAGTTACAAATGTTTTTCCCCTTCACTGAGAAACCACAACGTCAGTTGTCGAAATGGAGTGCAAGTGTATTTTTGACTTAAGTATACATTTGTAAATGATTGTGGTGCAGGGAGGAAGGCAGAGTGGTTTGCCAAACATGTTCTGTGGGATTTAAACATTAGGGTTTAGGAAAATGGACTGTTAGACGTAAAGTGAAGCCTTTCTTGGCAGAATAAGAGAATATTTAAGGTGTTAAATGCTTCTGCAATGCCCCATTTCAAACAATGATGTATGTGTACTCACATAAATATTCACTACTGTTGGTTTAGGGTTGGGGGTAAGATTTCTCAAAAACTTGACAATTCTTCACTATTTCTGTACTTCCCTTCAGTGTTTTAAGTGCCATTTTTGTGTGGAAATCAAAGTAATGTCATTGTGCATCGTGTGAAATAAGTTATATTATAATGGAAGTTAACTTTATATAAGAGAATTTATTCGTAAGGTACAAACATGGGAATACTGGTTAATGTAAGGCATTATTAATGCTTTAGACTGAACTTTAGCAGCTGCTCTGTTGAAAACATTCTGTCCGTTGATTGCTAGAATTTGTCTGGCTGTTTATTCTTTTCTGGAAATTAATACTTTGACTAAGATATTTGATTCAGTAATAACCCAGGTCCCAGTTATCGGCTGGTTAGTCAGCCATCAACTTCTTGCTCCTGTCTGCCACTGGTAATTATTACCTGTTGATCCACTAATCCTGTCAATACATGTAAATAATTGGTGTAAAATGCAGTTTGTCACCTCCACCAGACCTCCAGGAGCAACTATGGGTTCAGTGCCTTGACCCAGGACACTCCAACATTTTAAAAGGAATAGTCCAATATAGTGTACAGATGATCTCTACATACTAAGCCACACTGAGTATTAAGTGAAATACTAATCTTAACCCATAAAGACCCAAACAGCCACAGGTGACCAAAAGCATCCACTGATGGAACTGTTTAATCCCTGTTGATCCATTAATCCTATCAATCCATGTCAATAATGGGTGTAAAATGCAGTTTTTCCTCTTTTCATGGGCATCAGATGTGACCCATGTGGACGTTTAGAGGCTCCGTAGTGAATGTGGAAACACCGTCATCTTCTACAGTATTGATTCACCAGTAAAACCCATGGAGTTGGATCAATGACAGTGGATGGATACATTTGTTTTATGTTCAATTAATGATATATTTTTTTGAAAAAGACGCCTTTTCTTCAGTTTTCTCTGCTCCTGATATAATAAAACATGACTTTAATCTGAGCTTTTATGAACATCTACATGATCAATAAAATAAATATTGGAAAATACATGATTTCCACTGAAAAAAACATGAAATACAGAGGATAATATAATAAGTGGCGATAAATCACTGAAGAATGATTAAATAAATAGAAAAAATAATGTGGGAACTGCCACAGAAGAGGCACTGGGTCTTTATGGGTTAAATGAACCTTCTGCTATTGGTCAAACCATCGTCTCGCACCATGGTACCAGAGTAAGACACACTGTCTGCACCTTCGACTTCCACTGCAGTTTACAAGGTCACTGAAGAAGCTTAGGTCACTGACTTTGGATGTTTCCAGATGGAGAAAAAGGGCAGTAAGGGCAAGCAGTCAGACAGAAACAGAAAGGAGAGAAATTAGGCAGAGGGTGAAGATGGTGCAGAACAGGCATCGCTCTGTTCAAAGAGAGACAGAGGAAGACAGGGAGACAGTCAGAGGAAAGATGCCTGTATCTGACAGACTGGAGAAAGAAGAGACAGATGCGTCTGGAGGAAAGGAGACAGTATACACAGAGCTAATATTTCAATGTAAAGGAGTCACTGTGAGTATGTGTCGACATGTAAATACATCTATGTGTCTGTGCATAAAATATATTAAACAAGTCACCACACAGAGCTGTTTCTTGGTGTGACTCTTTTATGCTCAACTTAAAATGATGCATAATGTGCCGAATTTCCCTTAAATATCAATATCTCGACATATATTACAGCAAATTCAATCATTAATTTCCTCTGAATCCAATATGACTGTAGTCTGTTTGCAATAACATTACAATTGTATGATAAATAGTAGAAGTGACACAGTAATCCCAGCAAAGTATAGAAAAAATACACACATTTTAATGGGGAAAACACTTACAAACATGGACTTTTGTCTCAAGAAATACTTTTTTACATTACTTTTTGTATATAGTTGACGTTTTGAAGCCATTTCTCAGTCACGTTTAAGGTTGTTGGTTTGATAACTTTCTTGTTCCCTACATCCAGAGGCTGAACAGCTGCTCAAGTTTTAATGAGATTCTGCAGATCACAGCTTGTATAAATCGCAATAGCCAACACCTCCGCTTCCACTGGGTAAAGGTTGACTCAGCAAAAACAACAGCTCACAGACATACGATGCCCCTGAGTCTTCTCACACTGCACACCTGATGGACAATTTACTGTGTTTCGTTTATGTAAAATGTCAAAAAGATGGACATCTGGAAGTAGTTGGGGAAACATGGGTACACACACACATACAGACAGTAGACTACTTAAAGGTTTGCTTATTTTTGGGACTGTCTGGACTGAACTGGGCATGTTGAGATCTCAGTGGTGTATGACGAGCCACACGTGAATTTGGCAGCAGATGTTGAAAAATGAATGCCCAAACTGCACCTTGCCCCTCTGAACTTTGGATGTAATGGAACAAAAATCTACACAATTCTAATATATGTAACAACAATTTGTGGAACTTGATCCTGCTGTAATCCATAACCTTGTAAATATCTATAATTGTCAAAAAATTGTCTCTGTGCAGTTGTCAGTAGTATTATCAGAATATGTTTGTGTATTGCCGCCACATAAATGAAACCCTCGGCCTTTTTGCACATATGGATGGACAGATGGACGACAAACTGATGACAATACCCTGTGGCGAGGGCTGAGGGTAAAAATGGTGTGAAATGAATGAAACACTGGTAAAATCCACTTGTAAATGTAGCTCATGATTGTTGTTCCTGTTTTGTCACTGTTACACTTATTAGAAAGTCACCATTGGGGAAGCAAAGTGCTCCAGGGTGAGAAAAATGTAATTGTTTACTATGTGCTGATCACAACACAAAACTTTGCCTGTGGCCCATTTTGTAGCTCAGACTACCTGTACGGATATAGAGGAATGGATGACTCTAGTGCATAAATTTGAAAGCCTTTTATAAGTCTGTGTGTTGTGCCTACAGCCTCCTCTTTTAACTGTTTTCTCTAATAACAACTTATAACGTGGAAATTGCTGGTTAATGTTTATGTCAGAGTCTGTAATTGGCCCTACACTATAAATAAGTCACCTGGGAGGTAACACTTATGCAGAATAATGTGTGGAAGAAAAGCACACCAGGTAAAGACAGAAGGCGTTTCCATCATTCCGCAGTTGCTATGACAACGTGTTGTTATTTGACGTTGAACAGACCCTTTTTGTATGGTCCCTCTGATCTGTAGTTGCAAGGTTTGTCAGAATATTTCCACCCCTTTAAAAACACCTTTGAACACACAAACACACACCCATACCAACACTCAGCCACCACACAATGCTTCTTATGTTACCAGCAAAATTTGTTATCATTTTATAATTTTTTTTAAAAATCTTTTATATGCCTGGTTAGTATCTTAGATTTTATCATATTCAAACTTTATTACCCTCTCATGTATTAGAGGGGTAATATCTAAATCTGATATTTATTAAAGCACATCTGATGCAAGATTTGACCAGTTGTAATAATACCTCCTTTATTACGTCCTCCCTTAACCTGAGGGGAGCAGCTATGTTTGTCATGCCATTAAATACTAGGTGAAATTTTGCACCCTTTTCACAAAACTCAAAAACATTATTAGGCTCAAAGAGACCTTTACTCTGAGCACTTGCTGGAAAAAAAAAAAAAAAAAAAGTATTTATATTTTAACTTGACAAATGCCTCAGGATTAGTGAAACTCTTTCATTTGTATAATAAATGATACATTATATGCGACATTTACCTAATCACCCTTTAAGAATAAATGCTCTTTGTTTTGTTCCATAAAAACTCAGAACAAATAAATAATAACTAAAATGATGGCTTATGATATGACACTGAGAGAATAAATATACAAACTAAACTATCAGGTCTACTCCTGTATTACATAAGAATATTAGCATAAAGTTACCCACTGGATAAGATTAATCCATAGATTAGTCATTGTCAGCAGTCACATATCAACTTCATATCAGTCCTTCAAAATACTAAGAATACACCCCAGTTTATATCGGTGTAAAAATAGGTTCGATCTCTTGTTGGTAAAATTCTGTGGTATTCCTCTGGACTCTTTGGCATGTCAGGCTTCTGTCACCAGGAACGCAGGACGGGCGTCTTTCAAAGGCCAGCTCTCATCCAGGGAGACAGTGGCACGACCATGTCAAAATCACCAGTCGACTGAGAAAAGGTCAAAGGGCGGCAAAGATCTAAAGAGCCAGTGATGAAGTGGACACTAAGGATGTGGTTTAGGGTGTGAATTAGAACAGCTATCCAAAATTATGAAGATAATAAAGCTGACCTAATACAAATAGACAAACCTGAGTCTGGAGTCTAGAAGAGATGGGGACCCTATGGAGGATGGAAACCGGAGGTTTGATGGGAGATTTGTGGATGGTTGTTGTTTGTGCTTCTGGTAGGAACCCGTAGACTACTGTAGATACTATTAAAAGTATGTATACTGGGCTGTCTTTGAATATCCTTTTAATTCATAGTATAGTGTATGTATTTTCAAAGACAATTTTCATTTTCTTGGAATCTTTTTGTGTTTTATTGCAACAAAGAAAGAGCTAGAGATAAATTATGTGTATATATACAGACATACATATACATATAAACACACACCAAGGTTATAATAGTTTTGGATTTTTCATTATAGTTTAATTTTATTTGGTTTTGACTTTTTTTTCTCTAATTCAGTTAATTTTAATTAGTTTTTAGAGCAGGTTTGCTAATTTTATTAGTTTTTGTTATTTTCTAAATGCTTAGTTTTAGTTTAGTTTTAGTTTCTTTATATATTTTATCTTCTTCACCGTCGTATTCAAATAAATCCCAGACAGGACTCTGCTGCTTTCTCCCAACTTTAGTCTCCATGTTTCCAGGTAGAGTGGGGACCAGAAGACGACTAAACGACAAGCGACGAGAAGTGACGGACCGTTAAATATCATATGGTGCCAGCAGCTAAAATTACTTGAGGGAAATAAATTGATTTTATATCAATCTGACATTGACAAAGATGAAAACGAATGGAATTTTATCCAGAATTTTTATATATTTTAGTTAGTTTTATAAGCACACAATGCAGTTGCAGTTAGTTATTGTTAATTATTAATTATAGTTATTTATTTCAGTTAACGAAAATGTTTTTTTCAATTCTAGTTTTCATCATTTCGTTAGTTTTCATTAACAATAATAACCTTGACACACACACACACACACACACACACACATATATATGTGATTTAGCAATTTTTGTAAATAACTTCATTCAGCTGTCCCACAGATTGCTTATTGATTTTTAATAATTTTTCATCATATCAATATAATTTTGACTTTGTTGCACATGTTACAGCTTCAGGATGCCAGACTGCATATCCTGTAGCAGCGCAGCCATAGTACCAACTAGTCACCTAAATATTTACAGTAGACAGTCGACCCAAAGCCATCATCTTTTTTAACCAAATACAAAATAGTCAACTGTTTGCCTAAAAAGAAGTTTTTCAGTAAATATATCATGACATTAGTACAAAAAATCCCTCATATTTAGTCTGTCGCCCTCTTGTGGACATTTGTAGTACATGCACTTTACCAATCCCTTTAATGTCTGAAAGAAGTTATGATTAAAAAATAAAATAAATAAATAGATAAATAAATGTTACTATGAAATGGGTACACTGCGACCAAATAAAATGGGAATTAGGTTGCATTTTTCATAGTTTTTAGTTATTTTAACAGGTAATAATATGATGTTTTATATGATGATCATGATGAATTTTATCATTCCTGTCCTTCAATGACAGAAGTACGTAAATGACATGTGATAAAACACAAAAAGTGGAAGAGAAAACCTAGCAGAGGAACTTTGTGTAGTTTGGCTAAAGGTCCAGCAGATGGAGACAAAGTGAATTCTCTCACTGTCCACATGTTGAAAATGACTTGATGCACTTGTATTCAGCTGAGAACATTCATTATACTACACATGTCTTATGATGTTATAACACAAATGTATCTGGATCGATATAAAGTTTCAGCCATGCTTCAGGCAGCATCCTCTTTTGTCTGATTTTTATTACAGGCCGCAGCCATGCCTCCCCTCCCTGCCCCCCTCCTCCTGACCCTGCTCCAACTTGCAGTGTTCGCCTATGTTAGTGGTGGGGCGTACTATGGACACAAGCAACACCCTCAGCCATACCAGCCAATGCAGCATGTTCCACATATGGGCGTTGGCAAGGAAGGGTTTCCACAGCAACAGTTCATTGGCAAAGAGGTGCCCTACATGCAATACCCCCACTACAGGAAGGAGATGCCACAGATGCCAGTGCACAAGGGCAAGAATCCCCGCAAAGGTGGTAACTTTAAAGGTGGACAAGACAAAGGTGAGAAAATCATCAAATAGAAATCAACATATACCATTTGGAAATCTATGGTCTTTTCCAGAAGTAAACACATACACATACACATACACACACACATACACATATACATACACACACACACACACATACACACACACACACACACGCCTATACACACAAATATACATACATACACACACATGCACACACAAACACACACATACACACAATCATACACATTTGCATTTGAAAAATGTGATGTGCTTTACCAGTCAAGAAGACATATTAATGATACACTGACACCTGATGATGTTATTGTAGGATTGGTGACCTCCATTATCTGAATATCTTCAAACCAACAATGTCGCTTTTTTTGTTCAAGTTAAGTTTTTCAATCCGATTCATTACAGGTCAGACAGTCCCTAGTGGTGCAGAGGGAATTCCCCAAGGTGAACCTGGTCCTGCTGGACCACCTGGGCCAGAGGGACCTCCAGGACCTCCTGGACCTCCAGGCAATGGACAACCGGGACTTGAGGGAAGACCTGGACCACTCGGGCCACCAGGACCACCTGGAGTGGGAAAACAAGGATTGCCAGGATTACCAGGGAAGCCAGGAGCAAACGGTGAAAATGGACCACAAGGAGAAATGGGCCCCAGGGGTGAGGAAGGGCCAGCTGGACAGCCTGGACCACAGGGTCCACCAGGGCCACCTGGGCTACCAGGAATAGGTAAACCGGGGGTACCAGGATTACCAGGCCAACCAGGACCCAAAGGGGAACCAGGTCACAAAGGTCTTCCAGGACTACCAGGGTTACCAGGACCCAAAGGTGAAAAAGGGATGGGCCAGCCAGGACAACCTGGCCACAAAGGACTCCCTGGATTGCCAGGACCTGCTGGGCCCAGGGGGTTACCTGGTTTTGGAAAACCTGGACTGAATGGGGCACCGGGCCCACAAGGACCGCCTGGAGAGAAAGGCCATATTGGAGAACAAGGACCAGCAGGGCCACCTGGTGAAGGAGGACCACCTGGCCCACCAGGTTTACCTGGCCTGGGTAAGCCTGGTCAAAATGGCCTGCCAGGACAACCAGGCACACCAGGTCCAAAAGGTCATCCAGGACCACCAGGATTGCCAGGAAAACCAGGACTGCCTGGATTTGGTAAACCAGGACTCCAAGGACCAAAGGGTGATAAAGGTATGGGTGGGCCACCAGGGCCTCCTGGACCAAAAGGAGATAAGGGCCATGGAGGGCTACCTGGTATGCTTGGACCTCCTGGTCCCCATGGTCCACCAGGTCCTCCAGGCCCAAAGGGACCACCTGGAGGTTTAGGTGCACCCGGTCCTAAAGGAGACTGTGGAGAGGGAGGGCCTAAAGGGGGTGATGGAGCCAAGGGTGATGCTGGACCCCCTGGTATTTCTGGTAAGGATGGCATTCCTGGAGAGCGTGGAGAGCCAGGGCCACGAGGTCCACCAGGTCCAAATGGTGCAAAAGGAGAGGGTGGGCATAAAGGTCTTCCTGGTCCAAGTGGTCCCCCAGGACTTCCTGGGCCCAAAGGACAAAGTGGATTACCTGGTGAAATGGGTCCTCAAGGTTCTAAAGGTATCCCTGGAATGGATGGTGCTGCAGGACCAGTTGGGCCTCCTGGCCTTCCTGGGCCAAAAGGAGAAAGTGGTCCACCTGGTCCACCAGGATTGACAGGTGAGGGCATTCCAGGCCTTACTGGCCCAGTAGGACCCCCAGGGAAAGAAGGCCCATCAGGACCCCCTGGTCTACAAGGTCAGCCTGGCCCTCCTGGACCACCTGGCCCACCTGGAGTACCAGGTTACTCACCTGACATGGCTGGAGTGCTTTCTGAGATGGGTCCTGGTCTGGATGGTGTTAAGGCTGGCAGTTATGGCAAGAAGGGTAAATATGGAGGTAACGGGGCAGAAATTTTGGGTGCCAGTGGTTTGGAAATGCCAGCATTCACAGCTGTTGTAACCACACCCTTCCCACCGGTGGGCAGTCCAGTAGTCTTTGATAGGCTCTTGTACAATGGTCGCCAAAACTACAACCCCCAAACAGGGATCTTCACCTGTGACCTGCCTGGCATTTATTACTTTGCCTACCACATTCACTGCAAAGGAGCTAATGTGTGGGTGGCCTTGATGAGAAACAATGAACCAGTGATGTATACATATGATGAATACAAAAAAGGTTTCCTGGATCAAGCATCAGGGAGCGCGGTACTACCTCTACAACCTGGGGACACTGTGTATATACAGCTGCCCTCGGATCAGGCTGCAGGACTTTATGCAGGGCAGTATGTGCACTCTTCCTTCTCTGGGTATTTGTTATATCCAATGTAAACCATAAACTGCTACTTGCCTCAGACAGCAAACATTAAGTCAACAATCTGCTGATCTTTTCAGCAAAAATAAGAGGTATAACTGAAATATCTCCAGAATAATCTGAAGTATGACAGTCTGTATATACAGCTGCTTTTATACTGTACAGCCATATAGCCTCTATATTTTTTCAGAGAAGCCATAAGAATGCATTATATAATTACATACACCACATGAAGTGAGGCTATACACACAAAGAAGACAAAGCAAAGTAGAATTCTGGTAACATTTTTGCAACAGTGTCAGATTTTGTCCCTGACACTTAATGTTGTCTTAGCAAAACTGGCAGCTACCCCATGTGGCAGAGAATGTAAAATGCAGTAAAACATGAAGACATATTCATTTTTGTCGGACATTGTAATTGTTGAATGCATGCCTTTGTATAAATACAGTTGCTGTCTCTTTGCTGATGAGGCCAAGAATGACAGATCCGAATGCCATTGCTGCAATTTGGACATGTTTTGGAGTTCAAAACAGGTAGCCTGGTGATGACTGAGTTTTGGGAAACATTTTGTACACAGTACTGATTAATTAAATGATGCTAAATGTGATTTACATGTAACAGATTCTCAGCATCTTCACTGAATTACCAAAACTAAGATTGGCAAAATCCACTGAGGGAAGAACTTTGATATAGATGACATGAAGTGATTCCAGTTGAAAAAGAAGTGAGGAGTGGGAAGACTGTAAAGCAACTCAGGATGACATAAACATTTAACATGAAAACTCACTCAAGGGAGACTACAAATGTCAGAAGATCACAATTAAATTAACATATAAAATTCTATTTTTTATTACATTACCTGGATGTTACAAGTATTCTGTTATGAATTCCCCTCATTAGAGAGAGTCAGAGAGGATTAATTTAAGTTTTAATGCTCGTTTCTATCTGCTCAGCTTTAAAGAAAGGGAAATCCATCCATGTAATTACCGTAAGGGGTACATGTGCTGTACAGGTTTACATGTGTACTAGTGCTGTGAAGAAACCAAGTTTGTACTGAAACATAGTGGGAAAAATGCATTTTGCCCAAAACTATGAAACCACTCCTTACACTACAATAAATATTACCCACATGACATTAATAAAACACTTTCTGCTGTCAATGCAAAACTAATTTGAATCGTGATGGCAGTTTGACTATGCACCGATGAATTTGTGGATTGTTAAGTCTGAAAGAAATGCTGTAAAAACCTTAAATGAAAAACACAGTGGGTCACATTTGGTTCTTGGTTTACGTTCTGCTTTCAAAGTCTCACTAATGCTTCAAAAGAGAAAAAACTCCCATTTCGCATCCTCCGTTTAATTCATCCGGTATGTCTAGCTGCCAGGTTTGTGAGAAATGTGTCACAGATAATGGATTCGGAGGGAGTACTTAAAACAAACTGTCACTGCAATTCATGACAACAGTTATGTTAATAATTTATTTTTTTGACTGCTGTCCACATGTATACAATGAAATGACATCAAGCATGCAAAGTATTAAAGGAAAATAAATATATATTTCTCCTTTTAGTCATGGTGCTAATATTTTTACTGTAACCAAAGATCTTATGTCGTAATGTTTTACATTTGTTATTACTGTCTATGTTGGGTTTTTTTGTTTTTTTTTGTTTTGTTTTTTGTTTTTTAAATAAAAACTGTTTGATTAAATAATTGTAATGCTCCTTTCTAAGTTCACAGAAAAGCATATAATAACTGTTTTATTGAAGCTAGTTCTGGAAAAAAAATACAATAGAAAAAAATTATAACATTGTAGAATCATCTGTCCTGGGTGAGTCATTAAGAGCTTTATTCTTGAAGAACCAGATTGCTTGAGGACTTTTCACCCTGCATGAAAGTGACATATGGAAATGGTGAGTGTAAAATGTTGCATTGAAGTTTTTCTCTATGTTTTCTTAAATGTTTTATGACTCTAGAGTTTGAGTTTCAGAACTTAAGATGCAAGATCCTATTACCATATAATGTCATTACTAACAAATACACTCTCAAGGGTAAAGACAGATGGACCTCGAAGCCACAAAACTCTACAGGTAATTTACTAATTATGTATCAAAATCTAGTTTAAGATTCATTATCTTAGTTTTTACTTACATGTTGCCTCTACTGTGTTTTTTGTTTTGTTTTGTTTTGTTTTGGGGTTTTTTGTTTGTTTGTTTTTTAGAAAGACATATTAAATATTCTAATTGTTTGTTTGATTATTATTTTGTATTTAACCATGTGTTTTCAAGGATGCAGTGAATTTAAATTGATGTTTTAATCCAAGATTAATCACCATTTATCACCATTTATCAGACCCAGAATGAAGTCCATTTTAATGTTGCTTTGGGTTCCTGATTTAATCCACACTCAAACTTTATAGGCAAAGATAATGCACATATTAAATATTAAAAGTCATAACCTACTTTGAGCTCAAACTCGGAAGAGGCGTCAGCAGGATGGATGGTTGGGAAAGATGCTGATGCTGGGATGGGTGGGCTCTCAGTTGAGATTGTGCGCATGCGCACTGCCTCCAAATCTTCTACATCTGTTTGCGTTGCTTCGTTTTAAACAAACCAGGCCATACAGGCGAAAATACACAACGGTAAGCACCGTTACTTATTTAATTATTACGTACCATACTAAGCTATCACTGTTGATACCCAAACGACATTTACGTCTATAGATTACCTTGTAGAAGTTAACGTTGAATTCGGTTAGCGATAGCAATAAAAGCTAAGGTGCTGCTTCGCTTGTTATTATTGAGTTTACATTATCATTTACTTGTTTTTCACGTCCCTAAGGAATTTTTTGTAGTTTACAGTTGCCCCATTTATCAGTGTTTTCAGAACAAGCGACAAGAAGGCTAAAAGTGTCGAGTGATGTGTCAAATATAACTGGTTAGCTGTTAGCTGTTGAACAAAAAGACATGAAGCTTCATGTTTCCTGAATTTGCAGTTTTCTCAGTGATAAGATTGGTTTGAACATTTTTGGATTTTGCGCTGCTAGACAGAAATTCTAATAACTGAAAACAGAAAGTAAGTAAAAGAAATGTATCATATATGTAATAACTGATATAAACATTGATGGTTGCAGCCTGTGATTTGGCAGATTTGCTTTTAGTTCATGATTTGTTTTTTGTGTTAAAAGATCATACATCATGACATTCCGTGGAGGCTCCAGACCCACTAGTATAAATGGAAATGACTACAAATACAAAGAAAGGATCGTCCCACATTACCAGATGAGGTAAGTAACCTGCATACTTTTCTGTTAAAGTGGTCATTTAGTATAAGTATTTTCACTAGATCTCTAAACCATTTTATTCACTCTGTTCACAGTGTGGCCCTAAAGTCAGAAGTTCGGAAGTTTAACCTCGTCCATCTCTTAATCTGGCTGCTGGTGGCAGCACAGGTGGCTGTCAGTCATTTCAACTTGGTGTCACCTGACACAGTGTCAGCACCGTACCATTGGGAGTATCCCTACCTACTCAGCCTCCTCCCTCTACTCTGCAGCAGCCTGTCACTTCCAAAGAACAATATCAGTTACCTCGTCATATCCATGATAAGCTCAGGGCTGTTCTCTGTGGCACCTCTCATTTATGGTGGAATGGAAATGTTCCCTGTGGCGCAGCAGCTCTACCGCCATGGAAAGGCCTACCGCTTCATTTTTGGCTTCTCTGCAGTGACTGTTACATATTTAGTCATGGTGATTGCTGTACAGGTGCACGCTTGGCAGTTATATTACATGAAAAAGCTGCTTGACTCATGGTTTAATGCTACGCAGGAAAAGAAGAAGAAGTAATGGAATGTAAACATCTATGTTTTTGTCTTACCATATATATTCTTCTTATTCATCTTTATTTATTAATTTATTGTTTAATAACATCTTAGCAGTCCAATGTTCTCTGGCGCCATTGCAAAACCCTTATGTGACTCTCCTAAGTAATCTGAGGTGGCACCTTAAACAATTTCTAAACATTAACATGACAGTCAATAGTAGGCTAACCTCTACGTCTGTACTGATCTGTTATTTAGTATGACTGTTGTCATCACTAAAAAAAATGATGCAAAGATCTGAACAGATGCATAGATGTGCATATTTGTGCAGCAGTGGGGCCATGAACCTTGTATCATCCAAAATACACACTGTTTCTTTTTGCTGGAGTATGTAATAAAGAAAGTGTGTTTTCTTTGCTGAAGATGTGAGAATGTAATATCCTTTATTGTTAAGTCTACCTCTGACAACGTTTTTTTTTTTTTTTCAGAATGCATCAAATAAAAATAACAGTGGTCACTCCAGTTACTGTCTGTCGTGTGCCATTCAGCATCAGAGAGGACCCTAAGTCTATGCACACAGCACCGTTAACAGAATAACATCATTTGACCTTTAACCTAGTCATCAGCGATGATTGTCAACTTTGTGCTCAATTTACTGCGCTTGCGTGCTTTGAATGCCACGTACAAGTTGACGTTGACAGTCTGGAGGACACTTCCTGATGCTGGTACCCAGGTCTAGCTAGGCTAGCTAACAGAATTGATTTTCACGGTTTGGGGAAACCTGTGAAATACAGCGTGGTCACGTCGTCTGATTCAGGTGAATGACAAGTTTGTGTTCATTGTCCAGATACACTGTACATAGGTTTCAACCATCCGGCAAGGATTCTATGTCATCACTGTTTTACTGTTGTGAGCTAGCATGCTAACTATGTTAGCTAGCGTTAGCTGGCTAATGTTATGAACGCTGTCCGGGAGTTATGCTACGCTAGCTCGTCCAAACAGGTGTTGGCTCTGATCCGTAGTAACTTTAAAAATTATCCCCAACTAACGGAATGTGCTTTTCTAAGAGTACGCTTTACAATTTGCTAGCCATGAGTTAGCGTATCTAGCTCACAATGCCTATCAAATAATGCTAACGAAAGCGCTTTCCAGATTAAGTGGCACTGTTAGTCGATACAATGAAACTTATCAAAATTGCTAAATGAGAGCTATTACAATGATCCTATTTCTTTACCTTTCTAATTTATTATATTGATATATTTGACACTGGCAGTGGTTAAATGGCCGAACACACGATAGCACATAGTCAATAGATGATATTCATACGCAGCTGACAGATGACTCTGCGATTCCCATTTGTTGGGCGTGTTTTTACAATCATCCTTAATTATCCACCAGTGTTGTTGAAACAGTTTGATTTGTAACTGCCAAGTGCTAATTTGAAAGAGCAAACATCCACAGAGATGAATTGGCTGATGTCCTCATTTATCTTAGCTTTATGCTAAATGTTAGCTACCACACAATCCCTAGCATCCAGCTAATTATGCATCTGGCCTGGCCAAGCAAAGCCGTAGCATTTCTGGAATTAAATGTTATGTTTCAGCAAACTACGTCACCAGGTAATGTAGTTGCTAATCCACACAGATGATGATCCATCAGATTGTTTAAACCAACTTCACCCAATGTCAGCAATAAGCAGTGCTGGGAGAAGTATTCAGATTCTTTACTTAAGTAAAAGTACTACTGTCATACTGTTACAAAGTACCTCACTGTAAGTAAAAGTGGCACATTCAAAACTGTAAATATACAGCCATCATTAGCAGCTAAACTGAAAGTATGAAAGGAAAAGTAGTGATTAGCCTATACAGTGAAATGGTCAATGAAAAATAGTTATTTTCCATTAATGTGTTTGTTGTATTTTACTGCTGTAGATTTTAAGGATGAGCACATCAAGCTGTTTTACTTCTATTACTACTCCAGGCTAGTTCAGTCTACAGCAATGCATGAAATCCTGTTTGCCCATCACATGTTTGTAGCGTTGCTGTCTTGTAAAATCCCCTGTATCTCTGAGAAGTCACCCTTTTTAAAGAAAGAAAAATCAGCCTAAACTGACCTGATTTGGGGTAATGTCTTTTCAAGTTGATCAAAGTAAGTTTTAAAGAGTTATAAAATATAAAATATTCAAAATCAACAAATTTGTAGATGCATGGTTTTTATTAGACAAGAAGAGTACGGTTATAACCTGAATATTAAAACTGAACTAAAGCAGCATCAACAGGGTACTATTAGAAACCTATAATGGGCTCTATGCACAGCCCCACTACTTCCTGAACTTCAGGTGGGTCCTTTATTTCCCGTCTTTCATTATTGGACACACTGATTAATCCAGGTGTGCCTAATTAATCAGTAGTCGCAACAAGAAGTAGCAGGCACACCTGGATTAATCAGTGTGTCCAATAATGAAAGACGGGAAATAAAGGACCCACCTGAAGTTCAGGAAGTAGTGGGGCTGTGCATAGAGTCCATTGGAAATGCTCAGGTATAAAAAACTTTACAACAAATTTTACTCTGTACTCAAGTACAATATTTTAGGAAAAGTACTCAGTTGCATTCCACAAGTGAACATAATGTACACATAGAAACACTGGTTAGTCTAAAGATGCATGACTAAGGTTAAATTCCACTAATCAATACGCTTGTCAAATGTCTCCTGGAAAGCCAGCCTGTTGAACTCTGAGACTTTGAAGACTTATCAGAATTTGCAATTACAACCCTAGATTTGTGGACATAGTTGTGACCTTTACTTTTGTTATCAAACCTTGGAATCAAAGTCCACAAGACTGACTGTACCATAGAATGGTCTTTGACTCCTCACTGTGAGATCTTTGACCCTTAGACTCTGCAAATAAACTACAACTGTGTCCAACTGTGCAACTGTGTTAATTGTCAATTACAAATTCTGTGACCTTGATCAGTGGTGGGAGCAGAAGAGGTCGGACGACACCATGAACGGCCAGCTGGACCTGAGCGGGAAGCTGATCATCAAAGCCCAGCTGGGCGATGACATCCGACGCATCCCTATCCATAATGAAGACATAACTTATGATGAGCTGGTGCTGATGATGCAACGCGTCTTTCGGGGAAAGCTGCAGAGTAACGATGAAGTTACCATCAAATATAAGGATGAAGGTAGGACACAGGCTCTGGCTCAGATCCTCTATATCTTAGTTGCTTTCAAGAGTAAATTTGTTGGTGTTGATAGTGCATTTATATCTGGAAAATGTATTTGAAGGTAAATTATTATACTGATCATTTGACCATGTAATTTCAATCAATGAATAAATCAGTATTTTTATATTAATATTTTTGTCATAGAGTGATTTTTCTGGTGTCTGTCTCTTTTGCCATAGATGATGACCTAATCACCATATTTGACAGCTCTGACCTCTCCTTTGCAATCCAGTGCAGTAGGATACTCAAACTGACTTTATTTGGTAAGACACTGAATTTTTTTCTTCCTATGACTCCTTGTCTATATGTTGTCTTGACTTTCTTTACTTTACTGCATTTTACTTGAGGGAGCCAGATTTGTAGGTTCATTTATAGCAACTGGTCACTGGAGGGCAGTCCAGCTTTCGCTTTGCACAGAAACCCTCATTTCCTTTTGCTCATTGAGCATTGTTTGCACTCATGTCTGACTAATTTTGGGTGGAATTTCTGTGTGTTTTAGTACTGGTTGAACAGGCACACAATGTTACGAAGAGACAAATGTATATTTACTAAAGACCTTTCTGCTAGCTAGAATAATTCCTGATTTTAATCTTCAGTATGTACCAGCCCAATAAAGTCCTCAAATATTTAACTATGTCATATAACTTGCATAAAGGCCATAAAATGATTCTTATTTTCCAAAAAACGAGTTGAACTCATCCTCACATTTCACCATGAGTTTTATGAATTATATTGTGCTTTTTCTTTGGTTAAAGATCTGAGTTGATAGAAACCTTTTCGTCATATTGTCTTTGTTTTGTTTAGATTTCTCAGTAATGTGATCTGAGACTTGTCTTTTTTTTATCAGACCAAGAGAAATTAGAGATTTTTTTGTGTGTGTGTCAAAATGGGGAATAATATTTGTATGGATGATATTGCCAATATTTCTGTAGAAGTGTGTTTCTTGTTAATAATGATTATTTATTGCATTAATTTTCACGTAAATTGCATTAATTTTAAGTCAGGGGTATGTCCTGTAGATTTTGTTGTATGTTTTTTTTTTCACATTCACAGATTCTCACAGTAATAATTGCACACTGTAAAACACAAAATATTGTTTTTGCCAATTTTTCAGACACATTAAGATTTGTCACATAACTTGACAAGGTTAGAAGTACAATAATACACTAGTACAAAAGTACACTCAAAGTTAGAAATACAGCACACGTAGTATGCATGCACTGACATTACATAAATCTGTAATGATAACATGATGTTTCCTGTGCTCTGCTGTAAGTCCTTATGTTGCTGCTATTATTAGCCACAGAGCTGTAAGATGTTTTTTTTTTTTTTTTCTCTCTCTCTCATTGTAAAAACATATTTTACTTCCTCACAATCAAAGCTGGGCTCTGGCTCGTCATCACATGCCTTGACCTCACGTGGAACTTGTATTCTCAGACATGTGTTAAGATTCAGTGAGTGAGATTCTCTGGAATCTGAGAAGCCTTGTGTTTGAGCGCAGGGCCTCATGACCCCATGCATCTTTATTCAGCATTATCCAGGCCAACAGAGAAACTTCTATGAGGAAGGAATGTTTACCATCCTCCATTTCTCCTCCATCAGTTTGTAATGATAAAAATAAGTGTTTCAAGTTGTGGCGATGCAGAGCACATGGGGTCACTATTGCCGACTTCAGCATAAATGACTTGAGTAGGCGCAGTACAAAGCTGGATGACAAATCAGTATCCTCTTGCCAGTTTTTTTATCTTCATTTCTTTGTTTATTAAATGCCTTGGTTGGCAAGCAAACATGATGATGAATTTGGCAGGCCCTCTGTTTGTAGTTGTGAATGGCTTTGTAGATGTAGTCATGTGAGAGAGGATGCCTGTAATCCCTGATAATTAAATTGTAGCACTAAATGAATTGGATTGTATCATCATTCACACTTCAGTCTGAATTAATAACTTTTACAGACAAACAACTTCAAATTGTAATCATTTTTATATGTAAAAACATTTCATTATAAGCATTTTTATGTGAGGCCTCTTTTATTAGCTGTTAACCATTATTCTTTGTTTTTTTTAAACAATATTATTGTTTTCAGTTTATTTACACTCAAACCATGTCCAATCTCCTCTTACTTTTGCCTCCAGTGAACGGTCAGCCTCGGCCTTTGGAATCAAGTCAGGTGAAGTATCTTCGAAGGGAGCTCATTGAGCTCAGGAATAAAGTCAACACCCTCCTGGACAGTTTGGAGCCTCCAGCAGAGCCCGGTCTATCTGCTACAGCACCAGACAGTGGTAAGAGCCCATGTAATTAGGCATTCCCAGTGTTTTCCCACAGTTTGTTCATAAACATTAGTATTAAAGCATTACTACATGAGAAAATATGACCTATCTAGTGATGAAAAGGAGATTTGTACAAAAAAGTACTGTACTTTCCAGAATATGAGGCGCACCTGACTATAAGCCGCGGCTGACTTTAAGTTGCACCTCACTATAAGCTGCAGGTGTCCACGTCACGACATGAGATATTTACACAGAAAGATGTTAAACAGAAAGATTATTGAAATATTTATTACCTCCGCCAAGGAGGTTATGTTTTTGCCAGGGTTCGTTTGTCTGTCCGTTAGTGTGAAACATAACTCAAAAAGTTATGGACAGATTTTGATGAAATTTTCAGGGTTTGTTGGAAATGGGATAAGGAAGAAATGATTAAATTTTGGTGGTGATCGGGGGTGGGGGGGCCCACGGGGGGGCCACTGATCAGCCTTGGCGGAGGTCTGCGCTCTCCAAGTGCTTCTAGTTTTCATACCTTAACTGCTTTTTTCCAAACAGTGCCTGTAGCATGGCAGTAAAACGGCAGGAACACAGCTTTTTAAAAAACCCAGAAAAGTCATTGATCTCTATCTTCATCTTCCTTCTGCTCATTAAACCGCTGCAGTCATCTTCTTCAGTGTTGGAGCTGAACAGCCTCAGCTCCGTCACACACATTCTCAGTCTCTCCTCCGTTGTTGCTCAGTGGCACTTCCGTGCTACAGCTCTATTTCCTTCTTAGACAGATGCATCGATTGGTTTTAACTTCAAAGCTGCATCATATGCATTTCTTCGTGTGTTTTCCATGATGAGGGTTTGTGCATGACACGCAAAATGATTGTTAAAAAAGTTAAGATTAAAACAACTTCTCTCCGCATCATCTCTTCCACCTGTCTGTCTCACTTTTGCGCTTCCTTCTAGAGCACCCCCTGGTGGCCATTAGCCCGTATAAATCTATACTCAAGCTGCATCGCTGTATAAGCCGCGGGGTTCAAAACGAGAAAAAAATAGCAGCTTTTAGTCCGGAAAGTACAGTAATCGTAAAATTGTTGATGAAATACGTACCATAGATAAGATTAACTTTCTAGACCAATAACATTTTGACCTTTTTAGTTAAAGGGATACATGATATTTCAGTTTGTCCTGGCTTTTTAGTTTTCTAGATCACAAAGCATCTGTTAAGTCTCTCACATCTACCGATAGAGTTTACACAGTCTTCTTAACAAGCAACACTTGTTTCTGTCCCACAAACTCTGTGCCAGAATAATAAGATCTGTATTCCACAAGGATACTGGCACCAGACTGAGACAGTTTATAGAAATCTGTCATTGCTGGAATGATTTAATAAGCTATTTTCATACAAAGATTTGTCTGCTTTAATAATATACTGCATACATACCAGTTCTGTCCAGTTTAAGTGTGGTCACTTACTCCCACACATGATGCACTTTTTAAGCACAAAGCCCCTCCCAAGTCATCATAACTGTAACCAAAATATTCACTTATGGAGCATGCATAGCGTACTGTAGTTTTCACTAAGATCGCAGCGTCTGATTTGAAAAATTTTGTGCACTGGTGGAGTATGTAGTTGTTTATTGTTGAGCGTCTTTGCAGAAATGCACTAATTAAAGGGATTGGGGTGTCTGTAGTGTGAAAATCTGGCACCCTGCTGGGCAAACAGCTGGAATTGTTTTGAGAACAAGAATAATCAAATTGTTTTATGAGACTTTGGCAGTGTTCATTCTGCTGTTTGTGAACAATATTCTCATTTCTCTTGTAATACATGTTTTCGTTTATAGTGTAATAAAATCAAACGTCTGTTTACAATAGGCTCCAACTAGTACAAAAGTCTCTCCTCTTTTATCCCGCTTTATAAACATTATTCTGATGTTTACAGAATCAGTGGACGGGCGTGAAGGCAAAGTGGTGGCAGCAGACCCCTCCATGAAACAAGCCACCCCAGTCAGTGCAGCCAGTATGTCAGCCTTCGACCCATTAAAAAACCAGGACGAGGTCAACAAGAATGTCATCTCCGCTTTTGGCCTGAGTGAGGACCAGGCCCCAGGTACTAAACAGCATCACAAATGATTGAGGTTGCTAAATTGAGCATTATTATAAGCTCGGTTATTCTGTTGTATGGTTTTATTATGGTTTCACTTGCATTGCTGTGGTGCATGTATGATATCACTGTACTATACGTCTGTCTCTTGTGTTGTCTGAGTAGCTCCCCCACCAGCTGCACCAGAGGAACGCTCAGGAACACCTGACAGCATCGCTTCCTCTTCATCTGCAGCCCCACAGCCAGGAGTGCCCCCCCAGACACAGGCCCCTTACCCTGGAGTACAGCAGGGACCCCCAGCTGGCATGGATGGTGAGACACATGCACACACAGCTAAATGCATACTTAATAAAAGCCAAAAGAAATTGATTTAATGTGTCCTCACAAAAAGCCCAGATGTGCACAAACATAATGGGTGAACACACAGACATAATGAGGCAAAGGCACATGTTTAAGAAGTAATACATTGTGGAATGGTGTCCTTATGGTCATGGTTAGACTCTACAGTGTGGGCGGTTAAGCAATTAAACATTCTTTTACAGTGAAGCTTTAGTCCCCCCCACTAGTATTTGTTGAGTAAGCAAGCTGTTACCATGCGATACTGGTCCAGGGTAATCTGCATTTCAAGGAGTAGTTCTTCCTGGGATGTTATGAGTTTAAGACAGGATCACTAAAAATGTGTGTCACACTGTTCATCTAGTATTTGCGACTGTAATGAATGTAGCATCATATTGATCTTTTCTGTGTTCACTCTTTAAACAGTTGCTCATTTATGTGTGATGAAACAGGTCTGTAGATGATAGGCTCAGAAAATTATTGTACATTTCATCATGAACCTTCAGAAACGTGGTGTTTTAACTTTTAGCCTGTCTACAATTGTAAGTATTTTAAATTAGAAAATACTAAATGTATTTTGGGTCCTTCGGTTTACATGGTCTTTTGCAATCGGGGTCATTCTGTTACAGCAGCAGCTTTTACTGAAAGAGAAATGTCATAGCTCAGCAGGACTTTGATCAACACTGTATACACAAGGTTTTCCATGAAGTTGACATATTTTTGACAAGATGCTTGGTCACAGTTTTTACAATGCTGGCGATCTGTCTTGTGGAAAGGAAAACAAGAGCTTGATAAACATTATCTTAAGAAATCAGTCTTTACCAGTTTTTCTCAGCACAGTATCACCTCTGAGACTGAATCTGGTGGACAAATGATCTTTAATACCAATCTTCTTTGTCCACTAAATTTATCATTAGGGAGATCTTTGGCTTGTCTTTATTTCTTGTAAAGAGAGGTCCAGACAGGTGCAGCCACAGAGGCGAAGCATCTCGTACTGTTTACCACATTCCTATAAGAGGGCTTGATTGTTTTCAGCTTGTGGTTTGGCTCAGACCATGTGAAGGCCACTGGAGCAATGGAGATGCGCTCTTTTTCACAAGACCCAAATCTTACTCAGAGCTCAGAGCAGTCACTGTGCAGACTTCTTACCCCACCTGCAATATTAAAGATCAGTGCACATGTTGTTTGACGACTTCCATTTAACTGGTGGTTTGTGGTTTGGCTTGGCTTGGCCAGCGTTGCAGGTTTTATCCACGGGGCCTAGTATGAGTTTGGTTGGTTCAGAGGGAAGACCATTTCTTCCATAACACAAGGATTAGGAGAAACAACAGACAATATAGGGATGACCTCATTGAAAATCTTGGTAATCTTTGTGAGGTCTTCATGGGTATACAAATTTCCACCATGTTAAATTCACTGAAATGAAAATAGGCAAGTTTTTGTGGAATTAATATTCCCTGGATGTTCCCTGTAATGCTAGATAAAGTACTGGCTCTATGTCCAAGCCCAGCGTGATAATGAAGAATTCTTCCTGTCTTCATCCATTATTTCCATTTGGTTTTCCTTCTGATCTCGCTCCTCACTTTCAACACTGCAGATGGTTGGCACACGGACATGTTAAGTCAGATCATGCCCAGCCTGTTGTCCTGTCCAACCTCTTCCTCAATCTTTGTCCTTTCTTTCTTTCTTTCTTCTCATCTTTGGTTGCAGAGTTTGTATACAGTACAACAGCTTCCAAACAAATCAAAACATTGCATGAGATATTATTAAAGCAAAACTACAGATTACCATTTGCACCTGAACATGGGTGGTCTTTTTTAGAGATGGCCTTAAGCTAACTTTTACTGCAAAAAAAGGTTACTTGTTGCTTCTAATAAGATCCATAAGCAGATGGTAAAGATTTCAACCTTCTGTCTTTAAGATACTGATAAGCCTTTGGCAGTAATTTACCTCTATGTAAAGACGAAAGACCCTATAAACATGAGCATATGTTGCAGCTTTCCAGACAGTTGCCTGAAGCGCTTTATCAGATGGGCAGATGTGTGTTTGGTGTAAAATGTTTATTTAAAAATAGGACGCCTTTGTCAGGATGTCTTCTCAAGGCACGCTTAGAGGTCAGCAGAACCACAGCCAAAGACTTTGTTCCAACGAACACCATTTTTCTAACTTGGGATTTCTTCTCTCCTCAAGCAGTGCAGCTCTGTCCTTAGGAAAACCCCCAGTCACTTCTTTATGCTGTGAGTCAGAAGGCTGATGGCTGACCTGTTGACACTGGGGAGAAATGAAAAACCCATCCCTCCATCACTCTTATATAACACTCATGATAGATTACAGACCGAGGAGAACTAAAGAACTGCCAATTTCACAGACATGCATTCTCGCACAATAAAGACCATGTTAAAGGTGCTTTCAGTGAGATAACAGATGGTTGCCACATCACCGCAATGACTATAAAAAGTTACTGTAGGTACGCTGTGTGTTGCTAGATATTTACTTGACCGGTCTGTGCAAAACTAACATAAGGTAATGTGACCATACTCTGAGCTCATATTGTCATCCCATTTAAGGTTTTCCACAATGTTGGCTCTCCCACTGTGGAAAATAAGCACCAGTTTTACCAGCTCTTGAAAAACTGGTAGACCTTGGTGTGGCCCTCCCATTTATTATCCTTCAGCTGTTTGTGGTTGTCATTTGTTGTCAGACCTCTTTATATGCCAGGCAGGAGATGTGGGGGTAAGATTTGGCCCTTGTTAAGAGTAACTGCTCCTTTGCCAAGTCTTTGCACATTTGCTGAACTTTAAGATGGGGAACAAATTTTATACAGACAGAAGAAAGTTTCTATGTTGGTTGGAAACATAAAGGACCCGCAATGACTTTTCTCAAGTAAGAGAGTGCTGATTACTCTTCATGTTACTTATATATGTAATGTCATGCAGGGCAATGTTTGAGAGATTTACTCTTAAAGATATGTCATTCTCTACAATGACAGCCTCCCGAATATTCCCCTCTTATAAATGTGACTATTCCAGTATATCTAATACAGATGGTGTAAACTGTATGCTCCAAATTAGGCCAGTTAATGCAGGGGATCTGCCAATATAGTTCAGGCTTTAGGGGTATTCTTTTACACAAGCATTCAGAATACATGTCACAACCTCTTAACTGTTCACCATCAGCTCTGTTTGTTGTCAAAAAACCATCCAACAAGACTGGGATGAAAGAAAAGCCCATGTATATGTTTGAAAGAAGAAACAAAAGTACTTGTAAACACTTAGGTTTTTTTATGTGTGCAAATAGGACACTGCTATAGGACATGGTGAGGGGAGTTCTGTGTTAATCAGAGTAAGCACATCTGCATATAAATGGGAATGTTAGTGGAATATTCATTTTCATGACACATGTAAATGGTTTAGTAGCAATACTTCATCCTCAGTGAGATAACTGAATGAGTTGTAGAGGTGATGATATGCAACCGACAAATGCTTTGTCTTGATGTCGGAAAATTGAATTAAGGTTCTCTGGATGTCTTTCAGCCACATCGTAAGAATCATTATCCCCTTCATTATTTTTACCCAAGAGGTTTTACTATCACTCTAGTTTTATCTGTCACTGGGATTACGCACAAACTATCACACTGATTTGGATGAAACTTGGTGGGTCATGGGTCAAGGATGAAGCCCTTAAATTCTGGAGCCAATTCATCAAAAGCAGCTGAAGCTGGGCTTTTTAACTTTCTGTGATGTTGGAGAAGCCCAGGATAGCTTGTAACTGATAAGTAAAAAACTGACCAGTGCCACCAGCTGAATAAACCCTGCTGTGACCATGACACTCATTAAACTAACCTGCGGCACCATTTGGCGAAAAGTGGGTCATGATTTGAAGTTTGATTGTGGTATAATATTTAGCAAAAACAAGAAAAAGAGTGGATTAAAAGTCTTGATGGAGGTCTGCGCTACAGAACTAGTGTCCTGGATTTGTAGCGTGCATGTGTTTATTCAGGCACCTGCACTTCTCTCTCCGTGTTGGAGCAATTCCTGACTGTTATTGTGCCATAGAGAGTTTTTTGTGGGCACCAGGCTTTTAGCATTAAATAGTTGTTGCAAAGTGGTTGCAGCTGTTTTCATTGAGGCAGTTGTGTTATTTTACCCAGATGTACAGGTGTTTCTGTGAAGTCACAGATGGAATGGATAGTGACTGATTAACAATTTGGGATTATCCATCAACAATATTATCAACTATCAGTATTTGATATTCCTGATAATTTCTTTTGGCTTCTGTTGTGTTCGTTTCTCTACACTCATAATGCGTCTCCTTGTGTTTTCAGGCCAGGTGTACCAGCAGTACCAGGCGCCAGGTGGGTACCCACCTCAGCAGCCAGGTGCCCCACCGCAGCAGCAGTACGGTATGCAGTACCCTGGTAAGAGTAAAATCTGTCAGTTTAGAAAGAAAAAAAGAGGTAGCTGCTGAGTTGTGAAACAAAGCGGTTCCATTTCTACTGGGCATGCATTTAAGACCCCCCCCCCCCCCCCCTCCCTCTCTCAGCAGGATACAGCCCTCAGCCTGGAGCCCCTCAACCTGGCCCACCACAGCCTCAGCAGCAGCAGTTTCAGAACTACGCACCTCCCTCCTCCCAGGCTCCTGTCCCTGGTCCAGCCCCTGCCCCAGCTTTCCAGGGGGGCCAGCAGCAGCCCCATCCGCCTCAGGGAGCCCAGCAGTATCCACCAGGAGCCTTCCCTTCCCAAAACTATACCTCCCAGGCCTCACAGCCTGCCAACTACAGCCTGCCGCCCAACTCCCAGCCTGGCTCAGGGTACCAGTCTCGCCCCGGATACACCCCGCCTCCAGGCAACACCGTCACCCCTCCACCCGGAGCTGCTAACCCATACGCCCGCAACCGCCCCCCGTACGGCCAGGGCTACACTCAGCCTGGCCCTGGATACCGGTAAAAGAGGATAGGGGATGTTTCCGATCCTCACACACCCCCAAGTCCTCCCCCTCTATGTGGCTCCAACTGTTGGGAGTGGGTGCAGGATACAAGGTCTACTGCTCTGCACCCCCCTCGCCCTCCCCACTCATTCATATATCAAGCCCAAATAAGAAACAAGCAACCCTTCCAGTCTGATGGTTAGTGTTCGTATGCTGTCTCAACATGCCACTCTGTTCTGGCCCTGGTGTATGTTCCTTCTGTTTTTTCTGATGATTAATTTCCACTGTCTTCTCTACCCTCTTGTAACTGTCACAGTAAAAATGTAACCAGTCTGTATGCACACACCTGGGAGACCAAAACAGGCTGTTGCACAAATATTTTTCATTTCCCCATGGTAACACTTCATTTTGTGAGCAAGATCCGCATCTGCAGTGAATAACATCTCCACAGTCATGATGGATAAAACGTCCATAGATGCATTAATTAGACACCAAAATGAAATGTTACACCTTTAGCTTTTTGTTGTTGTTTCTATTTACTTCTTTTGATCAATTTTATCACCATGTCGGTATTAATGATGTATCAATCGATCTGCCCCATGTTGGGAACACTAAGTGATGGCTCATGGGAAATGTAGTTCCCAGTGTCAAGAAGGATTCCTTTGTTTAGTTAAATCACCTCCAGTAAGGCTTGCTATTGTTCTCTTTATCTTATCACTGGTTTTTACTAATATATCAAATCAAATTCCACCTTGAAGTGAGATTAGTTGTTTATGTATAAACTGTAACATTTTTCTGGAACCTAATAAATAATCGAGACCCAGTTGGACTACTTTTTCTTTTTACTTTTGTTCTGATATTGTTGCTTTTGGCTATGTTGTCTTACTGTCTTTCTCTTAACACACTCTCTCTGTTTGTGGTTTCTGAGTTCATGTCTGTGTTAAGTTTGGCTTCTCTCTTCCCTTTCTCCCAAACCCGGATTTGGAAAAACTGTGGTAATGCTGGTATTTTGTTTTCCTGCCTGAGGGTTGTGGTTGGCTGGGACATGTGGCATGGGAGTTTGTGGTTGGTCTTTCATGTCAAGCTGTCTTACTAAGTGAGAGGAACTGAGCACATAGGGTTTATTAAAGATAATTTATAAAAGTGTTCTAGCGTTGCCCTTTGTGTAGTTGGTACCAAATTGTAATCACTTTTTGTGCATACATACCCACTGTAGCCAGTTTGCAGTCGGAACACTTCTAGGGATTGATGAAGTCAGTTTATGATTACCTTTGGAGTTGAACTCTGCATTGCGTCCTTTATTCTTCTGATTCATCCCCTTTTTTTTCATTTTAAACAAAATCAGTGTGCCATTAAATATACATTTTTCAGTATAAAAGGCAAAGAGCAATGAATAAGTAAAAATCATTATTTATTGCTGGAAAATACATATAAAAATGTAGCAGGCTGATTTGTTTCAAAAGACAAAGCTATATATACACTTTGCATATTGTTTAAAGTAAAGAACAAGTTGTCATTTCCATATTGAAACCAATTTTGTATTCATTTATCTTTTCAATATACATTTTATTCTGTTCCATAATACACAACAAGGCTTCAAGGGCATTAAAAATAGAATTCTCAGTTCAGAGTGACCCCATGCAACTTCAGGGCTACAACTTTTTTTTTTTTTTTTTTTTATATTATAGTGCATCCTTTTGGGTAACACTGTTATCTGTCCTGAAAAATAAACTTGAAAAATACCATCGAAGGCTGATGGTACACAATACTGTACTTTACACCATATACATATATGCAAAAAGGCTTAATACTGTGCAAACTGCAACTTCTAATAATCCCAGTTCTGCATGTCTGTGTGTACTTGTATGATTGAATTTTACATAATACAAAATGTACACTCAAAGTATGATGCATGTTCTTTCTGTATACGACTTAACAGCGTGCGTGTTCACTGCCATGCAAGCACTGAGAAACATTTTTACTTTCTCATCTCCAAAGCTTGAGCTCACACAATATTCAGTACCAATCCTTTGATAAATAATATCATACAAGTTATTACACTTTGGGAGCCAGCTTCCCAACGTTTTGTCTGATTATATTCAACATTTTGGTTCAAACTCCTGCATTCGTTTGTTCATTGTGACGTGTTTGATAAATAGAAGAACAAAGTTGCAAATATCCTCAACAGACTTTTGTGACACCTAAAAGTCCTGTACTGGTTTATACCTGGGTGAATAAACCAACTGACAGAACTACTGTGACCACAGGGACATGAAAGAGAGGCCAACCCCCCATCAGGCCTTTGGAGACGGCTTTTATTCCTTTCCAACATGGAGGTCTTCCTTCGTCTTAGGTGGCTCTGTGGGGTCACGCTTTTACCACTTTCCCGGGATGGGCGTTCCACACTCATACCAGCCTACATAAGTAATATGCGATTTCCCTCCGATTTCTCCAAAGTGAACAGGTTCCTGTCGCAGTGCTCTGAAGTATCCTAACGTAAAGACACAGAGGAGAAAATTAGTCTGGTAGAAAAAGAACACCAGTGATTGGTTAATGGTTATAGGTCAGGGGCGTCAAACTCACTGTAGTTCATGGGCCACATTCAGGCCAATTTGATCTCATGTGGGCCACACCAGTAAAATAACAGCGATAATTATTAACCTATTACTAATAGCCTATAAATAAGGACACCTCCAAATTCTTCACTTTCTTTTAGTGAAATAAACATATGACTTAATAACTTATAAATTATGACCATATTTACATTTACAAACTATCCTTCCACAAAAAATGTGAATAACCTGAAAAAAATTAAATTTCTGGAGAAAAATAAGTGTTATTTTAACAATATTATGCATCAACTTATCATTTATACATGTGCATGACAGATCAGCTCTACAAAGGCACCAAACATTCAGTAACAGACAGAATATTGTTAAAATTGCACTTTTTTTTTTGCGCAATTTTCTTTAGACATTTGGAGAAGTTCATATTTGTTCAGGTTATTCACATTTTACAGTTAAAGGATTTTTTGCAAATGTAAATCTTTTCCCTTGCAGGGTCGTTTTTTTTCACATTATACCAAGAAGATAATTTGGACTCATTATTTATGTTATTATGCTATTATTTTACTTGAGAACACATTGGTCTGTATATGGAATCTGAACTAAAATCATTTTAACATGCTTGATTGTTAATATCTTCAGTTTATTTTTTGCACTTTGTAAACTCATCCCATGGGTCAGATTGGACCCTTTGCCAGGCCATGGATCACACGTTTGACATTCGTGTTATAGGTAATAAACTTACCTGACCGACTTGGTAGTTGGTCAGCAAACATCTGTGTGCCAGTCCGTCCATCCAGGAAGGAGTCAACAAACTGACAATGGTCCTCACCATGCCCCGTCTGATCTCCAATATTGTAGAACTTCCCTACAAACCAGATAAAGAAAGTTAAACCTTAACCCACAGAGACCCAAACAGCCACTGGTGACCAAAACCATCTACTGATCTAAACTGTTTAATACCTGTTGATCCACTAACCCTATCAATACATGTAAATAATTGGTGTAAAATACAGTTTGTCATCTTTTCATTTTCATCAGATATGACCCATTTGGATATTCAGAGGCTCCATAGTCACCATGGAAACATTGTCATCTTCTGCAACATTGATTCACCAGTAAAACCCATGGAGTTTGATAAATTATGTTTTATGTTCAAATAATATATTTTGTTGAAAAAGTCACTTTTTCTTCAGTTTTCTCTGTTTTTAAAATAATAAAACACAACTTTAATCTGAAATTTTATGAACATCTACATGATCAGAAAATTAAATATAGTAAAATACATGATTTATATTGAAAATACAGAGGATAATATGATGACAAATGGTGATAAATCAATTAAGAATGATTAAATAGACAGAAAAATTCATTTTTCACTGCCACAGAAGAAGCACTGGGTCTTTATGGGTTAAAAGGTGCTCGTATATAGTGCTGAATCCCATGTATGCCTTTGTATTTACCATTGAGTGTGTCACTTAGGTAGATCTTGTATCTCAGGGAGTTGCAGAGCTGGATGCCCACAAACTTTCGATACCAAGTTCTCTTTACAAACTGTTTTCCATTGCATTCGGAATAAGCATCAGCTTTAAAAGGGAACTGAGTCCAGATGGCATCTTTGCCTGTGAGAAAATCACGAAAAGCAAAGATTCAATACACTGGATATAAAATACAGGAGCATAATCCAAAAAAAGATTAACATTAAAAACAGAGAAAAGGATGATATTCACCTGCAACATATTCACTGACACGAGGATCCGCTACGAACATGAAAGAAAGTTGCAATGAATAATATAATCAGAACATAAGCATTAATCCAGAGTCATGACTCAAAACATATCTTCTTGTAGAACAACCCCGATTTGTAGCAGAGCCAATTTGGCAGAGTATTCAGATTGTTTAGCCTCAGAAGGCTGTGTTTTGATTGCACAAGGGCAAGAGGCCAGTTAAGAAAAGCATTTCCCTCTCTGTGTTGTCATTTAGAGTTTAAAAACACTAACATTTGACCCACTTAAGGCAATTCTTCAGCTGCACAACAACTGGTGCAATTTAGCCTTTTTTAATTTTTTTTATTTTTTTTTTGGAGAGCCTAATCAGCACATGGGTGATGTTCGTTAAAAATTAGGCTCACAGGACGCCTGGTGAGCTGACAGGACACTTAATCACTTAGACCCAGTGCCATGTTGAAATGATTAAAGTAATAACCACTTAACTGCACACCTTCTAAGAGTCTAAACAACGCTAATCACAGTCTGATAATTAGCCTCCAATACAGTGGCATTAACACGCTGGTAATTAGTCTTTCATGTAAAAATAAAGTCATCAGGGTTGATCAGGGATTTGTAAAACAATTTTCTTTTTTGTCAGCAACCACAAAGTAAAAGGACATAAAGGTCTGCTTACTGAAAACAGCACCAGTGCTGTGCTAACAAAAATAAACTTCCTCCTCCGTCAGTCTACCCCAGGGCAGCTGTGGCTACAAATATAGTTTACCACCACCACAGTGTGAATGTGTGAGTGAATGAATAATGGATCCACTGTACGCGCTTTGAGTATGCGTTCATAGAAAAGCGCTATATAAATCTAATCCATTATTATTATTATTATTATTATTATTATTATTATTATTATTATTATTATTATTATTATTATCATTATTAAACTGGTAAAACTTGCCTGATTCTGTGCTAAAAGACACAGGATCACTGGAGGGTCCCGTTCCCAGCTCATTCTTTGGTGTTACCTTGAATTCATAACTGGAATGACAAAAAAAAAATACATACTAAGAGCCAGAACTCTGAGTCATATACACAAGAAAGAAATAAAAGGACAATTTAAAACTGTGAGGAGTTGTCCAGTCTGAATTACTCCACTCTGAGATATTTTCATGCCCTTGACAGCGCAGCACTGTATGGGTCACACTCTCTCACACACACAGCTGATGGTTATTCCACGTGTTGCATTCAGATGTCCTGGCAATCGTAGCCTAGCAAACCCAACCCAGAGGACGGCTCTGGTGAGTCTGGAGACTCCAGATGCTAAGATCCAATTAAAAACTCAGTGACCCACTCCACCCAGATTTCCTCAGTGTTTGATGAATGTTTAGAGTTTGACACAAATACAGTGTTTTTAAGTAAATGTCCAGAGACGAAAAAGATTCTTTGACATCTGACGACTAGTTTGAAAGCCAGTGAAATATTATTTATTTTAAAACACTCTGTACTGTCACACACAATATGTGATTTGTCATAGTTTTAAGGCATCCAGCAACAATATGCTTTGGGAGTTGTTCATGGGTGTGAGTGTGTGTTGATCTGCGATGTGGGAACAGGGTGATCCCATGTGGACATTTCCCTGTTGCAAAAAAATATCATCTCCTGAATAAAGCTCCAAAAAATAATGTTGTTGGTCATTTTTCACACATGTTTTCATCTTAAGTGTTTTACATCACTGCTCAAAATATTGAAAAGTGCTGTGTCTTTGTGAAGGACTATATCATGCACTCAGAAAAAAGTAATTTAACCAACTTTTAATTGTTTTAGACATGTGGTAATACGTGGTTGCCCCTGACTATAACACGGTAAGACTATATACTATGTTCTCAAATTGTGTCATATAACATTTCTGTACTATCTTTACAGGTAGTCAGTGGGCTCTGGTGCTGATACTACAGTATGTGCTTACATTTCACAGTTTTTTTTGTGTGCGTAGATAATTGCTGAGGCATTAACAGGTTTTTGAGGTTGTTTCTAATGCTTTTTTTTATGTGGTCATCAATAGCATCTGGTTGTAGAGCGAGAGGACTCCACTATGTGGTCCGAAAATTGACATTTCAAACAGTTTTTTTATATGTTTCTGAAGTGTTAAAGGTAATTGCTATGGCAGTAATAGGGCTCCCTAGAGTGTTTAAGGGTTTTTAATGGTTTTTACTGTGGTTTGGAGTAGAGAGGCTGTACTATGTTATCTGAAAATGGTGATTTCTGACAGATTGTGGTAGAAGTGATTTAAATGATTGGAAAAAATTATTGGCATGATGATAAATAATACATCCCTGAGGTATTTTAAGTTCATTTTATGGGTTTTCAAGCAGTTAGTTCCTCCAGAGGTGCAATAGTAAACCTATGATATGTGTTCCAAAAATTATTATTTTTGACAAGTTTTGGTGTATTTCATCATTGTGTATATAAGTGATATGAAATTGGATCATAGATGCCATCACCCTTGTTAGCAAAGTGTGCAAAATGAAAAACCCTATCTGAATAAATTCCATCCGCTGCATAGAGTTTACATACTTATTACTTCAAAATAGACACTGCAGTATGGAGAGAAAGACACTAATGGATAAAATGGTGCTATAAAACCAGAAAAGTCACAGTTGTAGTTGAGACATCCAGCAAAAGAGTTCTTTAGGAGGCATTGATATGTTTGTCAGTAGATGGAAAGGAAGATGGGAGTCCTTCTTCAGGGCCAACATATCACAGACTAGCAACACACGATAATAAATGTCTGGCTACAGTCTATTATTCCATAAATAAGAGCTGCATACCTGCTCTCTGGTTTGAGATTTTCCACAGCTGTATGTGTCTGATTGGTTGTTAGTACTGACACTTCCTTCCCATTTGGTCCTTTAGTGGTAGATACAACTTCATACTCTAGAGAAAGATCAGGCAGAACGATTCCAACTGTGCTTTTAGAAACACACACTTTCAAATAACCACACCTTAAAAGAAAAAGAGCTGTAATAAGTAGTGCTTACAAACCGAATGCCATTTATCTTCTACTAAATAATCACATAAAGAGTTAATTTGCACTTTTATGTAAAACAGTCATATTGCCCCATTAGACGGACTATACAGAATAATAAAAGTCATATATAAGTCAATAGCTTAACCTCCTAAGACCCAGCTATGGGTTTTCTGTCCACATTTGTGGACAAGAGTTTCACAACTTTATACAAAAAAAAAAAAGAAAAAGAAAACTATCCACCACAAAGGACATTCCATAAAAATTTTAAAATCTGCTTCTGAAAAAACTGTTGCATCATGATGTTTCCAATATAGGCACTTATTTAATAAAAAACAAAAAAAGCTTGTACTTTGCTGACATTTCCTGAGTCGTAGGAGGTTAACTTAGCCACAATTATTAAGGACTTAGAACGCTGCTTTCTACGACACATCCTCATGCTTTTCTTTTAAATCTGCACTCTATTTGTATAAAAAAAAAAGAAGCCAAACTCTGTGCTGAATGTACATGCCATACCTCTGGTTTCATTGTCAGATTTCTGCCAGTCCAGAATGACAAAAGACGGGCAGCCCTCCACTGTGACCACAGTGACGTTGGAGGGCGGGATACGAGGAGGTCCGGTCACATTCAGGTCATTGTTCTCCTCATCGGGGAAATAAGCGAGGGAGGAGGTAATAGAGCACGGCTCATCTGGCTTTTTATCCGTCTTGTAGATCACATGGGGAGCTGTACAAAGGAGTGGAGTTCTTTATTAATACATTGTAAAACCAGCTGCTGTAGATTATGTTACTGATAAAGCAGTTATATCTTCAGTGGATATTGAAAAAAAAAAACTTAAAAATGAGGGTCTTACCTACAAATCGCTTCTTGCCCATGACGTCTACATCTGATGTTGGTAAAGGCCTGAATATGGAGGAGTTTTCACCCAGGTCAAAGCGGCTGGCTGAAAAGGACACAGAGGAGAGGTGGTGGGGTTAGTGTGAGGAGCCAGCAGACTCTGGCAGTGATCTGGGGCAACTTTTTCCAGCTGTGGCCTTGGTCAAAGACTAGCCAGACCAGCACCCGGCTTAAACTGGCCTGAAGTTGCACTTGATATTCTTAACTTTTTTTTTTATTCTCACTTTGTTTTACACACCTGTAAGCAGGATCACTTCTGATTATTATCATATGCGTGATTTGACTCTGATTCAAAAACTTGTCTGTGCATCATGTTCTCAATTTTACATCCTGGTATGAAAACACTTATAAGCTGTAACATTTTCCTAACAAATATCAAAATTGGTGTTACTCATACTGTTTACTAGTGGGGCGGTGGTGGTGGTTGTCGGTTTGTACTCTTGTTTCTCTGTGACTGGGGAGGTGGTCGTCGGTTTGTACTCTTGCTTAGGTTTCACTGTGACCAGAGAGAATGGCTTCAAGATGGACTCCTTGTCTCCTTGTTTCAGGTCCATGGGTTTATCTGAGGACAGAGAGGAGGAGGAGTAGGAGAGCTCAGTTCACCGTCATCATCTGACTCACAGTCATACACAGTTGTGATCCATCTGCTCTGGCCATCCTCACTGAGCAACTCTATGGCCTTTTCCTGGCTGCAGAAAGATCAGAGATTGCTTGTGTAATAGCGCTTGTGCTCTTTTAAAGAGAGCAAAGGTCTGCCAGAATACACTAGATGAAACCAAGGATGCCCAAATGCTCTAGCTTTATGAACATACTTTGTGCAAATAATAATACTGATGTGGAGTCAGAAAAAAAGGAGATAAAATACATAGTGGGAAATAAGCTTATACCAAAAATTAATATCTGTGACAAGCTGTGATGTTAAGGCTTGCTTTGCAGATTAGTGGATTTGGTGCATGTCTGACAAACACTGTCTCAAGCTGCAGACATCACATAGTCTCAGCTGTCCATGTTGTTTCCACTGAGTGTTGATGACAGAGCAGCCATGCAGCTAGGGTAGGCTTGACCTCGTAGATAAACTAAAGCTGAATAAATCTGATTCATATGAGTGATAAAGAAACAACTGGCTTTCACGATAACAAAATCTGTTTAGCGAGGTATACTACAAGAAAACTTCTGCGAGAAGAAAAACTCTAATTTACTAATTTGATTTAGCTTCACTTTCACATTTTTACATAAATGCTTGTCTTGTTTTGTCGCTAATTTCCATAATATTGTTAGTAAAAAGTGCACGAAAAGGACAAAACAAACTTTCAGAAGCACTGGCTTAAAGAAGCTTTGATTTAAGTCTTGGTGTGAGACATTTACAGTATAAAGGACAAGGTGCAGCAATGAACACTAAAGTGCAAACACTGCTGTTGCACTCACCATGGTCACTGTGTTTCCTGACCAAGTTGGGTCTCTTGTTGACAGGAGAAGAGGGATGCAGAGCTGCAAAGAATCATGGGAAACAGAGTCCACAAAATGAAAAATCACAACTGACAAGAGGCAACAGGTGGACAGCACCGAAGAATAGATACAAAACAGTGTAGTTCATTTAATAGTGCAATAAATCGTAAATGATAGATTGGAAAACAGGGAGTGCAGAAGACTGCGATAAAAATGGGCCCTGGAAAATAAGTAGACATAATACAAACAACAAAAAAGCACACACAAGCCAAGCAGATTGCATGTGAAAAGCTGATAAGTCATTTGTAAAATGTGGCCACAGATTTCTACATCAGTCTGTGACTAATGTAAACCACATCAAGACTTAATAACCTTGAATGTTCACTCACTGAATCCCAAACTGAACAGCACCAGGTTTTATAACTTTTTGAAACATTCAAATTGCACAAAATAAAGAAATTCTTGCACCACAGATACAGTGTAATAAAGTTCAACTACGCAATAAAGAGTAGATTACATTCCATCTAATCCACTCTGATGAATACAGATTACAAATTGGCTGGAGATGGCTGCATAAATTTAGCTCATTTAATCATAAAAAGTGCAAGGCTTTGTAACAAAAACATCTTAGCAACAATCTGTCAAATACAGATTTCTAAATGTGGGGGTCTTTCCATGATTTAATGTCCCCACTGTACTAAATCTTTGTTGTGATATCTTTGAGGAGTTGGAGATGCTGTGGGAGGTTTAACACATGACATTTCCTGTACATGTTTCAAATCACAGCTGCTTAGTGATTCAGTTCATTTGCCGTTTATTATTCTCTTATCTCAGACTTTCATTAATGGTCTTTCTCTCGACACGAATTTGTAATTGTATAAGCTAGCCATGTCAAGGCTAAAACACCTCAAAAACATTTGTCTTGGAATTGTTTCCTCCTTCAATGTTGCTGGATGGAGCTGACCTCCCCCTGGTCTGCATAAATTACTGATTTCTGGCATGTAAACCCAAAAGAAACATGTTGAATCAAGCAAGACAAACTGAAACAACATCTGCCAACATCTGTACAAAGAAGAGAAGCATGCATTCTAGGAGTACTTATGACTCTCACATGGCTAATGATCAACATATGCTCATACATTAAGACGCACAAGATGGCAATGTAGTAATTTAAATGACAGTCTGAGGCAAGAAAAAGTGACTCAATCTCAAAATCTCAAAACAGTGATGTCACGTCTAACCTGTCAGGGAACTAAAAAGCAGATCAGCTGTGATGTAATGTAAAGACGTGAGTTTATAGCATATGTCTAAAATGCATACATGTTTTGGATGCCATTCTATTGTTTCTAGTGAGGATGTGTTTGGGCTTTTTCGTCACACTGTACATCTCACAAAAAGCAAGCTGAATCTACCAATAGTGCTGGACCCAAATCTGTTCACTAATACAGCAGCGATGCAAGTGCTGTTTTCTGTCAAGTAAACTCGTCTGCAACGTGAAGACATTTAAATACGTGCAGTGAAAAAAAAGAGATTCGTTTTCGGCTCATATTAGCATTCCCACTGAAACACATACCGGTGTCTCACATCTCTGGTATTGTTGCTTTGGCAACGTACACTCCTTTTTTTACGGACGAGAACAAACCCAAGTTGAAATGCCAACATCAGACTGAGTTACATGAAAATATCTTACATTAATTCTACACAAAGTGCACACTGATGCTCCAGCTGTTGTTTACTCGGGTTGTTTGCTGTGTTTGACGTAATAATCCTAACTCAGTTCTATGTCATTCACTTCCTTCAGGGAGGCAGCGAAAGAGGCAAGGTGTAGGTTACATCTTTTTGCAGAAGGTACAAACAGTGATTAAGAGCTTTGTTTTTGAATGTGTGTGGGTTGGCAGGGCGATTCTTTCTGTAGAGTTGCTTCCAGAGAGCCTTGCGACTCCTTGAAGACCTCTGAAACTGTCCAAGTTTCCAGAAATAACACACACCAGCTGTGACATGGGACTGAAGCACAACCTTTCTTCCCAACTCCAAACAAGGAGAGAGCGGAGCGTCACCGTTAATACATGTGGTCCAGACATGGCTTGTGTTACTACTTGAGATGGATTTGATTACTCTAATTAACAGAGCTTGCCTGGCAGACTGGAAAAATGTGATTGACCGAAAAAAAAAAAAATAATAAAAGAGGGCAAATCACATTCACCTTTCACAACAGGCAGGCTCAAGCTATTCTCAAACTAATTCAAACCGGTTCCTCATTAAAGGTCCATATGTGCCGTAGACTAAATAATACAGTATGGATGTGACAGGAATGTGCCAAAAATCTGGTGGCACAAAGAAAATTCAAGACGGCTTCAGTCTCAGTCAAGTACAAGCTACTGGAGCTGTACGTAAGGGACAACACAGACCATGACCAGACACAAAACATCACAATGACAAACAAGTCGAGAATCATACAGCGTGAGAGGATTGTGACAAAAGCACAGATCAGTGGGACTTTGTGGGACGGGACATAACAGTGTCTCTTGGGTTAGTGCACGAGGAACACTGACAGCTGATTATCTTGGTCTGTCTTTACCAGGTTCCTCTTTGGGCCCAACGACAGGTTTAGGAATAGCATTGCCCCTATGATGCGCCCCACCAGCTGTTGAAAGGGAAAAAAAAGGTTTGTTATCAAATGTTTTCTATCATGGTCATAAACCTACCAGCAGAGAAAGAAAGTCAGAACAAAATAATTGGTTTTTCTCATAGTAATTATAATTCACTCTCTTTCCAGTGACAATCCAGCTCATTTTTTTATCTGGTTTAACAGATGTTCTGGATATACAAATAATTTTTCCTCTTTTGTCTATAACTCTTAGATGAGTACCATTCTGGATGTGCAGGAAAGGAGAAAAGGCAGATGTACTGTCTGTGCAATGCTAGGTTTGGCAGAGTTGGTGTAAAATGTGGTGCATCCTGGCCGGTGCCGTGGCCAGATTTCCCACTCGGCTAGCTAGAAGGATCATAAATTATATGAACAATCCTGACCTCAGAAATGCCACTGCTGCTTGAAGTAAATGTGTGAAATACACACCAAAAGAGAAGGCCACAGAGCATGGGCAACATATGGGCTGTAAGAAAAAGTAAAGCAGAAGATAGAAGGAAGAGGAGCCAAAAGCATTTAAATGTCTATTGTGTGCATTGAAGCTGAGTTTGTCCGGCTTTGTTGAAGCACTTCTGAAAAAGAGTGTTGATAAAAGAGAATGACCTGAGATAGCTGCAAGGTAAGAGGCAATTGAAGAAAGGGGAGAGGAAGTTGTGTACACCATTACCCCCAGGTGTGCTGGAGCTGCGAGAAGAGGTGAATGTCTTGGATGGAGAAAATGTTCTGTCACCATTACGGGTGGGATTAGGAGGAACCCGGGTGCGTGAATGTATGATTTTTCTTCCTGCTGGAGGAAATGATGAGCTAATGGAAGAACGCGGGGCTGCAGCAGTTGATGATCTGAGGATGCCAGTACCTAGATGAAAAGAAAGGCAATCGGGAAGGTTAAGGATGATCCTTAGACCTTTGACAGCTTTACCCTTAATGGAACGAATGATAGGACACACCACTGAAAAAAAGGTAGAAGAGTGGAAAATGAATGAAATGACAGAGAGGCTTACATGAAAATTTAAGAACAGGAATTAGTCAGACCACTGTGGGAAGTGTGTAGGACTGTAGGATGTAGAAGTGACTATGATTGGCTGAGAATGGAGACGTATAGATGGAGGCAGTGATAATGATGGTGGTAGAGAGCAGAGGGATGGAAATGGAGATGAGGAAGCGGTGGCATCATCAAATGATTTGAAGTACGACTTAAAGCACTGGACTCTGTGATTTGACAAAAGCAGAGATGGTAATGGGACAAACTTTATGACGTCATGATGTTTACCCTGATTGTTACTACTGGCCTTCTCTGCAGCCAGGACAGGTCTTGGTAGAGGCTTGCCCTCTTCTGGTGGACTAGGAGCTGCATGAAAGAAAACTCACTATTTATTCTATGATAATATGGACTGTATCTATATTTATTCACATTTAAAAGGGACACATTTTAATTATTTTGGTATTCTAATTAATTCAAATGCATAAAGATGATCTCCGATCAAAACCTTAAGCAAAGTTTGCCAATAAGATTATTTTAAAGGAAGAGAATATCAACTGCTCACTAGGATTACTCAAGTTTTGCATAAAGCATGCACCAAATTTCTGTAAAGAATTTTGTTATACAACATATGCTTCCGAATTAGCAAAAATTGTTACAAAAATATGCCCCTTTTAAGGTGTATTTGATATAATGGTCGATTGTGGATTACTTATGGGAAAAGTGGGATCTTTACCCGTAGGGGCTGCATGCCTTGGGGTGACCGTGGTAGGATTGCTCCTGGTCTGAGGCTGAAGCCCAGGTGGAAGTTGTGGTTGGGGTTTAGGTGCAGGGTTCGGCTTAGGTAGAGGGACAGGTAGGGACTGGAGGGACGGAGGCTGGGCCTTTGGCAGAAGATGTGTTGGTAAGGTGGGTTGAGATTCAGATACTGGTGGGGCCTTAATTTTATGTAAATGATCCTGTGGCTGAGGAAGTTTAGGCTGGTGCTTGGTCTTGTGTTGATGGTGAGTCTTTGGTGGTTTTTTGGGTTGAGACTGAGGACGGACTTTGGGTTGGATCTTTGATTGGTGTTGCGTCTTGGGTTTTGGTACGGAATCATTTACCTTTGACTTCGGTGTTGGCTGCGCCTTTGAATGGCGCACAGTGTTTAGATTAGGCGGGGTAGGTGGTTTAGATCTGCGATTGGACTTTGGTTGAGGTTGTGTTTGTGGCTGACCTGTAGATTGATATTGTGGTTTATGCTGTGGCTGAATATGAGTGTCTGTTAGTGCTTGATGTGTCTGAGTTGTGCGCTGGGGTGTTGGTTTTGTTGTCTGAGTTTGTATCACAGGTGTAACATGAGGAGTTGGTTGAATTTGAGGTGATAGTTGGGTCTGGGTCTTTAGTTGAGGTTTTGTTCGAGATGGGGGTTGCTGTTTGGGTAGGGGGGGGGGTTGAGGCTGTGGTTCAAATGAGATCTGGGGTGTAGGTTGGGGATTTGGTTGGTGACGGGGTTTTGGCTGAGAATTAAACTGTGACTGGATTATAGTAGCTGGCTGTGATGTTTCATGTGGAAGAAGATGAGGGTGGGTCTGTGGCATGGGTTTGGGTGTTGATGTGGTCTCAGCTATGTGAGGAGATGTTGTTAGGGGTTGTGGCTGTAGTTTCCTTGGGATTATAGGTTTTGATGTTTGTTGAGGTTGCAGTTTAGGATGGGTTTGGGTGGTTGATTGTGATTGAGGTTGGGTTTGTGGCACAGGCAAAGATGTAAATCTGATCGGTAGTGGTTGGGTTGTTGATTGGATCTTTGGGGATTGTGGTTCAGTTTGGAAATGTGTTTTTGGATGAGGCTGAGTCTTTCGTGGGGGCTTTGGTCGAGGTTGCTGGGTTTGTCGTGTTGGTTGAGGTACTTTACGTTGTGGCTTTGGTTTTCGTTGACTGAGAGAATGGCCAAGTCTCTCTACATTTTTCTGGGTGGTTGACACAGAAGCCAGCATGGGGGCCTTAGTGGTTGAGAAGTTATGTTGTGGAATGAACTTGGGAGCTAAAGGGACTGCCAGTAAAGGAGGCAAGACAGATCTGGAAAGGTCTTCTCCTCCTGTGTTTTGTGAGAGAGAAAGACATGGCCATGACCAAAACAAAGCACAACAAAGTGTAATTTCCATATATAAAATTATTTTTGAAAATTTCTCTTACAAAAACATATTTTCATCATCTAGAAATTAATGAAAGTAAGACATAGAGACATTTATAGAACAGCTGAAAATGTTCTTCAACAGACATGCCAAACAGCCACTGGATAGAGAACCAGCTAACCTTGGGCTCAAGCACAAGTTACACAATAACTCCTACCTGGCACGTGTTTGATAAAAGGGCTCCAGTTTCAAAGACAGACAGCCCATATGGAAATACTTGAAATGTAACAACCATGTTACTACCAACAGACTGAACTACCAGGTCAAGGGGGGCGTTGAGTGACAGCCATCCAAATCCATTGGCTGTGCATCTAAGAGGCTATGGGTGTAATAGTTGTTGATTGATGCTGTGGGATTTTGATCGAATGTTCCGAATAGACTTTTCAATCTGATCAGATGTTCTCAGGAAAAGAGAGGAAGAGAAAAACAGAAGAAATCCGAAAAACAGAGCAGAAAAGTAAGACAAGTGATAAATAGCATGTCATTTCAAGCCCTTGACAACAAATACTCCACTTTATGACCATGTTAAAATCTCTTTTATGAGCATATCAGAATAGATTAACTTTCATCTACACTTCTGCCTTAAATATCTAATATGCAATAATTCACTTGTCCCTCTGGTACATGGACAATATTACCAAGCAATTATTTATAAACTGTGTGAGTTCTGGGACTAGATATTTGGAAAAATGGAACAACATCAGGAGTGGAGTACCATAATCACCAGTCTAGAATTATAATCATTCATTTATTCATTATCTGAACCTGCTTTATCCTCACTAGGGTAACGGGGGTCGCTTGGAGCCTATCCCAGCTACTTACGGGCAGAGGCGGGGTACACCCTGGACATTTTCCCCGTTCATCACAGGGCTGACATAATATAAAATACATAATATAATCTGAATAATAATATTAAGGCAGATGACAAACAGGAAGAAAATGCCAAGGCACTCATTAAAATGCCTTTATTCTCATGGCATGGTCATATATAGACCTTAAAAAACACTTCAAAGCATTTCGGCTTCAAGCCTTCATCAGAAAGGCAATAAAGGCATTTTAATGCTTAAAGAGAGCGCCTTGGAGTTTTCTTCCTGTTTGTCATCTACTTTATGAATCCCTTTTTCAAAAGAGCACCTCAAACAAACTCTTTTTTGGGTCTTAGAAGCATTACTTCCCATAATTTTTAAATAATATTAAGGCTTGAATTTTATCAAAGATGGATGGAGCCGCACAGTAACATAGTATTTATGAAGGGAAAAGGCGCAGAAGAATTAAGGTAAAATATACTGTATGTACATAGCATCGAAAAGAAAAGTGTGAAAAAGGGGCGTAGAAGAATGTTGTAATAGAAGAACAATAAAAGAAAAATACAGAGGGGGTTGATCCTGTGGGACAGAAATGTCTTGTGCATGCACTTCTGTCATGCAGACTTCACACCTTCATCTGTGCTGCATTGGAAGCAAAAGCCTCAGGTCAACAACAAAAAGGAAGAGGAGTAAGTTTGATGAGTCTGGTCTGGACTGAAGAAAGAACTGGCCATAATGGGATTAAAAATAGAGACCATATTGCCTAAGTGGGGACTATTAGGATATATTTGATTTGATATGTATGCTTTGCTGAACAGGATGTTCTTGCAGTGCATAGGGGCAGGTGACCTAAGGTTATTATGATAAATTGTGTTTGAATGTGCAGAGTTGTCTAACATTATCACATGTCCCTCACTGAACAAAAAAATCCTTAAATCCCCTTTTCCTAATATGCCATGCTGCCAGGCCACCTACCTCCACAAAGCAACACGCTGACACCATCGTCTTTTCCACAGGGAGGGGGTAACTACTGTACTTACTGAGAACATGCCACTCATGCAACTTTTACAGAGGACTTCATAAAGCTCTGAGTTTCCCTCTTACAGTCTGCCAAATCTATGATTGCACGCAGCCCGAATTAGAGCCATGAAGCTTTTACAATAATAATGGTAATTCACTGTTTACCAAATGGGCGTTTGGTGACAACAGGCACCGCGGGTCCAGGTGTTGACAGAAAATCCTGCCTAGTAGTTGTGGTTGGAGCTGAGAAATATAGTTTTATGTTAGAAGATCTGGGAAGAAAAAATGTTATGTCCTGTAGAATATATAACAATTGGGGCATAAAGTGCACAGTAAATGAAGATTTCTTGTAGGATAGAGATAGAGAAGTCAAGTTGTTTGACCAAATGTGTGGTCAAAAGTTCTTTCTGGCCTGTGAACTTAAGGTCAGAAAAGTCATTACCAAGAGTTGTCTTTGGGACTATGTTCCGGGAGAGGGGCACTCTGCCCTGGGTCCTGTTAGGGGAGGCTGACAAGGACAAGGGAGAAGAGATTAAAGACTATAAGTAAACACATGAGATGCATAGTCCTGAAAAAGAAATATATGATTATGGTAATTTCGCAATGGCAAATATTTCTTCTATTTAATGTTAGCAGGTCACAATAGTTACAGGGCGGTATATCAACATTTCTAATATCTACACCCAAAGCCTGGTATCATTAAAGGTAGTAAACTAGATGTGTTGAGGTATCACATATTACAGTCTAACACAAGAGCTCAATAGGATTCTTTGAAATACCAATAGTTGGATAAATAATCACAAATTAGCTCCACAATTACACATAATGCACCCTGCAACCACCAGAAGCTTGTTCTATCCTTTTACAGGACAAAGCGTAAAGGAATATTTTCTCTTATCAGAAAATAATGCAGACAATATAACTTTACGTGAATACCCCATTTCTAAAATAGCTTTATGATTCTGGCCACCAAATGAAAAACATTCTGAAATTAAAAAATGAGACCGAATTAAAAAGCAAAATGATAAATCAAAGGTCTTGTTAAAATTCTTCTAGTGCTGAGTCTTAAAGCATGGGTCAGTAAGAAGGGCTGAAACACACATTTCTAAGCAGCCATAAATCAAAGGATCTTATAAAAATTCTGCTGCTGTAATAAATGAGGCTCGGCGGGTTTGACCAATGGCTGTGGCTTACCGTGACGATGAGCAAAGGGTAAGGAGTGTTGGCCCGTCGTTAAAGGCTTCTAGTGGTTAAAAGACATGAAGAGAGAGGGAAGAATTTGTCATTGTCAGCTGTCACATAATATATACTTAATGACACTTTCTCTACGATTGTTAACCTGTCCTGGTGAGAAGCTTGTTAAGTTTCCTCTTGATAGTGCACGTTTTGTGGCTGATCCTTTTACATCTGTACGTCTAATTGCAATACATGGCATGTGGTACAATGGTACAACACTATCAGAAAACCAGTGCCACCTCTCCGAAGTAATTTCCACACTGTTTTCTTTCCTTCCCTTCTTTTCAATCGCATCTCCTCCCCCTTCAATAGTTACTAAGCCACATACTGCTCTGTTGGCTTGGCCTGTCCTGGCTGCACTGACGCTGTTTCCATTCAGTAGTTGGATGGAAAATTAATGAGGCAAACAACCCAGGGAATACTCACTGAAGTGCACAACATGAACTTATAAAAAATACTGGCAGTTTCATATACACACCCTATTCCCAAAAATATTCATTTTGACCAGAGGAAGCGTACCTGTGCAGTGTCACAGTTGTTATGACAGCTATTTCATTGAGCATCCACATATTAATACAATAAGATTATAATATTCTCTAAGAAATTAGCAGGAGCATGTCCAACACTTACCACAGGGGTGATTGGGCGTTTAATTGGTTTTCTTGCCTTCTCTTGAAACATAAGAAAAAAGCAGTAAAAAAAAAAAAGTCAGTACGGTGAAATTAATAGGAAGTGAGAGAGCAAAATAAAACCACATTTCAAACATACTTTGTCTCATCTTAGATAATTAAATAAGAGTTCTTCAGAAGTGGGTTAGTAAACCACAACATGGTTTTGATTCGGTAACACTGATCGGTATCTTCCACAGGGAGAGGCTCATATGCACACAATTCCACTTAAAGCAGCCTCTGACATCATGTGTTTACACGGACATAAAAGCCAATGTTGACAGCGAGTGTGACAATAGCAGTGACATCAAGGACAAAGCATACCCTCCATGCTGACGTTGTGAATGACCGGCTGGCTCCAGTGTCCATCACCGTCCTTAGAGTTGGGCTGAACACCAAACTCATACACCGTGTTGGGTTTCAGATTGTCAATGACTGTGTCACTCGTTGGGCAGGTCTGATAATTCCACTTCCTGCTCCTCTCACGATAACGAACCGTGTAGTGTCTGGGCCATGGGAGAAGCAGAACAGAATATGCAGACAAACACTACCAAAGTTTTTAACCTCAAAACAAAATCTTGGTCTCTCAAATGTGGAAACATTTTTCATGAACTGTCACAACCTCTAAATGTTTCACTGATTTGAGATGAACAAACCAGATATGCAGAAAATAATCCTTTTCATCTATCTGAAGCAGGTGGATGAGGAAAAATTATTCAGCTTCAATTATTCAGCAAGTAGTAGATATTACTCAAAGATTCAACGTGCTACTTTGGTATTTGTGCTAATAATATGTGAGGAAATTTTAGTGTTGTAGTTCTTCAGTGTGGTGGAAATTAGATCATTTTGATCATTTGTGCACTGTTGGGTAGACTGGTAGCATAGAACTGTATCACATTATATAAACATATTGTTTTCAGCATCATCAGTGTCAAATAAATGTTATAGGGCAGTGGTTCTCTAACTTTTTACAGTGGAGTACCCCCTGAAATATACTTTTTCAGCGAAGTACCCCCAACTCTCACTTCAGCATTTTTGATTTAAATGCCTAAAAAATTAGGCAAAATTTGTTCCTGTGCCAAAGGTGTCTATATATTTTCAAAACTTCGGAAACAAACAACATATATATAACTGTAATATATAAAAAAGAAACCTTTTGTGTGCAAAATATAAACTGAAAAGTGACATCTTTCATCGATAAGAAAAATAAATAAATTGGTCATTAATTAATAAATTAATAAATTATTTTTCATCAACAAAAAATAATTACTAAGCTTACCCCCTGGGCTCCTTCCAAGTGCCCCTGGGGGTACACGTACCCCACTTTGGGAACCCCTGTTATAGGAGAATCTAATCTAATGGACAGGAAGAATAAAACGGAAATCCATGTATGGGAATGGCTCACCTGGTACCACAGTGACCTGAGCGTAATACTTAGCCCATTCACCGTCTTTCTCCCCATCTTTCCTGTCCTACTATTGTCACATCTGCACATTTTTTCCTGGTCTCATGTCTTAGTGTTAATTCTTCTTCTTTTTTTTAACTTTTAGGTCCTGTTCTGTTTTCCACCAGTTCATTGTGTGGTTCCTCATGTCGCCTTCGTACCAGCATTATTCTTCCTGGTTATAGCTCGTTGTGATTTGGACACTATTCTCATGCTTCTATTTACGGATTTTGGATTTTAGTACCTCAGCCTGAGCGTCCTCTCTCTGTATTTGGACCTAGCTCTCGTGTTTTTGTTTAGATTTTAGATTTTGGGTATTTTTGGACATTAGTTGGCTCTTAAATCTGAGTTGGGTATTGTGAGTCCAGTCCTTACCATGTGACATCTACAGTGCTCATCATCTCATATAAAGGCAGAAATGCCCAAGTACATTTGTCCTTAAGTCTAGTACTTGAGTAAATATACTGAATTCTATTTACATCACATCATTTCTATGCACATTACCCCAATTGGTGACCCAGTAAACAAATTTGCATGACCCACTTGAGGTTAGACAAGAAAGTGTAAAGTATTCATAATCTCTGAGGTAAATGTTATTATTTAATTAGATTTTTTTTCTTCTTGGTGCTGAACAAATACATAATGGGTATCAGCAGTATTTACATACCATTCAGTACGACTCAGAATTTAATACATATTGGGTGAATAGTGCATATTAAATCTTAAAGAGTAGTAGAAATCCACCCTATGAGACTATTTCAAAATCTTGGTTTCCTACTGGTTAAGTAAAGACTAATGAGGAAATATAATAATTACACTGTGTAAGTATAGGACTGTACGTCCCCCCTACTGCATTATGTGTAGCTGTTAAAATTTCCCTTTTTATGTTTAGTTTATGTTCTTATAGTTAATCTTTGGTATTTTCTCTTTCATACAGTCGCGGAAAAAATTATTAGACCATCAGAAGTAATCAAAAACAGTGGTTATGCAATCAAGTACTCACTCCTGTGTGTATCATGTGACTAAAACAGACAAAAAAAAAAACATGGAATGCCTAAAAGTACTGTTTTTGGCAGTACAATGCCATAGATATTGATGTAAGAACTGAAGTGATTTTGGTTATTATCAAGAAAACCATGGAAAAAGGCTAGATATCAGCTCTTAAATTAAACTCTTATGAGCTATTTTTGTTGTTATCATTATATTTGTCCAAACAAATGTACTTTTAGTTGTACCAGGCATTAAAATGAACAAGAAATTGAAGAAAACAAGGGGTGGTCTAATAATTTTTTCCACAACTGCATTTGTGTCTTGTAAACTAGTTAAACAGAAAAAGGGAAAACGGGAAGGGAAAAATGACAGTAATATATGACATTAAATATTAAACATTAAATTCTGTGTGGGTGAACTCGCTAAACACCTGTTTCCACATTCTGTGCTGTGTTCACAATTAGTAACCTGAGACTCTTAAGGGAATCATATACCGTTCATGCAGTTATACCAGAGTTTCTGGAATAAGAGAAGGTGGAAAATGTGTGGTTTTCTCTTTTTTAGCACATTAGTGGATCTAACAATCCATGAAAGTGGTTGTTCTGTGGCATCATATATACTTTATGTGTGATGTTATGTAAACTTACCCATCCTCAAGACAGTCATTCATCACATTGCTCTCATAGGGGGTTTTCAGCAGAGTCCCCCAGGAAAGCAGAACTGAAGTGGGTGTCACTGACCCAATCACCAAGTGTAGAGGCTTCTCCAGTTCCACTTTACCTGAGGAAGTTATATGAGTTTGTTTGTTTGTTTTTTTTTCCAATATATGTCCACCAAACAGCCCAAGTGTAAACAAATCATGTCACTTTCACCATGTCACCTGAAAAATGTGAATATCTTGTCTATAAACCCAATACCTGTGCACTGCTTTTTCACCTCATTGACTGGGATGGGCTGGACTGCAATAAGGTACTTCGGCTCAGCATCTAAAAGCATAAAAACAAACCTGAGTTTAGGTAGATTGTAGCACAAAGGTTGAAAGAAGTAGCTGAATGGAAAAGGATGACTTTCAGAAGCAGCTTCATAATAACACCACATCCTTGATCAAAATCTACAGGGACATAGATTAAGTGTGGGAGAACCACAGAGACAGATTCAGTAGATTATTATAACTGTTTTAAAGATACAGAAGAAAAGATTTAAGCATCTAAATATGTAATTAATAACAAAGTAAACATAGATACTGTATGTGAGTTGCAAACTGTGAATCTAGTATTACCTGAAATAAATGGATTTTATCATTTAGCCTAACAATACTGACCTTATGAGCAGACATCATTTTATCCTTAAAAACATCAATATATGCATTTGATTCCTTATGTCACAGGTGTCAAACATATGGCCCGTGGTCCAAAACCGGCCCACAAAAGGAACCAATCTGTAATGCACATGTGTAAATGATAAACTGAAACATAATATTGTTAAAATTGCACTTTAAAAATTTCAGGTTGTTCTTGTTATTCAAATGTTTAAGGAAAATTTGAAGATGTAAACATTTTCACAATTTAATTTGACTTTTTTCACTGTTATTTTACAAGTCCGGCCCACTTCAGATCACATTGAGCTGTATGTGGCCCCTAAACTAAACTGAGTTTGACACCCCTGCCTTATGTCATTGTATAAAAACACTCATGAACTGCCCTTCTTACCAAACTCCGTCTCGTAGGGCTGTCCATTCTCAGGCAGCTGGATGAACTGTTTGGAGAACATGCTGCTACCATAACCCAGGATGTAACCTTCCAGCTTGGTGTCAGCATTAGGACGCAAAAACTTCAGCACAATAGTGTCTCCAGTCGCGTTGATGCGGACTTTCATGTTCTGACGTCTCACTGGGGAGGCAGGAAAAGATGTAATTATTCCATTGGATTGACTTTAAAAGTAACTGTGTGTGATGTTTTTAACAAAAATGACAGGAAATGAAAACACATATACATACATATTATAAGTAACAGAGTAATTGTGTAAGTAGTCATAATAGCGCCATAAATTGCAGTATTTACAACTCTTCAACTAACCTCCCTATTAGACATGTCTATTAAAAGCACATATTACAGTTCGCATAGTCACAGCAATGCATCTATTTTAACAACCTGTCCCTTTCCAGATTCAACACTTAAATTCATTCATTCATTTTGCACACATGCTGCACGCTTAAGGTGTCTACTGAGGTGTAAGTTTTACTGCAAGTTTTTACTGAAAGCCGAGTGGTGATTTTATTAAGCCAGCCTAATAACACTCCTTACTGTGTGCCTTTAATCTGGGTAAGTGCGGCCCTTTTTTTTCAACAAGGCAAACATTAAGGATTCAGCATGTAAAAGTACCATAAAATGTATATATTGAGTCTTATACCTGAGGTTTATGTGGGCCAGTGATATGTTTATACTCTTGGAAGTGGCCTTAAAATGTTTTTAACGATATTGTAAAAAAAAAAAACATTAAACACCAGTCAGAATTGCCTTCAAAATTCCAACATAATCACCTTCATATGGTCATGGAACTCATATCAGGCTATATCAGGATACTATAGGATGTAAAATATCATTGACAAAAATGACAATCATACCCTAAAAATGACACAAGTGAAGGATATACTCTACACAGGTATGATCATTTCTGTGGGTAACACAATATAAAGTGCAGTTACTGTAATTGAACATGCAATACTACATATAACATGCAATAATTTGTTTACATTTCGGTCATTTCTCCACCTCTTCCATGGTTACTTATTTATTATTATCTGCCCTTTTCTCTGTTTTTTCTATTTCTATTTTAAATGTGTGCATTTTTTTTATGTTCATTTAACCCATAAAGACCCAAACATCCACTGGCGACCAAAATCATTCACAAGTATAAAATGTTTGATATGTGCTGATCCACTTATTCTACTAATAAATGTAAATAATTTGTGTAAAATACAGTTTGTCATCTTTTCATGGTCATCAGATATGACCCATTTGGACGTTCAGAGGCTCCGTAGCTACCATGGAAACACCGTCATCTTCTACAACATTGATGCACCAGTAAAACCCATGGACTTTGATCAATGACAGTGGATGGAGACATTTATTTTATGTTCAGTTAATGATACACTTTGCAGAAAAAAATAATGTATTTTTTCAGTTTTCTCTGTTTTGGATATAATAACCCTCAATTTCAATCTGAGTTTTTATGAACATCTACATCATCAATACATTAAATATAAGAAAATACCTGATTTTCACTTAGAAATGCAAAATACAGAGGACAATATTGGAGTAAATGGTGATAAATCACTTAAGAAAGGTTAAAAATAGAGAAAAAATTCTTTTGGGAACTGCCACAAAAGTTGCACTGGGTCCTTATGGGTTAATTTCACTATGGATCCCGTGGATTGCAATTTTGATCATCACCCCAGTGTTGAATGACAATAAAAAATCTTGAATGGGCTTTGCTGTACTGGTAACATCAGCAAATATCACTTGTTTATTCAAGTCGAAGAAGAGTACATGTTCTGAACAAGCACAAGGAAAAATGATTCAATTTTGGTGATGATTGGGGAGGGGGGTGACTGATCTGCCTTGGCGGAGGTCTGCGCTCTCAGAGTGCTTTTCTAGTTCAATTTGAAATCAGCCTATGGTGCAAAATAAAATGTAATCATTCATTTCTATGAAAGGCATCAGAAATAAAGTTAGGGGCCTGCTTTGAAAATGTATGGAGTTGAAGATAATGGAGAAGGTATTATATAATATATGAAATGTAAGGAGAAAAGTAAAAAGATATGAGGAATATAAATATGCGAGGACTGTACAGATACCAGAAATATCTGCACTCGTAAAGTATAGAAGTAACTCTCCTCTTCTTAGTCTTAAGGTACAATAATATCAATGTAAGTGGTTGTTTAACAGATTTTAACACTTCAGGATACAAGAAGCAGACATTCCAGACAAGAAAAAATAGTCATTCATGTATCATTTAAGAGTTTTTAGGATGTCATATTTGCATTTTGTTGATGCTATATAAGTGTTATGATCATCATTTGCATTCTTCAAATCAAACCTAGTGAGCTTTCAAGCAGCTCAAGGATACTACAGTAACAAAAACTCAAATCTGGACATGCTAGCAATTACAACACACATGGTAAACAGCATCAGAAAAGGGCGATTACCACAGCTGGATGACTCATGACTGACAGATGGCCTGCTCACATGTAAAACACTAAATAAGCCCACCGGCGCAGACTTCCATGATAAATGTGACATGTCTGTCAAATGAAGTCCATTTCTGATGATTTGCTGTTCTGCCTTCACTATATTAAGCGTGTTTTAATTCAATCATGGGTACATTCTCTAATCACATTAAAATTAAATGGTATGGGTAATCTCGATCATATTTTCGTCTACTCTTTTTCCATCATTTTTATTCCATAATGGAAATGACAAATGAGTCTATGTGGGCTTGAAATTCCACCTCTCATAGTCTAAACGGCTTAAAAACTGGATTATGGCTTGTACTATGCACTCCTCGCACATGTCCTTGGCTCATATTTCAGTGTTAAATGAAATAGTGGAACTTTGCATGAGGAGTAATGCCAACAGCTGGCAGATGCCAAAACAGACACTAAGAGTGAAGGAGAGGGAAGCCCTGTCGTTAAAAACCCCCTAATTCTTTTCAAGCTACGTCTTTCCTATCAAAACTGCATTTGTTTTGGTTCGCCTATCAATATTTCTGATAAAACAAGAGCGAAACCAACTCAGAGGGAGAGCTCTCTCAATGTATGAAACATTAGGAAACTTCTGGCAGTGTGTTTTAAATTCTGGTACAAGCATAAGCTGGCTCCATCCCACAACAATCCTTCCAAAGCCCAACCATTTGGCCCACACACTGCTCAGGGACTGTTAAGACTTATCAGTATTTCCAGAGTAAAATGAATAAAGCTTTAGGAACGAGTCCAGTCAAAGTCTTAATAATCAATCAACTATAGTACAAAGGAAAACTATTGACATTTAGCTAGCCAGAAAAATTGCTAAGCCGCAAAGTCTTATTGTTTGTGTATATGTATCCTACAGCGAGTCTTTTCCGACAAATAGTGAGGATAATGATTGATTATTTGAGCAGAAATTCTTCCTGAGGGTAGCTTTACTGATGACTCTGACCCTGTCAAGATCATGAGATCAGTGATTTATTACCTCAACAAATGATATATAACTACACTCTAATTAAATCCATAATCTTATCCATAATATCCATGATATCTATCATAGGCATAAATTTACAACAGCATTAATTATCAGAGCATGACAATAAATAACTTTTACATTACTCGTTTTTCCTTATTGTTATCCTCATATGTACATTATTAAATTGGTAACTGTCTCTGGAGTTTTATCATCCAGTTCAGGTTGAATGGTTAACCTCACAAGCCACCGTGAAGCTTGTCAGGTATTGGGGTACTAAATGTATAAATATGGGTGTATTTTCCATTTTTCTAACATTAAATTCCAACTGGCATTGAGCTCTTCTTGCTAATAAACTTTTGTTGGCTTAGAGTAAGTGCACAGTGCATACTTTTTATTATACCCATGCACCCATGAGGTACTTTTATTTACTATTAAACAGAATATAATTATGCCACAGCAAACAATGGATCTATACTCATGTATGACATATTATCGTCAGTGCAATGCCCACACACTGTACTGTAAATCTCACTGTGAATACTTACACTGTCATTAAATAAATATTATGACATAAGCTGTCAATCCCTCTCATGCAATCAATCAGCAATTAAAAGTTAATCCATCATAACGCTGGGAGAAAGCCAAAAATATGCAAGATAATTGCAAACAATGCCACATCATTCAATAAACAGTTCACCATTGTATTCCTCTTGTTTTGAGTGTGTAATCCTTCTGGCCAGAAAAGGAGAAACACCCTTAAACTGGAAACACAAACTTGGCTCATGGCAGCGGCTCTCTTGGATCCTCAGCAGTGATGGATGATCCTCCGGGAAAGGGAGTAGGTTAATGGGGTTGTCAGCAAAACACACTCACTTCACTTTCAACTGCAGTGCAACAGGATATTTTTAAGTGGATTTGTTGTCTGAGAATAAATGTTAAACAGCACGGACTTGTGCATATAAAATATGTGCAGTTTTGGCATCCGTTTCCACATGCACTTTACTTCCTGACATTATCTAACGAAACAAATCATCACCCTTGGCAGCTCCCTTATGCTCCACTGTCTCTGTCTTATCTTCTTTCAAATGAGGAGGTGGACTGCATGAAAGCAAGCACTGTGAGAATAAATACACTGAGATCATCTCAAGACTTTTCCATTGAGCCTGATGTGTAAACTAATGAACTATAAATACCCAAAGCCTAAAAAAAAAAGCTTGCAGCATGACTACAAGGATTGTTTTGTTTTCAAAATATGCAATGGAAAAGAACTTTTTTTTTTCTTTGTTGAAATTAATGTGCTAGTTTTGGTGGATGCAGTGACAGAATAATGAAGTCATGTCAGTTTGTCTTGAGTCACAACCGCTGAACATCACAACTGGGCTCCACAGACTGTAAATCCCCCTAAACCAAATGAGGCTATAACTCCTCATAGTTAGTACAGTGTATTTCCCCACAAACCCTATGTATCACACACTTCTGCAATTATAGAATCAATTAAACTGACTCTCCTTCAACATCACATACAGTTCTGCCTTCGCGTGCATGCTGCCTTAAGTCTTAAGAGTGATTTTATGCAGCTCTGGCGTACAGTATTTTGGCCTCTCAGGTTTCGGTCCTGGAAGAGCTGAGGTAGAATGGAGATTTGGTTTCCAGTGATGTGAGACAGAGACAGATGTTTTATGGACTTTGGTAAAACAGTCACCTTCATTTAAGGCAATGAAGTGTGAAAACACCTGAGGCCAGTGCCAGCCAGAGCAAAGAGAGTCTGAAATAAGTGAATTGGTGAGAAAATGACATTTGGACTGACCTATACTGGCTTTAATGGGGAATACCCAGAGTCTGCAGACCATCTACAGCAGGGTCCTCTTTGATCCTTTCCTGTTCTGGCTCAGATGAGGGAGACCAGCACTCCTCACCTTGCAGCCCATGGACAGAGCCATGTCTGGGATCGAACTCCCACATTTTTCTCCACCTTGGCCGCTTCCACACTGATCTCTCCGTTCTCCCACTATATATATCCACTTGTCAGACTCAACTCGGCTACAGCTGTTTTCCATTCCCCTGTGGCTCTGCTTCATTCCATCCTTCACCTTCTTCGCTCAATCTCTGCCTTCCTATATGTGTCACCAGCCATCTTTCCACCGACCTGATCCTCCTCCTTTCTAACTTCCTAAAAATGTTTTGATTTCATCTATCTTGTTCTCTGTTTTCTTCTACTTTTTCCCCCTCTTCCCACATTTCCCTTCCATTAATCTGTACATGCCAGTGGACATGTTTTGTCTGGCTCAGTAGTAGTTTCCTGAGCTGCATATTGTTCTAGACTGGGTTAGCTCTAAGTGTTTTTATATCAAAAACATTAACAGTGCATAGACATGTCATCAGTGTATTATCATATCAATGCCACAAGAAGTCAAACACACTTCAACATTCAACATTTTCATCCAAAATCACTATCCAAGAAGAACATAGATACAGGCAGTTAGGTTTGTTCCAAAAGTAAAAACACACACCTTCTTTCATCTGACTTCCAACGCTGCACACTGAAAACTGTCTGTAAGCGAAGTTCAGCCAGCAAGCTACAAAACAGAAGAAACCTTTTCTCCTGTATTTACCTCTTAATAATGATTCCAGTCTTCTCACCTCAAAGCACTTTTACAAACATTAACGTTTTCAGAGGGAATCCAAGTTTATCTCAAAGAAAATACACTGAGTGGGAAGGAAAATCTGAAATTTAAAGGCAGGAATATAGTGTGTATCCATGTGAGTGTTTGCGTGTAGGATAATGACAGAATATGGAAAAAAGCTTGGGGAAAATGTGCTATTTTCTGAGAATACTGTGAGAAATCAAACAGAGGAGTCTCACTAGTATTCACTAGAAATCCCTTATTAAAGAGTCTGGTTTTAGGGTTTTTTATGGCCTGTTGGCAAACACACACTGCATGCTGGAGCAGAGATTTAAAGATCTGACACTGCGTTTGTTCAAAGTGGAAAGAATATACCCCAAAGAGTAATTAGGATTTTCCCTGAACATGATAACATTTGTGTGACCTAAAGCCATGACTGAATCATCATATATTTATTATTGGGCAATTGCACTGTTTTTAAGGGTTGTATTGTGCTGCAGAAGAGAAACAATGTATACAAAGCAGTTAGTGAGAACAACTTGCCAATTACATTTTATATAAAGCTGTCAGGTGGCTCTAAAGGAAAGTTTATTTGGCTTTGATGTGGGTTCAACACAACAGCACTGTGTTGATGCCAACGTCTTCTACATGGCTCTTGGATCAGAATCCCACATGGATCCCTTGACAATTACAACTGAACTCTGTTTGAGCTGCCAGTTTTACTGGGTTCATGCACATTTGGAAACCAGAGGTGATTGTAATAAGCTCTGTAGTAAAGGGCTGTCTCTAAAAAGTTATCTTTAAACAGACTTTGCGGCTGTTGTTTCTTAATAAGACAGAAATCGCTTTTACAAACTGACATCACTCTGAAACATAGACAATCACTCTGTTCATACACAGAAAAAGCAGCAAAACCCAAGGTTCTGCCTTGTTAACTTCCACAGACAAAGAGAAAAGGATAAGGAAAAAAGAGCTCACACAGCAAAACAATTGTTTACAAAAATCACTTTACATGCAAAACTGCAGGTATGACTTACCTCTGCTCCTGCTGGGAGTGGAGGGACCAGACAGAACTATACCAGCAATGAAGAGAAGGATGAACAGAAAGCTGTTGGAGTGCTGCATACTCATCCTCATCATCTCTACTGTGGCCGGTTCAGGTGCAACAAACTTCAGAGGTCTGAATGAGTTCAGGATTCTCACAAGAGGAGGAAGACACAAGGAAATAAGACGGAGTCACTGAGTGTTGGCTCACTGATGAAACAACTCTTTGACAACAGGTTAAATGTATTTGTGCTGCAGCTGCAGGAGTCACACTGCGGATGTTTGTGGAGAAGCTGGGCTACTTCTCTGAGATGGAGGCTCTTTGGACTAGTGCAGCTCAGTGGACTGGACCTCTGGATGCAGAACTCTGCTCCAGCACCATCTATACCTCTAAAGTAGAGGGAGGGGACTGATGGAGCTGGACACACCCACTCTCCTTACCCTCCCCCTGATTCCCTCTTCATTCTCTACCTCACACTCCTTTTCTCAGAGTAAAGAGATACATTTTTCCCGCCCTCTCTGATTTCTGTTTTTATTCTGTGCTCTTTTTTTTCACCACTTAGTCTGGCACATTCACAACAATTCTGCTTTTCATCTGTGTGGGTCGTTTAACGCTTTTCGTTGTGTCTTTCGCTTTGACTACCTGCTTATTCAGCTCGGCCATGTTTCTGTCATCTGGGTCCATGTGTGTGTTGGACTCAGTGATAATTCAATCCCTCTGTTTTCCTCTAATTACTTGGGTATCCTAACAGTTCAGTACAAACCTACTTTGGCTTATAGTGCCTGCTGCATCCCCCACTCTTTACTCATCAACACGTCACTCTGTATACATTTGTACATGCAACCAAGTATTTATTGAGGACATTCATTTCATGTTATCCAGAAGATGTATTCAAACCCTTTTACTTGTGAAAAGTACTCCAAATAAAGGATTCTGCATTTACAACCTTATGTAAGTAAAAGTATGTAGGTAAAATGAACAAAAATTAAAAATAAAATGTTGTCAGTGTTTTACTATTAGACATGGTGTGGTTCCATTCTACATGTTTTAATCTTAGTGCTGTAGATATGTAAGGTTATATATAGTGCTGGGTGGCTGCGAGAACAACATAGCTTCAAACTCAAGCTGCAAATGCATTTTCCAACTAATTCAAGGTTTTAAGAAAGTCTTCCAGAGCCAAATTCTGTAGGGAAAGGATTGTGAAAAAAACTCACTTCCCTTCTGCAGCCACATTAAAACATTAAATCTAATATTGATGTTCAGACATTGTTTCATGCTGTTAAGGAAGTGAAGTCACTGAGTAGAAGCACCACGTCCAGGTCACATAGAACAGAATCTGTTAAGCGATTAGTAATTACAGCTGTCAATCATGTATTTAACCCGCCCACCCATCTGAAAACACTTGTGATAGACAGAATCATGACATCCTTTTTTCAGAAAAAGTGTAAGTATATCAGAATTTGGTTTACCTTGGCATGTTTTGACTACCGTCTGCAGTCTTCCTCGGAAAAAAAGACTAGTTTAATAGTATCAAAAACAAGCCCAAATGAACCTAATCAAACCATCATGTAGTATATTTTCTACAAACACAAGTAAGGAGTAGATGCACGAGTCTTGTTTCCTTTTAGAAAACTTGAATTAAAACACGCTTAAAAGTAATAATAGAATTTTAAAGCATTATAAAAAGCTGTAGTTAAAGGTTATTTTCCTTGTATTTTACCCACCCTAATACACATACACAGTACCTAGCATAGTGTAACACACAATTTTTCGCGCAATTAGCTTAGAAGTTTGTCCCTTGGCGCTTGCGGTTGAGCTACCGTAAAGTATGTTGATTGTGTGTCGTAAAAAGAAAAACAGTTAAACAGGACTCTCGTTGCAGTTATACCCGGTGTCGATTGTGTTTTATTTATCACAACCACCTGTATCCAGTGGACCTTCCCTCAGTTACATTAGCATTAGCATTAGCCATTACTATTAGCACATAGCAGTGGGCTGTCAACATTGTGGTCAGTGGCACAGACTTAACAGAATTAACCTCTTATATATGTACCTGTTTTAATGGCAGAGGAAACCCATGTGGCGCTGAGAGGTCAAGGAAACTCAACACGGAAAATAAAGAGTATAATTAACCCTCATTAATAAAATATCATAAATATATTAAACCCTAATTATACAAACTTTCAAAATCGGCAAATTTGGACATAGATGGTTTTCACTGGACAGTAAAAGGATGAAAAAGTGTTGGCAGACAAATGTCATATGTAGTGAACATAAATGGGAACATTAAATAAAAATGCTGAAATAGTATATTACATTTGGTAAAAAGGCATTAAAGGTATTTGTATATTCCACCACTGATTTCATTTATGGAATCATTATGTCTGTTTCTACCTTGAATCTTTATATTATGTAAAATTAACCCGTAAAGACCCAAGCATCTATCACCAACCTAAAGCATCTACTCATCTAAACTGTTTAATACCTGTTGATCCACTAATTCTATCAATACATGTAAATAATTTGTGTAAAATGCAGTTTGTCATGTTTTCATAGTCATCAGATACGACCTATTTGGATGTTCAGAGGCTCCGTAGTTACCATGGAAACACCGTCAACTTCTTCAGCATTGATTCCCCAGTAAAACCCATGCGGTTTGATCAATGACAGTGAATGAAAATGCTTGGTTTATGTTCAGTTAAAGACGTATTTACCTGTAAAAGTCACTTTTTTGATACAATAACTCAACTTTAATCTGAACTTTTATGAACATCTTCATCCCCAATAAATTAAATATAGGAAAATGTATGATTTGTATTGATGAAATGCAAAATACAGAGGATAATGTTATAATACATGCTGATAAATCACTTAAGAAAGGTTAGATATAGAGAAAATTTCATTTTGGAACTGACACACAAGTAGCACTGGGTCTTTATGGGTAAAGTCCATTTATTAGTGTTAAAGTTTCAGACCACACAGAGTAAATAACCTTCCCCATAATGTCATACAAACACAAAACACACTCTACTCAAGAGAATTTGAAGAGTAATTGGAACAGTCATATAAGCCATGTGCATCCAAAAAGTTATGAGTATACGGAAAAGGCTTCCATTATATCCCATGGAAACAATGTCTCTCATCATCCTATCTATAAATATATTTGCTGCCAGCGACAAAAAAACACGTAAGCTTCACATGCAACACAGACCATCTAACAAAAACCTACCATAGTGGGACAAGACTGCAGTGATACGGTAAAGGCAAACACATGGTGACAGTTTTTATGAGCCCTCTTTGAAGTCACAGTCACACTATATATTGGTATTTATTGTTTACTTCTGCATCTGTTTGTCCACTAGGTTGTACATGTTTCCTGGAGCCAGTTTTAGTCCCGGTCAGCCAAGAGTCTCCGCCAGAACCAGGCCTCAAGGACAAGAAGTGTGTACAAGTGTGCTCACATGTGCCTGTGTGTATTCCAGCATCTCCACCCTCCAGTGCACTTGATTATATCCCACATGTCATCGCACGAGACAGGAAATGATGTCGCCTGCCAGAGGAGGTGTGTCTACCAAGGAAGTCCCTAAACAGATTGGAGTGGAACCCCGGCCTATCATCACGCCAGAACACATTAAAGATGCATTCATCATATTCTGCAGTCTGTGATAAAAGAGTTTGGAAAGTGATGAGATTGACCTCGCTTGAACTGCAGATGGGAATTTTTGAAGTGTAACTGACATTCAAGTGTGGGAGGTGTTTTTAGTTCATTTGCTCATCTCCAGTTCATCTTGCATCATCTTCCTCTTTCCCCAAATTCTACAGCAGTGTTTCCCAAACCTTTTTTTCCCTGTAAATCCACTTTTTTAAAATAACAATCACAACTCAGCCACAAGAGGCTTTTTTTATAAATCCTTGGGGAATTGAATTTGCGTGTAAATGAACATCGCTGAGTATTTTTACGGCTATTTCTACCTTATTACCAACTTTTTCAACCTGTGGGTCATGCACAAAAAAATGGTTTGCAGATTCATTCTGAATGGGTTGTGTAAGTGAGGTACCATAACTTCTGATCTGAAGTCAGAATTTCTCCAGCATATCAGGATTTTGAGTTATGTAAAGGTCTAAAAATCATATATGAATGCACCAGAGCCTTTTATCATGTATTCACAATCTGAACAAAGTATGTGCGAAGATGGTCAAATTTACTTATACACATGAACATCAACCCCAGTGAGGAATAAACCATAGTAGTAGCAAAGCTCATTAACAGGCGTGACCTTTTTTTTTTTGTGCTTGCAGGTTGTGACAGTTTCCTGCTGGGTATGGTTAGTAATCGCCTTCATGTTAGGTTTGAAGCTCCTTGATACCCTGCTTCCAGTTCAGAAATATCCTGATGAAATTGTTCATCATTGTCATCTTGTCTTCAACTAGCTGATCATAATTTAGGGCATCAGGTTTTTCAGTTTGCAGCACTATTAGATGAGATGAGATTAGATTAGATTTGAAGAAAAAGTGTGCATGCATAAAGATAGTGCAAAAAACAATATAAAACAAGTGGTGCCTTGCATCAATACAGCTGATGTCATGTCTGTGCGTGTGCTGAAAGCATTACAGCATGTGAACCAGTTCTAAGGGACTCCCTAGCCCAAAATGAGCATAGTAGGTCCTCTTTAATGTATGCATAGTGATTTTTTAATCAATAATATTAAGAGTTTGATCTTTTATAATTGTTAGTTTCCCCTGCTCTATCTCGTCTCTTGATGCCTTTTCATCTCATTTTTTCTTCTAGTATAATGTCCTAAAATATAATTTTTTTTGCTCTCTGTCATAACCAGCCTTTAGCTCCATGACTGATTAAATGAGTGTCAGTGTGTGTGTCTCCCTTAAGGACTTCAGAATTCTGTCTTCAGTCTCACATCACTGCACGAACAGCGATCTAACAGCAGGGAAACCGGGAACTTTTATTTCTTCAGTTCTTGAACCAAAAAGGGCAACAACAAAGTATGAAAGCAGCATGAGATTTTTTTTGGACTTAAGATCTCCTGCTGCTCTATCACGTAGTGACAAAGCGCTCAAGGGTTAAAACAAGTCTATGATCAAAAAACATCTGACTTCAATGCTTTCAAGTACTGGGACCTCCCCATCTCTCCAAATCAGCCAACAGTTACTCAGAGATGAATAGAATAAATGTTGAACTTCGATTATTACTCACAAATAATTGCGTATGTTATGTTTCTTCAAACATGAGAATTGTGTTACAGAGTTAATAATCACAAAAAAATCTTGTCATGATTTTAAAATAAAGTTGGATATCATTGCTGCGGAAACCTCGTTTTTGGTCCTTTTCTTTTTTGTCATAAAACGATTCTCTTGGTCAGTCTTCACGGTTTTAGAAAGATTAAACCGATGAAAAGTGCTGAAAACAGCTTCATTCAAACTTCATTTATTTAGAATATACATAATTTTTCCAGTTTCCTGAAAAATAACTTTTAGATATAAGAGGTTTCCACTCGACAGTGATGAAATGAGAGATTTTACTATGAAATGCATCTACAGGACTTTAAAATGAGACAATTTACAGTTTCTTAAAGCTTGTAGTGACTGAACATACACAGAGGCTTTTGAGGTCTTCAGGCTGTCCTCACTTTAGCAAACAAAAAGAGGGACTAGTTTCATACTTTGATTGCTAATTGTTATTTTCATGCACTGATTAATTTCCTCAATCCTTCATAGCAAATTTAATTGACAACTCAAAATCTCTTTCTATCTTGAAATCGTGGCTCTTTAATCATCCTTTCCATTTTCTGGTTTATTCTCCTTTTGCTGTCTTTGCCCTTTCATGGCTCTTCTTTCCTCTCTCTGGGTTTTTGAAGGATGAGGAGGACAGATGAGAACAGCTGAGGCACATTGTTCTTGCTCTGCTTTTGTCATCACAGATTTGCCATTCTTTTCTTTCTTTTTATAGTTTTTCAACACATCATCAGCTCCACCAACATGCACCATCCAGACAGAAATGTGTGTCAGTGGACGGGTGGAGAAGGGTGAAGTGGATCTCACAAACTCACCTGGATTTACAAGTTCAGATACTCACCAACACATATCAGTTTGTGTAAAGTAGATGATTTCCTGGAAACAGCAATAATTTCTCTTCATCTGGACAATGTGCTCCTTAAAGAGGCATGATCCGTAGCTTAAGTGGAAAATGTTTCTTCGGTTTGCAGTGAATTTTGGTCTTTTCTAAAGCAAGGTCAACCAAGGCCTCACCGGAATCTCAATCAATATAAAACAGACATGTTAAAATTTTAAGGTTGTGCCTTTTTGTTCTCAACTTCTTCCCTCCAGTTGGTGCAGGCGATTGGAAAACATTTGCCACTGAGGCCAAGAGGAGAAGGTCTTTCACAGCTCAGTCGAGTGTGCAAGTTTCCTCACTTGGACTGGTTGTGATTTTGAGTATGGAAAAAGACAATGATTTAGATTTTTTCCACTCATTTTTTCCAAAGGCTGTTTCATCTGCTGATGCCATGAAAGAAATAGCTTATTAAGTTGCAGTGTTCCATACCAGGTCAGAGTAGTTTGAGGATAATAATGTTGCAGACATTAAACAACACATACTCATACTCTTCATACTTCACCTTCACCAATCACTACATCACACCGTAGGAATCAGCTTCCTCTGTTATCACTATTCTCTCACATTTCTTTATTATAATGTCAATACTGATACATGTATTGAATGAAAGCCTTGCTCCATTTTTGGAAATTTATTATGTGCCTGTCAGGGTGTGTGGTAGTGCAGTAAGTCTGGTTTTTCTGCCAGATAAACGGGTTCTGCATTCTGTAGAAAAGTGGAAAATATGATGTATGGAATGAAATATTCGCACAGTTCCTCAGGTCATAATCTTATTCAGTCACACTTATTCATAAAGTACTGCACATATGTACAAGCTTTGGTTCTCTTGTGTATACTTGCACTTTATCATACAGATCACTCTGTCATTTTGTCTGATAATAATGTTTTGACATGAATCTTAAAATCGCAGCAGTACCTGGATCAGTCCTGAGGATGACTTCACTGATGATTACTGTAACAGTTGTTGTGGTTGTTGCTCAACAGCTACAGAATGCCTCACATCCTCCCCCATAGACGAGGTGACTAACACACGTGTGTCCTTCCACACATGCTGAGGTTATTTAAAAGTGAAAAAAACAACCTATTTAACATGGCAGCTGTTGATCGGTATGTTCAGGATCTTCACATTTACACCACAAGACAATTCCCATTGGCATGGGTCACAAAAATAAAACAACCACAATATAATGATTTTTGATGGACAGACAGCTGTTATTGCCAACTCCCATGTGGCAATATGTAATTTTTTTCTGGAAAGCCATGGGGGACAGCAGTGCTATGGATGATAGAGCGCAAGGATTTAGGGGGACCAGAGGACAGAAAAGAAGAGACAACTGAGAAGAAAAAATATAATTCAAGCACTCAGAGTGAATGACCAAAGGCTCAATGTGTTTCTCATTTTGTGTGCCTTTTTTTGTGCCTGTGTGTGTGCTCACTGTGCCTGTGTAATATGCAGACTTTATGTATGCGAGTGCACTTCTCAGGATGGATCCTCCATCTGAAAGATAAATAACCACATTACATGGGAGGATCAGGCATGCAGCTTAGAGCTGACAGCAGATAGGATAGTAGACAAATCCACAGGAATAAAGCACGAATCTGGCAGCAGAAAAACACACAGATGTCGGTGTCATAAAAGTCTCACTTTTTTTTTTTTTTTTACTTTTTTTTTGCTCTGCTACTGCTCTGTTATTTCACTCCCAATAGTTTTAAAAAAAAAACCTGCAAATGGGATGTACAGTGGAAGCAGATTGTCTTCATAATACATAAGCACTTCCTATTGTAAAAAGAAGATAATTTCCTAAATAAATGCTCTCTTTCTAGAAGTTATTCTGTCTGTTAAATATAATGTTTCAGCCAGGAAATGATCAGTTTAGTGTAAAAGGAGAAAGCACCTCTAAATCTGATGAATAAATAAGTGGTAGTTTCTGAGTGGACCATAGTCGGGTGGTCTAACATCCTTTAAATTTGTTTAGCCCAGTCTCAAAAACCCAACTGGTACCTATGGGCTGTCCCAGATGAAAAACGACAAAATGCATCAACATTGTTGGTTGTGGCTTAAAACAAAAACAGAGGTCCTATGTCAAACCGCGACAGAAGTCAACAGATCTTGGGACCAGAGACAATAAGGGAAAGTTGGAAAAATGCAGAACGATCATCTCACAGTGTTAAAACTGTTGTGATGTCTGTCTTCACAACAACAATAAGAATTTACCATAAAACAGCAAATTGATCAATTGTAATACATAACTATATTTAAGCTTAAAATACTGATCTCAAATTTTCTATGCAGAATTTTCATCCCAAGTTTGTCTCTTTTCCACAGTCTCCACCAGGTTCACATACTCTGCCTCTACTTTGGAGTTAATTCCATACACATAAACACCATTTTTACCTCCACTAAGGAGGTTATGTTTTTGCCGGTGTTGGTTTGTCTGTCTGTCTGTCTGTCTGTCTGTCTGTCTGTGTGCAAGATAACTCAAAAAGTTGTGGATGGATTTGGATGAAAATTTCAGGAAATGTTGATACTGGCACAAGGAACAAATGATTAAATTTTGGTGGTGATTGGGGGGTGGGGGGGTGGGGGGCACTGATCTGCCTTGGCGGAGGTCTGTGCTCTCCGAGTGCTTTTCTAGTTTTAACAATGTGATCATAAGCTTAGCATTATTTTATTGTTTACAATTATAGAGGCACCTAGATAAGATTTGTGATGTCATTTTGTGTCAAACTCAGGTTTATCAGGTTTATTAGATCAATGACTGCAAGAAACTGATAAGGGGTTATCTCTTCAAACCCTAAGCCCAACATGATCCACCTGGACTTTTTTTTTCTATTTTGACCATAAAAAGGTTAGAAAATAGACTGTGAGTGAGTTCGTCTGTCCATTTTGCCAGAGCCCTTTTTTTCCAGATCATTCAAAATCTAGAAATCATTTACAATTTAGTGCATGTTATAATTCTGCTACACAGCTTCTTCTCCAGCTTCTAGCACAGGCATGACTGAAATTACCATAATGACCCAATAAAGCCAAAAAAGTGCAACGGCTCAAAAACTGTTGGAATTTTTCCAATTGTACAAATGGTGAAGAAGTTACAGCCATCCAAAGTGCATATGTGCAGGGTGTGTCAGCAATGACACGTTAGGTTTTAAAGGGTTAATTGGGGCTATTACCCTGCTGTAAAAACTGTTTCTGAATCTGTTTGTCTGTGAACGCAGCACCCTGAATCTCCTGCCAGAGGGCGGCAGCTCAAACACCCGGTGTCCTATGTGTGTACCGTCTCTCATGATTCTGCATCCCCTCTTGAGGCAGCGGGTGCTGTACAGTAGAGGTCCTTTAGGGAGGGAATTTTAGTATATGTTGTATCATTTGTCCTTTATGGAGACAAATGTGCACTCACTTATGTCGTTCTGAGTGACTGTGACCATTGATCTATTCTGTCTGGATTGGTTGTATTTTTGTTCCCCACTTTCAGTATCTCACCGTCCTTGTTTCCTGTCTCTGAAATATCAAACTATTCCCATACAGGATCCAAAGACACTAAAGTATAACCAAAAAAAAAAAGTCAATGAAAAGTATGCATGATTTAAAGGCAAACAGACCTTGCTCAGTGAGGTGTGTCATTAACCACCCAGCAATCATATATTACAATATATATTGCTTTGTCTGCGATTCCATCAGTCCATTAAGAATTCAAATGTAAAACCCAGACCAGTCAAACAGGGAAGGAGCATCACTGATAATAGTTAAAACAGCAGATCTTTATGTGTTACACATCATGATTGAAATCACAAAGCAGATGCACTTGATGCTTAAGTCATTTTCAGGCTCCAACACATTGAAAACCACTCACCTCTTCCTATTTTCAAATAAAAAGCCAGCATCATATTTAAAGCTGAAATAATGTTTTATGATGGAACGTTGGCTCACTTTCGTAGGTCAGCCTTGTACTGTACATGAGTCTTGCAAAAAACTTGGTCAGTCTGCACACAACAGAGTGAGCAGAGGAAGCAGCCAGACGCCAAAGGATAAACTGTTTGTATTATTACACAAATGCATGACTGCATGCTTCAATCCTTACCTGCACCACATTGTTTGTATGATTGCAAAGGTTAACACTGCATGTTTGCACTGTAATTCTTTCTGTAGACATAACATGCACACTGCAAGATGATGTTTGCTTTCACTCTGGAAAAATATTGGATAATGAAACAGAGAAAATACTTGTGAGGGCGAAATGCGAGCAGCTCAGTCTACTTTTGATGTTTTCTTTCGATCACAGTGAAATATTGCCCCAAGCTAAGCTAGTGTAAAGCCATTCTGAAATAGTTTAAGGCCTGTCACTTGGGAAGGTAAATTATTATGAAGTGGCTAAGCAACTAGGAGAGAAGAAGACAGACAGAGAGAAAATAGGGAGACGCAGCCTCTGATTGAAGTGAGTTTGTTTTCCTGGCTGGGTAATATGATTGTACTAAGCCCTCTTTGGTCTCCGGCTCCGTCTTTGTTCCTCTGGGTGATTAAGACAAATAAACCACAGGATCAAACTAAGACAGGCTCTGGAAGTCAGAACGGGGGAAGACAGGAGAGATTTTGGACATATACGCTGCAGTCCAGCTCGGTAGGTGAGAGCAAAGCAACGCCAACGCACTAGACTGTGGAAAATAATCACCCACTTCACATCACATCATTTCACACCTCCCAAACAGAAGACTAATACCACAGTTTACTGTAAATGACACAACAGCCCGAAAACCGCAGATACGACTATTACTCTTGCTTTCGATTCTTCTGCCAATTCATCTATCTGATAAACCATCTGGACTGTGGATTCAAAGAAAAAACTGGGGTCTACCAATAAAGAATTGAGCTGGATACAAACCAAAGTAAATCAACATGTGACAGATGATAAAGTAAGAGGCACTGTGTGGATGCGCAGCAGTCCTTGTTCGACCTCACAGGAGATGCATATAACTCTCAACAGGTGCCTGAGCCGGGTTTCATCTATTTGTCTTCATGTCAAACAGGGGAAGGTTTGCTCAGCCACGGGGCTGGTTAGCGGATCGTGTTGGCACGCTATTCACAAAATGATCAATTGAAGGTACTCAAGTAGAAGAGACAGAATAGAATTGTTTAGCCACAGAAAACAATACTTAGAGAAAAATGAAAACTGTCCAGAATATGAACAAAGGAAGATCTGAAAATCCCCCAAACTTTGCTCCTCAAAAGTTCCAGATGTTTCATTGCTTATTCAAGCTTCTGGTAAAACTTTTCACACAGGAGATCTGACTTTAAAAACTGCTTGTCAAAGAGCTCCATAAACCAAATATTAAATAAAAATAGAATATAAATAATTTGAAAGGCTGAAGTGCAACCAGCAACATAAAACTGACAAAATTCAAAGATGAAGACCAGCTACTTTATATAAAAATGACTCTGGTAATGAAAACAACAGTTCTCTAGTCATGCAAGTAGAGCCTCCTGAATGCTCCATATGCCTCCTCTAAATGATCGTTCTGATTCAATAATAACTGTTTTAGGCTTTGGCTGAATTTGAGCTGAAATTTAATTGAATAAATTCTGCAATATTATCAGGGTCTCTGTATGAGTAGATGATCATACTAATGGCAGTAATTTCGCCAATTTATTAAAAGGAATTAAAACAACAAACTGTAAATTTAACAACAAATTTAAATTGAAATTTTAAAAATCTTTGATTCTAATTCTCTCTCTATATATAAATATTTACATATATACCAAATTTCTCATTTTTCTTTATATTTCACTCTCACTTGTGGTTTTTTTCTACCTGTCATTCTCTTGCACCGCTGTGTTGTATGTTGCTGCTGTCAACTGGGAAATTTCCCCATGGTATCTTATCTTATCTTATCTTATCTTATCTTATCTTATCTTATCTTATCTTATCTTATCTTATCTTAAATGAAATAACACATAAGTACAAATAAGTCAATCTATAAACCTTTATGAATGACCACATGTATAGATTTTGCACCATCCCTCATTTCTATGATCATTTGACCACTTATATTCATCACAACAGCTTTTTTTCTGGTTGAGGCTAATCTTAGCAATTATATGGATGAATTAAATTATTACTGGACAGTGGTCAAGACTAATTTAAGCCTCAGATTGTATGAAATTGTAATTATCATTTCATGAGAGCTAATAGGGCGAAGGAGGATCCGCTCACAATAACCCTTTTACAGTGAAACACAGACCGAAGTCTGGATATGATGAGTCTAAGCAGCTCTGACACTGCTGCATATAGTCTTAAGTAAAACACTCTGTGGCCCCTTCCTCAGGATCAGCATGTGAGGCGCTTGTTTACTATGGGTTCAAACTGCTCTAATGACAAAAGCATTCCTTTCTCATCCACTTGCACCCGCAGTGAGGGTGGATTTTCTGCTCTGTAGGGGAGGATTATAAATAATAAAAGCAGTGAGGACTTGGATTAAACACAAATGCACAGGGACCCTCACTGTTTACCACATTCAGCATGGGTTGGTATCTTATCTGCACCACCCTACAGCTTGAACATAAAGGAGCAGCACAAATCCATATACACACTGCAAAGGGATGAGTTAGATTACAGACTGTCTGTCAGGGTTTAGAAACTCCCATGGGACTCTTTTACAGCTGGGTTTGGTTAGAAATGTGTAGTGTCACGTTGCAAGTAATTGAAGTTTTCACATGTCAGAGCAGAAAGATAGGAGCATGGTGTTTAGACTCAGGGCTGATGGCAGAAATCTCCAAATTATTATAAGTAATATGGTTCCTCAAATGACACAAATGAAGGACCATGCTGATGATTTTAGACTATTAACTACAAATCATATGGTGTATATTTAACTTCACTGACAACCATTTTCCAGTGCACGCCATCAGTCTTCTCTTAAATAGATGCTTCTTACTTCCAGGAAAGTTGAATGTTACTTAAAACACAATTAGTCACAGAGAACTTTTTGCTGCACTTATTTGAATGATCATAAAATATCATCAATCATAAAATATATTTGACAGTAAATAATGCTGTTAATTAGATTTCATTATATATTTGTAGTGTTTGTCACATTACTCACATAATCTACATTTGTTTTTGTTTAGTTCTCTAACAATAAAGCCTTTAGCTTCATTAGATCCATCCAGTGTTGGACTTAATAAGTCCTGAAAAAAAAGAAAACCATCAGGACTTCTGAAACATACCCCATCCTCATCTAATGGGACACAATGGACTTAAATTGCCCCGCGAAGTACATAAAAGTTCATGAACACACACCTGAGAGACTCTGTCAGTAAATGGAAGTAGAATCTACTGCAGTGAACTGCAGATAACCTGACATCATGTGCAGCATGTGGGAGATATTCTCCATGGCAGCAGTCGGGGCCAGGTCTGTAATGACCATGCTAATGCCTGATTGCGTTTAATTTGATACAAATGAGCACATTATCCAGCAATTTACCAGGAGCAATTATTACATAATACCCCACTTCATTACTAAAAGGGGCATTGTGACTGTCTTGTCACATCAAAGTGTCAATACTAAAGAAATGGGGTTTTACTTAATCCTCTCCTGTCAATGTCTGTGAGATGTGCTGCGGGTGCAATAAACTATGAATTCCTGAAAAACTGCTGAAAGATTCCTGACAGAAACAGGCCAGCATCTAATTGGACCTGGAGAAGAAGGAAGTTCTAACTCCTAACTCTATTTTTTTTTACTATCCACCTCTGTGTTTCCCATTAAAATAGTTTCCAGCCACTGAAAAGAGGATTTGAAACAGCTATCCTCAGGTAGTACCTGCTGGAGCGTCAGCCAGACAGTTGGGCTGAACTCTATGGGCCCTGGCTCTGGGGTTGAACTCTTTCCAACAACTCCTCAAACTTCCAAATGCCAAAAGTTTATTTTACTCCTTTTTTGTTTGACATCACACAGGCCACTTTGAATTTTATACCTGTTTTAATAATTAGTGGTGATTGTTTTCGACATCAGGAAGTCAAAACTGTGAATGAAAAGTGTTGAGTTGTCTGAAGTAAAATGAAGAAAACAAGCTTAATATAAACATCTCAACTGAAAAGTGACTACAACAAATTAATGCTGATGACAATGAAAATCAAGGCAGCATCATCTCTTGCTCATAAGTCTATTGTTGAAGTCTGAGTTGTTGTAGGTATCAAACCCTTATTGTTTCACAAAATAACTCAGGTAGGACTGATTCAGACCCCTGAAAGCACCATTACCTAATTCAGACACTTCTAGTTGTAGCAAATAATGGTCATCCAGCTACAAAGCTTCTGTTGTTTGAGAAGTCCGTCTTCATAAACTGCCCTATCACAAATAGGGATGCTCCACTTGGGAAATTCGAGAACGATACTGATGTCTGAACCAGCAATTTAACCCTTAACCGTCAGCTGAAACACAAACGACCTTAACCCATAAAGACCCAAACAGCTACTGACGACCAAAACCATCTACTGATCTAAACTGTTTAATACCTTTTGATTTACTAATCTTATCAATACATGTAAATAATTGGTTCAAAATGCAGTTTGTCATCTTTACATGGTCATCAGATCTGACCCATTTGGATGTTCAGAAGCTCTGTAGTTACCATGGAAACACTGTCAGCTTCTACAACATTGATTCATCACTAAAACCCATGAAATTGGATCAATGACAGTGGATGGACACACATAGTTTATGTTCAGTTAATGTTAAAGTTTGATGAAAAAGTCACCTTTTCTTCAGTTTTGTCCGTTTCTGATATAATAACTCTCAACTTTAATCGGAGCTTTTATGAACATCTACATGATCAGTGAATTAAATAGAGGAAAATACATGAGTCTCTCTAAAAAAAAAAAAAAAAAAACACAAAAGGCAGGTCAATATCATTGAAAAAGTTGAAAAGTTAAATATAGAGAAAAAACTATTTTGGAACTGCCACATAGCAGCACTGGGTCTTTATGGGTTAATGACTTTAAAACATCAAATGTTTGAATGGGTAAAAATTCATTCATTCATTTATTCATTCATCTTCTGAACCACTTTGTCCTCGAGAGGGTCTTGGGGGTGCTGGAGCCTATCCCAGTATCACAGGGTAAAAATTCAATGACACCAATTTAACATAATATAATACAACAGATAAACATCAGTCACTCAGATCTGGTCAATATTCCACAGTTCCTGTCTCTGTACAATGTTATCAAACCAGAAACTATGACATGTTGACACCACTGGTTAGTTTTTATGTAGTTAACCTGTCATCCACAGTAACAAAAGTCTTCATTTTATGTCATCCTGGGGGTAAACTACTACTGATCCATTAGTTTTTCATCCTGATCAGGGACAATAATAATATGAATTAGATTTATATAGTGCATACTCAAAGTGCACAGTGGATCCATTATTCATTCACTCACACATTCACACTCTGGTGGCAGTAAACTACATTTGTAGCCACAGCTGCCTTGGGGCAGACTGACAGAAGTATGGCTGCCAGTCCACGCCTACAGCCCCTCCGACCACCACCGAACATTCATACGCATTCATACACCAGTGTGAGTAGCAGCACTGGAGGCAAGGAGGGTGAAGTGTCTTGCCCTGACACAACAGCATTTGACTGGGACAGAGCGGGATTCGAACCACCAACCCTTCAGTTATTGGATGACCTACTACTCTACCATCTGAGCCATGGCCACCCACAAATAAGGACAAATAGAATAGGGACGAATAGAATAAACAGAACAGTGATCGTCCCTTAGTAGGGAAATGACTTGTTATTTTGATCTGGAAATGACATTAAAAGCATAATATTAACTGTGACTCCATTAATATTTCAGCTGCCAATTTAACCAGTCACGTCTAACACAAGAATCTTCCTGCTTGAAGCCGCACTTGCTTTGTTTTTTGGAGGATCTTCTCAACCACAATGAATACCTAAACAAGGGAAACACATGTCTGTATGAAATGCTTTGAAATACTACATTTTGATAGCAAGGCCTTAAAGCTTAATTCACTGACATAAAGTGGGATGTCTGAAGTTAACTTTACTGCCTTTCCTCCCGTCCTTCATGTGTGTGAGAGGCCCTGTCTGGACAGTGATTGCAGAGGCCAGAGAAGGAGAAAGGAGCAAAGACATCCAGGTCTAATTGTGAGCAGGTGAACAGTGGACAGATTGGAAAAACTGCAACCTTCTTCCAAATGCCACAGTCACCCCAACTGGCCCTTCTCCCTCACAGGCCTTTTTCATTTTCCATAACATTCCTTAATCCACCTGGCCGACTGCACACACCATACTCAGACACATGCAAACACACAGATGTACATACTTTCACATTATGCCTCCAAAGATCATTACATTCCCTTCAGTCGGATGTAAGTGGGCGACGTGATGCACTGATGCGTGCAAACTGTAAAGTGTTCAAACAAACAACAGGCTAAGGTTGACAATAATTAGTGCGTCAAGGACAACGGTGACATAAAAAGGTCTACATTACATACAGATACAGTAGATGCATTGTATTACACTATGTAAAATACAACAAACAGAACAAGATGTGGTTGTTTACTCTCAGCTGACAGGTTGGTGTGTATGCATAATCTCTTGATTACATATACTGGGTAAAGGACTGGAAGATTTGTTTGGGCAAAGGACCATCTGGTTTCCATATGTCTGTCAGAAACAACTCTTACTATTGGCTGGAAACCAAAAAATAACAGCGTTGCTAAGATCAGCAGTTGGCCAAAGGGCTTGTCGCTTCCTGGAAAGAAAAGAAAGAGCTCTGATCTGTTTAAACCCAACACAAAGAAGGATGCTTCATGTGGATGATTTTACACCCAAGACTGTATTTTAAAAAGACTCTGGCAGTGTTTCTAAAAATACATGATTTGCACTATGCGGCTGATTTCAAGTTGATGCAATGTGACTGCGCAGCATCCAATATCCAATCCAATTTTACTTGTAAAGCACTTTACAATAACGGCAACGGTGGCCAAAGTGCTGTACACATTTGCAATAAATAACTAGAAGTACTCGGAGAGCGCAGACCTCCGCCAAGGCTGATCAGTGGCCCCCCCCGTGGGCCCCCCCACCCCCGATCACCACCAAAATTTAATCATTTCTTCCTTATCCCATTTCCAACAAACCCTGAAAATTTCATCCAAATCTGTCCATAACTTTTTGAGTTATGTTGCACACTAACGAACAGACAAACAAACAAACAAACAAACAAACAGACAAACAAACAAACAAACCCTGGCAAAAACATAACCTCCTTGGCGGAGGTAAACATACATATTACTAAGAAACAAAGCAATAAAAAAAAATTAAATACAATAAAGACAATCCACATCTCATACTTGGTTAAAAGCCAAAGAGAAAAAATAGCTCATATCCACTATATAACGAAGACTACAAACATGTCGGAGTAACTGTATTCTATTTACTTTGTTTAAGATTTTATATTTGGTAAAAACAGGAAAAACTGACCATTGTAAATTAAATAGTCTCAGTAGTGCACTGACATATTTACTCATGTCTTCATCATCTACTTACTTCTACAACTCTTAAGATTGTTAAATTAATCGACTCCAATCAAAGGTCAGTGTACGTTCAGACATGATATGAGGCTTTCCTCTGATCACTTTGTCGGCCTCTGTGCTCGAGCCAGATCTTTTCTCCAAAATACCAAAGAGCTCATCAAGTCTGGTCACAGATGTGGTTAGATGTCACCCTGCCAGTGGGACTCGAACAAAGGGCGTAAAGGGCAAGGCTACAAAATCCTTTAATATTTATAAGCCAGTGAAAACAGTAAAACTAAAGAGGTCCAGTAAAACGAAGACGGTAAAATAAGATACGCATTTAGAGGCAAGAGAGAAAACATGGAGAATGAAAAGAAAAATATGGACGGCAAGATTCTTTAAAAGGGACGGCATGATTGAAGGTGATTTAAGACATCCTCTCCTGTTGAGCTCAGAATGTTATTGGTCGGTAAACCACAGTTTCCTCCACACAGCTCCATGTCTCTAAAACATTATCACTGTGGGCCACAGATATGAGAAGAAAGACATCAACGACAGGGCCAAGCTAAACAAACTGATAGATTGAAGCACAGCAGGGCTGATAGTGGGTTTATCCAGTCATAACTCAGCTGTTTCACGGAATCATAGGATCATATCTAGCATTCAGCATTTTATACACTCAGTAATATTCTACAGTAATCTAATAGTTTCTATGCAACTGTAAATTTAGTAAGACCATCTGCATTCAGATTTTCTTTTTTTTTTTACACCAAAAGGTACAAAATGTTACAAAATGTGTTAATTTTATGTTTGTTTGTTTTTTAATATGTATGTGTTTTGTTTTGTTGTTGTTTTTTTAAAATGTATATGTTTTGTATTTTGTATTTAACTGAAATAAACATTCACTCATTCATTCATTCAAAGGCTTCATAATGAAACAGTTAAGTCAGTTTAGCAATGTGATCTTTTCATTTTCATGTGCTGTTTGACAGCTTTTTTATGGATGGATTTTACGACTGCTTTAAGGCTCAAAAGAGGACCATGTCCCAAAGGAAAGGAAAAGTGTATGATGTAACAGAGAGAACTCCATAGGATGCACAGCATATGTTAACACTAGGGATTACCCAGTGGTTCACTGCTGTCAGCTGGATAAAGTTGACTGGATATTTATAAATGGTAGAACTTCATTTTTGGTCAAATTTATTCTGATGCACAGGAATCCAGGTACAAAATGGGAAGAGTTTTCAAGATGTGCCTCCATGATGTATTCAAAGAAAATCCATCATCTAGGTTTTAAGTTTCAGCAGAGAAAACACTCATTTTTAGATACAAAAAGCAATGAAAACTTTCCTGTTGTCCATACTTGGTAATAGGATTTTATATAATGCAAATTAATTCTCCCAGTTCAAACAAAAGGAAAGTGTTGTCTGATGGCGTTTATACTTGAAATATATACATACAGCTCTGGAAAAAAATAACCACTGCAAAATTATCACTTTCTCTGATTTTACCATTTATAGGTATGTGTTTGAGTAAAATTAATTTTGTTTTATTCTCTAAACTACAGAAAACATTCATCCCAAATTCCAAATAAACATATTATTATTTAGAGCATGCATTTGCAGAACACGACAAGTGGTCAAATTAACAAAAAGATGCACTGTTTTCTGGCCTCAAGAAAACAAGTTCATATCCATTTCTTAACAACACAATGTTAATGTTATAACTTGGGAAAAGTTCAGACATCAGTATTTGGTGGAATAACAATGATTTTCAATGACAGCTTTCACATGTCTTGGCTCTCCACCATTGCTGTTGGATGACTTGATGCCGCTCCTGGCATGGAAATTCAAGAAGCTCAGTGATGTTTGATGGTTTGTGACCATCCATTTTTCTCTTGATTATATTCCAGAAGTTTTCAAAGTGGGTTCAGGTCTGGAGATTGGACTGGCCATGCAGGGTCTTCTTCTGGCGGTCCGTCATCCACACCTTTATTGACCTAGCTGAGGCCAGGAGCATTGTCCTGATAGAAAAACCAGTCCTCAGAGTTTGGAAACATTGTCAGAGCAGAAGTCAAATAGTTTTCAATAGATATTTTTTGATTCCAATTACTTTTGCGGGACTAATTGCACTGTTTTTATCACCCAGAAAGAGAGAGAGAGAGAGAGAGAGAGAGACCTTAGTTGTAAAAGAACGAAGACAGACATAACATGAAAGATGCAGCAAGACAAAAGAAATATAAACAACACCACAAAAAAAATATTTAAACAGTTGAAGAGCTGGTAAATACGTAGATCTATGGCAACATGACATTTGCAACTTTGAATCTGAAAAAAAAAAAAACTTAGTTTCTCTTTTGGGTCCTGAGTTTAGAAAGTTTGGGAAACACACTTAAACTACATTAGGTTTTTTATGTTTCATATATTTTAGTAGTTACTTTCTCAGTGGACATGTGTGTCTCTGGTGGTGAATGTGCTGTCATGTAGTGATATTCTAACTTTCTTTCAGCCAACCAAGTGAAAATGGTTAGCAGGAAGGGAAATCCAAATGTACCGAATCCAAAAGAGCTGTAAAATTAATAATGGTTGGCAGAGATAGAAATATTAAGAGGCAAAACAAGAAACCGTTCTCACCACTAGAAATGACAGACGAAAAATATGATGAGAAACGAGAAATTACATACAGACATCAAAGCTGCTTGACTGAGAGCGTCCAACAAGTAGCATAACTTAGACCTGCTTAGACTAAAGGAAGTAATGTTGAAACATATAAAATGAATGTTATGAAAAGCAACAGACGGTTTATTTAAATGCATTATTGTAGATTTAACTCAAAGGGCTGTGGTTTGGTTAAACATTTAGATCTTTCAGCTCCTCTCTGAGTTTCAGACAGCGATTGGGCCTCACTCTCACACTGTCTATGTCAGTCGTCCTTTTCCACTAAATAAACTTCAATCCACATGCTGCCTTGATGCTCTTGCCAGCAGGTCAGCAGTCACAAATACATGTGTGTGGGGTTAAGATGGAAAGTAGGAGCTGCAGCCAATCCCGAACACCAATTTTGACATTATTTGGGGACAAAAGAAGGGGCTACTTGAAATAGTTTTCCACAAACTGTCTAAGTCAATAGTCTGAAATGCGGGTCAACATGGTGAACATAGCCAGCCGTGCAGCAGCCCCAGTTTGGCGTGGATCATTTTAGTCACTTTGACTGATGTCACACTGACAGTGCACAGCAAGAAATCATTAGTGCTTACTTAAAGGCGACCAGAGCTTTCATAGCTTTGATCTGAATTTATTCAGTTGGCTTTAGTCTGTAACATAACCCTCATTAACAATCCAAATGAGACAGACTACTGTGCAGCCAAAAAGACTCCCAAACGATCGCTGTGTCAAGGAGCAAAAGCTGTGAAATATTCATTTTATTAACAGCAAGACATCAATTAATCACAAGTAGTAAAAGGAGGGTCTTTTTTCCTACATTTCTGAACATTTCAGCCTCTAAAAGCCGACTAATGACATCAGTTTGTGAGCTCAGAGGGTACGGTTGAGCAGATTCTTCCTAATTCAAAGACATACCGTCCAGTCCTACTCTGCAAGATGAGGTGTTAATGGGCCAGAGGAGGTTTCCCTGCAACATCTTTTCCCAATGAGGGGTTGTTTGTTCCCACCCGCCCATGCTGACAGGCAGTCTGGAACAAGACAACTGAGATCATGTTTTTCACACTTCTGATAAACCAGCTCCAGTGTTGCTATAAATAATGTCATGGCGCAAGTCCTCCATATTAGAGTGTAGGAACATGACTGGAAAAGTGATAAAGAAAAAACGTACTAATTGCATTTTTCTGTGTCAGTGGGGACAAATGCCTCATCAGGCCTCAAAGGGTTTCTGCAGAGACCATCCCAGCTTATTACTGTGAGTCAAGTGTTTGTACAACACAACAACAATCACCAAAACACAGGGATAACCAGTGCCAAACATCCCACTGATACATGCTGATAAATAGCCAAATGGTTAGTGTTTCTGCCAAAGAACCTGGTCTGAATCTTCTCTTGATTAAATCAGAATGAGGATAATGGCTGCTTTTGACTTAAATCATCATTCTGCGGTAAGGACACATAAGTCTAATCCTAAAACACGCCTTCCTGTTTTGCATTTTGCAGTATCAATCAGTTCGATAAAGAAGGAACATCATAACAAGAAATACATATCACGTTTGTCGCTGCTTGAAAAATAATTACCTTTTTCTGACTGAACCTCATTCACCAAAAGGGGAAAAAAATCTCTTTTCATTTCAGTGCTATAGGGCCTTAAGTGTTTCCCCTGCTCACTATTGTGTATCACCGCTAATCGCATTACAATTTTTACACAGACACGCACACACTGGGAAAGCTGCTCATCCTCAAACATCTGTGTGGTATAAATCACCGTCACAGAGGTTACCTCACAACCACCAGACCTCGCAGTGACAGAGAGAGAAGCCCTTAGCAGCGACCGCCAAGCAAGAGAAAGGAATTTAACCATCACAAAGTGCAATTCATCATTTTTAATTGCCAAAACACTGAAATTATGCTTCTTATGGGATTTTGGAGGATGAGAAGTAGAAGCAGGTTGAAAAATGGGGTAATGCACCGGCATGGTGAAATCAACACCCTATTATGTTAAATGTATCTCCAGAAGTCAGTATCAGAGTAGATGTGACCGCGTCTGCCTGAGGTATTATTTTAACCCTTTCATGCATGAATTATGATCACCTAAATCCATTTTGTTGTCCTGAATGTTTTTATTCCTCTTTAGGCATAAAAAAAAAAAAACAATGTGATTGAATTTTTTTATTGATCTATTTTTCATGGAGTTACAAAAATATCCACTCAGCTGGACAACATGCATTTAATTTTTGAAGCAAAGAAACATGTATATACTGACATACTGTGTGAAAACCATGAAATAAAATCATTTTTAATTCTGCGAATCTGATGTTTCGTCACATTTTAACATACTATAATACAAGTTATTACTCACTCAGATAATATGCACAAAAAAAAAAATTGTTTTAAAAGAAAATTTAAATTACAGTCTAATAACAATTAGCAGGTGATTTACACTGAAATACGTTACTGCGGATCAGGTTTATCAAGAACAGGAACAGTAATGGTATGAATTGTAATGTATGGGGTGTTGCATAAGTGTCCACTATGTTGGTTGATATGCAAGTAAACAACAAAATCCATGAGAACAGCTGTAGAATAGCTGTCCACTGTGGTGACCACTATGCATGAACGGGTTAATAATATGAACTGTATGAAAATAGTCCATATAATCTTCTATGCACAGTAAAATACTCCAGAAGTGCGACAGAATTATGTTCTGAGTGGTCACACTGTTGTGAGAGGAAAGTCTGTGTGGGCTCAGATATTATTACATTATCATCTTTCTTCTAAAGCAGTTGTAGTATTTCACTCAACAGAAGCAGAAGTAGAAGACACATTCAGACCCATTAAATAAGTGAGGAAATGCACCACTACAAATAAAAGTTCTATGTCCACATCCTTATCACCAAATCCATTATAATGTTTTCTTGGAAATGTTCCTGACTCTGATACAACTTGAGGAAGTCAATCTGATGCTACTAATGTTGGCAACTAAAGCTCTGAAGATAAAAGAGGATGGAGAAAAGCCTCCGTACTGTCTCATGTTTTAGGAAAATAGGACTTTAGTAAGACTAGGATACTTTATCGAAAAATTTAATGTAATAATTATAGAATTATTATTATTATTTTGTACAGAAATGGAAGAAGCCTTTGGAAACTCTGGGAGTGAAATGCATTTTGGACTCAAGTGGATCGTATTAAATGTGATTACGTGACTTAACTGAGAGAATAAATCCATGTAATCAAACATTATTTTGTTTTTACTACTAAGTACTGTGCTCTACTTTGTTTATTATGGACCATTTTTGTATAAACTTGTAAAAATGTAATAATGAAATGAAAATAATTCTGATAAAAACATGTAGGGGAGAAAAAGCAGTCAATTAGTCTCTGTCGGTCTTTTATTATTACATGTGATGTTTTTGGATCCATTTTACTGCAGCACTGATGCATGTGTTGCATTTTACTGCTGTAACGTTCACACATCCCTGTGTGATTAGATGGACTTTATGTTGGATCTCTGCTGTGGATCACTTGTTGACATTTGCAGGCTAAAGTTGGAAGTTAACAGCTAATGTTGCCACCGTAGAGGAGCAGAAAGGAGTAAACATAAACAGATAACACATTTAGGAATAGATGGCTGACTCTGTGGTACATTCAGACCGCTAAATCTGAATCTAAATCTGTTAAAAATGGATTTTTACCTTCTGTGCCTCAAAGGCGGAGTTAATTTCAAGTACATTCCTTTCAGGTAGTTTCACGGATTCAGCTTTGTTACAACACACTTTCAAGTTAATGTAAGAGGGTTTTTAAAGTGTTTATTTAGCTTTAGAAGTTATTTTTTTCTCAACCAGAAAAGAAACACTAATTATTCAGTTCATCACAAACATTAGACACACACATATTTATAGTTTTCAATGGTCAGGAACAGGATGAAATGTAATCTGAATAGTAAATAAATCTGTTCGACAAATGTAATGGAGTAAAAATGCAATATGCACATGTAGAGAAGAAGTAAGGTGCAAAAATGAAAGTGTTTGAAGGTTTAAGACAGAGGTCAGGCTTTAACCTCTGTACACCAGACCGGTGATGCAGTGCAGAAGGGCATGACTGTAGGTTTATTGGTTATGTAAAGGTAAAGAATATCATACATCAGACGCAGCATTGCCTCTGTTTGGAAAGTTGTGGGGAAGACCATTTCACACAAGATTTTATGATCAGATGTGTACTTTGGCTGAAGCACGTTGACTCCTGAAATCACATGCATGACTGTCTTGAATAAACTTCAGAAAATTACATTTTAAAAAGTTCAGTGAAAAAGGTAAAATTGCAAAAATAGCATCTAGTTATTAAGCAACTTAATCCTATTTGCAGAGTACACCACTCAATCAAATGCACGTGTGTGTTCCTATTTAGTGAAGGCTGTGACTATAATGTACTTTATATTACAAACAAGTGGCGCCAGGCACAACAAACCCCACCCCTCACACATATTTCACCCATTATAAGTAAATGGGAAGATTTCAAAAATTCATAAAAAATTTGAACTTTGACCTACTGTTCCCAAAGTGTCATGAGATCCATTCTGGGTCACTGGCACTCTATAAAGACAATTTGATATGAATTGAACCAATAGTTTTGCTGCTACAGACATGTGAAATTTCACCCATTATAAGTAAATGGGGGATTTTTTTTTTTTTAAATTCATAAAAAAATTTAAACGTTGACCTGCTTTTCTGAAAATGTAATGAGATCTATTCTGGGTCACTGGGAAATTATAAGCCAAATTTGGTGTGAATTCATCCAATAGTTTTGCTGTTACATACATGTGAAATTTCACTCATTATAAGTAAATGGGGGGAAAAAAAGAATTTAAAAATTCACAAAAAATGTTAACTTTGACCTACTTTTTCTAAAATGTAATGAGATCTATTCTGGGTCACTGGCAATCTATAAACCGCATTTCATATGACCAACCAATAGTTTTGCTACTAGAGTGTTAACAAACAAACCCAACCAAAAACAATAACCCTTGCTTCCCCTTTGGGGGGGCGGGGTAAAAAATACATACATACATACATACATGCATACATGCATACATGCATACATGCATACATACAGACATACAGACAGACAGACAGACAGACGTATATACATACATACATACATACATGCATACATACATACATACATATATACAAACAGACAGACAGACAGACATACATACATATATACAAACAGACAGACAGACAGACATACATACATACATACATACATGCATGCATGCATGCATGCATACATACATACATACATGCATGCATGCATACATACATACATACATACATATATACAAACAGACAGACAGACAGACAGACAGACATACATACATACATATATACAAACAGACAGACACACATACATACATACATACATACATACATACATACATACATGCATGCATGCATGCATACATACATACATACATACATGCATGCATGCATACATACATACATACATACATACATATATATATATATATACAAACAGACAGACAGACAGACAGACATACATACATACATACATATATACATATATACATATATACAGACATACAGACATAACTGAGTGAAGTATACTAAGAAAGTTAGCATGCATAAAAATACTTCATTTTTGAGTATGTTGTTTATAACCACTTGTGTACTGTTTTACACTGCACAGAGGAACAAGAGAACCAACCACAGCTGCAAAAAAAAGGAATTCTGGATGGTGTTGGTTTTAACAGCTTACAGCAAAAGTCTTGATTTTTTTTATTATTATAGCTAAAAACTTTGCTTAGAGGCAGACTTGATCTTGAGGCCTGGTCCATCAGGGCAGTAAGACTGGGAAATGTTAATGATAACTTGCACACTTCTATCTGCCAGTGAACTCTTGATCACCCATTACAAGCACAACAGTCCTGGTGAGGCACGTGAGCCCAAAAGAGAGCAGTAATCCAGCCACGTGCTTTCTGATTCTTACTCTGAATTTTACTCCTATTCGCTCTCCTCTACCGCGCTTTTCCCTCTGATATGTACTTCCAGAAAGCATACTGGAGACATTAATTGGTCGGCATGAGGCTGAGAAAGAAAACACATTACTGTCTTAAGATAAAAAAAAAAAGAAGTCATGAGACAAAAGACGGCGAGAAAGAATGTTGAAAGCTGAGCTGACTGTAATCATATCAGTATGAGATGTCCACAGGAAGTCACATCGCATATTTACACAGTATTAAATGAAAGTACGGTTTTTCAGTTAGTGGGTGCTGATTGTTTTCCACAGTGATGGGAAACTCTTCTTCACACTGCTCAGATACTGCAGATAACCGTCATGGTTTGTGTCTAGTGTTTCACAGCCATGCATGGTGAGGGCCAGGGTTGAACTTCCTGATCACTCTGTCATTTATCTGCTCATAAATCACACTTTTATAAGACACTTAACAAGAGTCTGCACAGATGAGAGAGAATGGCTTACAGACTTTATTGAGATGTCAGCTAACACCTCTACAGACTTATCAGTATAATTACATGCTGTTTCTGCATTTACTCACTATATCCTGAAAGTCATTATCTGTAAGATGTTGTGTCTGTCCAAACAGTGGGCAGGCCAGGTAATCACTTATTCATTCAGCTTATCTAAGTGTGCACCACCAGAAACATTACAAGGTTTACTCATATATTTACATACACTTTACATGGAGCTAAATGGTTCTAATGCTTCCCATGTACTGAAGTACCTGTCCGTTTTATATTAAATCCCAAAAACTGAATTTTATTGAGCTGATAAAGAGGCATCCATTTATAATGGACACAGACAGATAGATTGCCCCCTTGTGGCTGCACAAGAAAACCATCACACCTATTCCCCTCTTTTCTGTTCCCTCATAAACATCCTGTATCTCAGTTTGGAACTGAAACACACAGATGACCTGCAATTTTTACCTCCGAAAGGACACACGAGGGGTATAAATATACATATTTTTTGGGAGGGGTTATTTGTTTGTTTCTTTGTTTCTTTGCGCGTTAACACTCTAGCAGCAAAATTATCATTGAATTCATATCAAATTGGGTCTATAGATTGCCATTGACCCAGAATAGATCTGATTACATGTTGGGAAAAGTAGGTCAAAGTTATTTTTTTTAATGAATTTTTAAACTCTTTTTTTTCTCCATTTACTTATAATAGGTGAAATTTCACATGTCTGTAGCAGTAAAACTATCGGATGAATTCATACCAAACTGTGTTTATAGATTGCCAGTTACTCAGAATAAATGTAGATACATTTTGGGGAAAATACTTCAAAGTTCAAATTTTGTATAAATTTTTTTAAATCTTTTTTTTCTCCCATTTACTGATAATGGGCGAAATTTTAAGTGTCTATAAAAACATCAATTTTGTTTCAATTTCCTTCAAACTGGGCATATATATAGAGGCAGTTGATATGCTGACATCAACACATGCATAGACATGATGACATCAGCAGGATCGATGCCAAAATAAACTACAAGGGGTGGAGTTCTTTGTACCTGGCACCACTAGTCTACTCTATTTCGGTCAAACCACAAGAATGAATAATGGAACTCCACTGACATGCAGGTTAATAACAGGCTCAGTATTTTCTCTTGGTTGAAAAAAATATATAAATAGCTCAATATCAGCTGTATATTTTGTGGTTCTAAACAAGGAAAAACAGGATTAGTGTTTAGAATCAAAATAAAAGGGATGTAAAATTGTGGAATATGATCGTGGAAACTGTATCATTAACTGAGGATTATCGATGCAGATGTAAAATATGTGGACGTCAACGTTCTGTGACTGTTAATGTATAAAAGCTGAAGACGCCACCCAGATACATCCCTCTTTTATTAGTATTAAACACAGAGAAACACAAAGGGAGTCTGTATTCTGTTGAATCCGTTTTTCATCATCCAGTGTACTTTCCAGAGCCTGGCTCCACAGGGATTGCGTTGCCACAAATTATGTGGCAAGCAATTTGGCATGCAGCCTGTGGAAGTCTAAAACTGGAGGCAGATGCTCTTCTCAGTTGGAGAAACATCAGCCCACCTGGTCAGGAACATACTTCACTGTGGGACACCTCACCCGTTCCTCATTCTTCTGGCCAAATTGTCCTCCAGCATGAAAACATTACATGTCAGTCTGTCAGTATGCAGTAATAATTTCCTTTCCAAATTGGTGTTTTTCATTTTTCACCCACTGCCCTGAACTATAGTGACACTTTTCATAATAGGTAGAATATCCAAGCTGGGTCAGTGAAAAACACTTGTTGCTTTTGCCTGCAGTGATAAAAGAAGTATTCACAGCATTTACTGCACTTGAGTAATACTCAACTATAAGGAAAAGGTCTGGATTTAAAACCTTACTGACAATAAAAGTATGTATTATCAGTAAAATGTATGTGAAGTGTGAAAAACAGAAGGCCCTCGTAGTGTTTTACTATTATACGATGTTGTTTCATTCATATTCCTGCTGCATTAAGGTGTATTTTCCATTTTACTGTTGTACATGTTTAAGTCCAAACTCATTTTAACTACTTCCTTTACTGCTATGTGGGTTGTTCATATTCTGCAAGGTTATCACTTGCGTGAAATATCATTGCACCATGAATCTCCAAAAAGTGAACTTTTCATGAGTTCAGAAAAACAGCCCTATTTCATGATTTTTCCAGTTTGCTTTCACAACCCAAAAAGGAACACTTTATCTTCCAGTTTATTACAAACATTCAAATGAGACTTAAAAACTTGTAGATGTGGCAGGAAGAAAATGAAAAATGTCTGACAAAAGTACAACATTTGGCTCTCAGATGAAGTGCAGTAGAAGTATAAAGGTGCATAAAATGGAAATACTCCAATGAAGTACCTCATATTTGTAATTGCCACCACTCACCCTCATCATAAACTTCTAACAGTAACAATAAGACGCAAAGAAAACACAGCCTCGTGCCTTATTACTATGGTGATTTTGATAAACTAAGATAAAATGAAATTAAATGACGCATTCACTGGCCACCAATACAACTGGTGACCTCACCAAACCACACCAAATATGATACAAATTCTTTGGAACTAAGAAAACCTGTGTGAAAAACATAAGAAAAGAGCAGCTGGATCCAATTTTTTTCACACTCCAGTTTCGTCCTGTTTCACCATCACAGTGTTTACACGCCGCCTCCTGCTTGTTCACAGGCGTTTAACTACGCAGCCAAATCCTAGCACATGCAAAACGTGTGACGCAGGCTGATTACTGTTGCACGCTCTTTTAGAAACTGTCATGGACACAGACGAGTCTAATCCATACCTGCTGAGACTAATCTGCTCTTTGGATTATCCCGGAGCGGCCTAACACCTGGTCCAGCATAGTTGAAGATGCCAATATATCAGTCATTCAAAGAAAAAGACCTGAAGTTTCATATAAAACATTTTATTTTTGTACATGTTACAATTTGTCATTTACACAGCTGCATGATATTGTCAGTATAAAAAGGAAATGAGCATAATTGAAACATGAGACACATGTGATTTACATCCTACAATGCACCGCTTAATAATATCTTCACTGTTACGTACATGACAGATCACAGCATGGGATGATTGGCTGTTTGTTCAGCTGGCAGATGGAAGATAACAGCGGTATGCAGACACTAAAACACATGCATAGAAAATATGAAAGCACAGATTGCAAAAGGCATGACACTGTCGTCAGAGCCTGTTGCACCAGTGTTGCCTGTGGTGTAGATGTCTGAAGGATAAGAAGCGTGTGTTGTAAACAAGAGGCTATGACATGACCTGTGCGTCCGACTCTGACAACAAATGAAAGTCTACAGGTTGTAATCGGCTGCAGCTGTGAACGTCCACTCAAGGGACAGGAAGGGTCGAACACAAGATGTAGACGGATGGACATATGGGTGCGCTTCTATGAAACGGGTCCCTAAAAACAGGACTAAGGGCTAAAAATTCAAACAAGATGTAGACTAATGTTATGAAGCAAGTTTGGAAGCACTTTGGGTCTATTTTAAAAATAAATATTTGCTGAGATAAAAGAGAAACTATTTTTCAGATAGAACACATTTTTATATTATTTTACATTATATTTAATACAAAAATCTGTATGTAACATGGTCAAAAGGAACCGAAAATTACGTGCTACTAATTTTTTTATATATCTTTTTATTCTCTCACAGGTACATTTTGGGAATTCAACTACACTGAACAAAAATATAAATGCCACACTTTTGTTTTTGCTCCCATTTTTCATGAGCTGAACTCAAAGATCTAAAACTTTTTCTACGAACACAAAAGGCCTATTTCTCTCAAATATTGTTCATAAATTTGTTTAACTCTGTGTTAGTGAGCACTTCTCCTTTGTCCTTTGCTGAGATAATCCATCCACCTCACAGGTGTGGCATATCAAGATGCTGATTAGACAGCAGGATTATTGCACAGGTGTGCCTTAGGCTGGCCACAATAAAAGGCCACTCTAAAACGTGCAGTTCTACTGTATTGGGTGGTCCAGGGGGGTCAGAAAACCAGTCAGTATTTGGTGTGACCACCATTTTCCTCACGCAGTCTTCTTCATGAATTCTCTGAAACAGCTTTGGAGATGGCTTATGGTAGAGAAATGAACATTCAATTCACAGGCAAAAGCTCTGGTGGAGATTCCTGAAGTCAGCATGCCAATTTCATATTCCCTCAAAACTTGTGACATCTGTGGTATTGTGCTGTGTGATAAAACTGCACATTTTAGAGTGGCTTTTTATTGTGGCCAGCCTAAGGCACACCTGTGCAAAAATCCTGCTGTCTAATCAGCATCTTGATAGGCCACACCTGTGAGGGGAATGGATTATCTCAGCAAAGGAGAAGTGTTCACTAACACAAATTTAAACAGATTTGTGAACAATATTTGAGAGAAATAAACCTTATGTGCATACAGAAAAAGTTTTAGATCTTTGAGTTCAGCTCATGAAAAATGGGAGCAAAAACAAAAGTGTGGCATTTATATTTTTGTTCAGTGTAATTATGCAAGGCAAACTGTTTCACAAAAATAACAGCTGTTGCAAAATCATTCGCAATTTATATGCATTTAACTGGGCAGGTTCTGCATGTAATGCAAGTGGACACGATGGGTTACATACAAAACCTGGAATGAGACTGAGATTCATGAAAAACCTGCATGTCTGGATTAGAAAAACCACTAGGATCATCAAATTTAACATAGTGTCTTTATATATAGCACTATATAAGACCATTTCAAGCCATGTTTTTAAGATAAAATGAAATGACACCTAGGTAGCTTTTCCATGTCCCAATTTCGGTCGTATCTTTGGCCCAAATATTTGATAAAAAATTCATTAATTTTTGGATGGCTCAGAGCAAGAGTATATTTTTTTTGCATTTATCTGAGGTCATCATTAGGTATGTCCTGGGGGGAAATATGTCTAAATTTCTCTTTTATTAGTGGGTCTAAAAGCTGGCAAAATGCCAGGTACCAAAATGTACCCAGTTTCATAGAAGCACCTGTGGGAAAACTAAAGAAAACACTGGAAATGAGTCTGTCAGAAGGTTTCAGGTAGAGGAGCAGCGTCATGGCCAACCTGTAGTCAGAGGGAAGACATTTTTTCTACAAGTCCTGGTAACATAAAGGGTTTTTGCGACGGCAGACACAGTCTTTCCAAAGAGCACATGTTGTTTATCAGCGTCCTTTGTCTACTTTTCCTGTTCTTTCAGTTTTCAGTATTACATATGGCATCTGAACGCAGACTTTTTGATCAAATCCATGAGCTGCATGCCCTAAAGTATTTTTCCACTGGAATGTGTTTTCACTTATTTCTAAATCCCAGAGCTATAGAGGGTTCATGCTCTCCGCCTTTCTGCCATTGCCGCTTTTTTCACTCATTTGAGGCTACTAACATTTACAAATGTCCAATCAATTGAGCTCTTAAAAAGCAGAAATTGCCTGCTAATAGAAAACCAGCTGAAATTATCCTCTACTCACAGTCCAGATCGTGGAAGGCTGCATTCGTGAACCATATAACTCATACACTATGGCTATATTTGGCCACTTTAACGTACATTAGTACTCTAAAATACACAGCTGATGCATTGGTATCACTTTTACTTGTAAAATCATAACAGATCACTACATTTCAAAGATAGCACCATTGACTACAAGAAGCAGCCTCCACCAAAACCCTATAAGTACATTTGGAAAATATATAACTATAAAACACACTAACAGGTAACACTTAATACATTATGTACACATACACACAGTTTTATGTTCTTCCCTTTCAGACAGGACATATTTAGCATGTAGAAACAGATCCGTTATCTGACTAAACTAAACATAGTATTGTGATTGTGTCTGTTATCATTTCAAGTAATAGGATGCGGGCCAGTTTTTCCCCAAAAAAAGGGAAACGTCCAGTAGGTGAGCAGCAAACGTTTCCTTTTGATGTCCGAGCCAGCTCACCCCGTTACATGAAGGCACAGAGGAAGGAGGGAGAACAGTCGACACATCTGCCCACACAGGCAGGGACACATGCACACACAGAAACTGTCTTTGAGGAGATAAACAACTGCAGGAACAAAGAATGACCATCTTAAAGCGACCAGTCCAGGCTCTGAGTGCTGAGGCGAACAGAAAGAGAGTCTTGACAGTGATGATGGGTTTCTGTGCAACAAACAGAAGTGTCAGTGTTCAGACTTCAACTTTTACACTGTAAAAATCTAAATCTTACCAAGTGTATTTTTTTCATTTCTGGTCAAAATATCTCATCACACTTAAAATAAGACATAATCACCTAAAGAAGAACTTTTCAGTGAGATATAAGAACTTATTTTTAGGCAATAGATCTTGAAAATCTTTTTGCAAGAAATCTTACCAAGATAATTTTCACTTGTTCCATTGGCAGAATGTTTTGCTTAATTCAAGATTTTTTTTTTTGTTGCTTAATTCAAGATTTTTAATTTTTTTTTTTTTGCTTCATTTAAGCAAAAAAATCTGCCAATGGAACAAGTGAAAATTATCTTAAGTTTTCTTGAAATAAGATTTTCAAGATCTATTGTCTAAAAATCAGTTCTTATCTCTCACTGAAAAGTTAGTCTTTAGGTGATTATGTCTTATTATAAGTGTGATGAGATATTTTGACTTGAAATGAGAAAAATACACTTGGTAAGATTTTGATTTTTGCAGTGTGTTAACCCATAAAGACCCAAACAGCCACCGGTAATCAAAAGCATCTAATGTAAAATGTTTAATACCTGTTGATCCATTAATCCTATCAATGCATGTAAATAATTAAGGTAAAATGCAGTTTCTAAGCTTTAAATCATCATCAGATATGACCCATTTGGACGTTCAGAGGCTCTGTAGTGAACATGGAAACACCGTCATCTTCTACAACATTGATTCACCAGTAAAACCCATGGACTTTTATCAATGACAGTGAATGGAGACACTTGGTTTATTGATATCTTTGTTCAGTTTTTTCAGTTTCCTCTGTTTCTGATATAATAACCCTCAATTTTAATCTGTGCTTTTATGAACATCAACATGATCAGCAAATTAAATATAGGGAAATACCAGATTTTCACTAAAAAAATACAAAATACAGAGGATAATCCTACTATAATGGATGTTTCTGAGTCCAGCACGTGTTTGTCCGACGCATGTGTGTCCAACTGATGTCCCGATGTTGCAGCACGGGAGGACGTACGGGTGCAATGCTGCTATTGCCCCACGGGAGGGCGCTATCGTACACTGGCACCACAGGTACAGTGCCGCTAGTTACTTTTTCTCCATTTTTTTTCTGTTTTGATACAATAACCTTTGACTTTACTCTAAGCTTTTATGAACATCTATATGATCAGTCAATTAAACATAGGAAAGTAGATGATTTCACCAGAAAAAATGCAAATTACAGAGGATAATATTGTAATAAATCACTTAGGAAAGGCTAAATAGAAAAAAAAAAAAAAGAATTTAGGAGCTGCCACAAAAGTAGCACTGGGTCTTTATGGGTTAAAAACACAACTCAAGTAGAACCATTATTTTATCATATTGTATTTACACTTTGGCAAGATGATCTCTGATCTCTTTAACTTCATGGATATGTTATATTGTACCTTAAGGGTGAAATCAGCTGTAATCCTATGGGCCTAAGCCTAAATTTATTAGTAATACTAGGTACAGTACAGTGGAGTGGATAACCTTTAACGCTCTTTCATTAAACACCGTTCCAATGCACCGGTTCACATGAAATTTGACCAGACATTGGTATTAGCTCCAGAAATTCACACAGATAAAGAAATCATAACATTACAATCCATAAATCCTTTCAACAGGACAACAATCCAAAACACACTGCAAAGGAGACTTTCAATTGGATCCAGAGGAAGAAAAGAAAGATGTTGGCATGAAGATTTAAAGGCAGTCCATTTAGAAAAATGCACTGAAATCCCACCTGAGCGCCATGAGCGATGACTTTCTTCACACAGGAAGCATCTTGAAGCTGCCAAGTCTTCTCCGATAGGTATTAAATGGATTTCAAGGTGTTTAATACTTCTGTGTCATTCCACTTTATTAAATGTCACTTTATTTATGGATTGTAATGTTATCGTCTCTTCTTGTGAGTGTGAATTTCTGGAGTTGGAATTACTTTCATAAAAATGCAGACGTGTCTCAGCCAGATGTTATAAACTTCTAAATGTCAAAATGAATTGTTATTATTTCATTTAAGGACTCAGTAACAACTGCAGTAACCGGTGTTTCCACCCCATCCCACTGGGTTGTTATTAAAACTAAGAACCTTGAAAACACCCTTAAAAAATGAACAAATACCTTGTTGTGTATGGGAGGGTTGTTTCATGTCTGCACAGAGGAGCTTTCCCTGCGGGTATCCAGGACCCTGCAGCACACATAAAACACATTAACATTAGTTATTTTGTTTGATATACAAATAAGCAACCACAACTTGGCAATGGCTATTTCCTGACTCCCCCACAACAGAGGAACGGATAGATACAGTTAATGAAATATGCATGGCGGAAAAAATTACATTTTCACTCTGCTTACAAATGAGCAGAGTTACCGGGTCAGGTTTCTTATGTTCGATTAACAAATGAATAAATCCTTGGCTGTTATGCATTGGGATTTTTTTTATGACCCTTTTTTAATGGTCAAACAAAAGTTTTCTAAGAAAAGGGCTTCCTCAGATAGTACGAAAGGAGGACAAAAAGAACTGTAGTAAAAAGAAATCAGTCATTAGTGTTTAAAAAAATACAACAGCCAGAAACAAGTCTAAGGCAATCTGATAAAAACATAAATAAATAAATCCTGTTTTATTACATATAGGAAGACTATACTCTGTATTACTGTTGTTATTTGTGATCCACATTTGTGAAAATCTTGCCCATTATAGGTTTAAACAAAAAATTTGGCTGATAATCAAGGCTGATACTGATTTATCATGTTTTAGTTGTTATTTTTCCCCTTTTTGTGGAACAAAAAAACCCTAAATATTCATCTTAATTAAATAACTGAACTGTTTTCTAAAGTCATCCTTTCATCTGTGAATGACGACAAATTTAATTGATGACAACAACCATGAACATAAAATAAGATCATATGTGGAGATAATGTCAATCAACAAGGCAAATATTTGGTTAGTATATCTGTACATCCTGATATAGAATAGCATAGAATAGAATAGAATAGAATAGAATAGAATAGAATAGAATAGAATAGAATAGAATAGATCTTTATTGGCAATGTCACGGGAACAATGAAACTCAGTTTAGCAGCTCTGTTCTGTTTAGCTGCAAAAACACTTGTGCAAAAAAAAAAAAAAAAAAAATTATAAAAATATCACACAAAATATCACATAAATACTGAAAAATGTAGGCGTGTGCAAAAAGCTACAGGGTAAAATATTAAATATACATATGCTACTAAAGTACTACTAAAACTACTGAAACGTAAAAAAGCTAACTCTATGCTACAAATTAGGAAATATGTACAACTAATAAGGATATATACAGCCAATATATGATGTAAGATTAGGAAAACAAGGGGCATGTGCGGAGACTATTGCACTGAGGTAGAGTGAATACTATTTGTGTCTTTATTAATTTGATTTTCTCATTAGATAACTTACTGGATTGTCTGATCAGCATATTAATATACTGTATATCTCTATTGTTGCACACTTGACAGACTGTGGTTAATAAAAATGGATGCATATTTCTTAAAAGAATAAAAGGACCTTGAGTCCTTGGTTGCAGATTTCTAACACTTTCTGTAATTGTATGTTTTTATTGGTTTGCGATTGTTGAAATATCTTTAAAGCGCCTTTATCAAGCACCCAGAAGTTGTGATTTACGGCCACTTTAAAACAATCAGTGTCGTTCTGTATTGACACTCTGCAGATGCCAGACTGTTGGCAGAAACAGGGTGTCTGTGTTTGTAGCGGCTTCTGTCTCACTGTATCAGCTCTAGGTCTGGCTGGTGAACATTTAGGAATGATAAATGTGTTCCCAGACTAGTTTGGAGCGGCTTAAACTAAAGCTCCTGACCAGCATACTTTTTTTTTTTTTTTTGCTCCTCCCCTTCTTTTTTTTTGTTTTTTATCTTAGTCTGACTCTCCTTTTTCAACCTGTCTCAGTTTGTTTGGTACAAGCTCATGCATTTATCTGATCACTATCTACAGGACAAAATAACACTCACGCTTGATGCTGCCGTACAAAGTCTGCAAACTGCCGGTCCTTAGCGTACAGTTCAATGATGCGTATCCTGTCTTGGATTTCCTGCAGAAGCACATGATGTCAGTCAGGAGGGAACATTACATCAGGAGCAGATATCCAAAAAAAAGACATTTCAGTACAATGATTCACACAGGTTGGCAAAAGAGACAACTTTAAGAGTTCACAATTCATTCCTAACTCCTAATGAGGTAAATTTAAGATGCAGTATCATTCATGCCGACACAGAGGTGGAACTGCATGGATTTGTGAGGAAAATAGAGTAAGTAAATGTGGATAGCTCAGTAATCTACTCTGATCACTGCAAAAATCTAAGTCATACCAAGTGTATTTTTTTTCATTTCTTGTCAAAATATCTCATCACACTTAAAATAAGACATGATCACCGAAAGAGTAAGTTTTCAGTGAGATATAAGAACTTATTTTTAGACAATAGATCTTGAAAATCTTATTTCAAGAAATCTTACCAAGATAATTTTCACTTGTCGGCTTGTTTGCTTGAATTAAGCAAAAAACAACTTGAATTAAGCAAAAAAAAAAAAAAAAAAAAAAAACTGCCATTGGAACAAGTGAAAATTATCTTGGTAAGATTTCTTGAAACAGGACTTTCAAGATCTATTGTCTAAAAATAAGTTCTTATATCTCATTTATAAGTAACTCTTTAGGTGTTTGTCTTTTTTTAAGTGTGATGAGATATTTTGACTAGAAATGAAAAAAATACACTTGGTAAGATTTAGATTTTTGCAGTGATATTGTTGAATTAATATGAAATGAAAGTAGTTTAATTATCATTGATATGCATGGCCCTATAACACATACACACTGCAAAAACAGCCCCACTAAAAAGAAACCAAATATTCTTAAATGTAACCAGACTGTTTGTATTATGCAAAAAAAACGTATGCAAATTTAACTTGGCTAGATTTCATAAAATTAGAATAAAAGTCCAGCCACTGAAACATTTTACCAAAAACAAAGTAGAATAAGGCCCAATTTAATCAACTTCCATTTATTACAAGCAGTGAAATCATAATATTCCTAAAATGAGAACTTGTTCAATTGGTTTCAGATTAAAACAAGGAAAACAATATTGTTCTCTGCTGGCATGTTATGTAAACCATTATTTCAGCTTGTTAGTGGTTAAATCTAGCTCAATATTAGATATATTTTTGATGAAATTAGATTAGTTTGCTAATGAAAAAAATGCATGACAAGATTGGCCCTATTTTTTTGAGATACATTTCCCAAAATAAACCTGTTATCACTTTCTTGAAATTCCCTTTTTGCCATGCACACTCCACATACCTCCTTGGTTAGTTCACTGTTCTCGTAGATGTGTCGTATCTCCTCACTGCTGAAGTCAGTGGAGGCCTCTGCGCTGGCGCTGCTGTACACAGGGGCTTCTGGGTAACGGCGGTAGTAGTGGCTGTACCCTGTGGTGGCCTCGCTCTCATACATAGGGTTATACTTGGTCGCCCTCTCCAAAGATGGAAGACTCTCTGCTCGCCTGTAGAGGACAAATAGGAGTAGAAAAGTGATGTGCAGAAGCAGAGCCGTAGAAATCAGAAAAGCCTCTGAGCTGCAGTAAATAAAACTCATTCATTCAGAGCATGTCAGCACTGATTAACCCTGTGGTAATTCCTTTTGTTGTTACGCCAACGTCAGACTCCAGACGATGAGAAAGTCTATTGTGTTAGGTGTTTAAGAGTTTTTGGAAACAGGTCAGCACCACATCAGATTAGATAATTGGCAGAAGTCGGAGGAGTCTTTCCCTGCTGGCTACTTGGGAAGCACTGCCAGATGGAGGGAGAGAAACTTTATATGTGTTGAAAATAGAAAGAAAATGTGAAGAAATGAGGAGCAGAACATACAGGGACAAGAAGAAGAAGAGTGGCCGTCCTGAAGTATGAGGAATGGTGCATCAGATGAGGGTGCTACCATCAGATTTATAGACGTCTTCAGTCTCCATGAGAAAATAATCAGGCTTAACTTTATGCATCTGATCTAAAATCTAAACCTGATTATGTGGAATAGAGAAAGTCTAAATACACTTTCAAGTGTTTCTGTTCACCATCGAACAAACAGGAGAGTTTTGTTTTTGTGCAGTAACCGTGTTCAAAAAAAAAAAAAAGTTGTTACTTAATGTAATACAATTCATTTATTAAGCAGATCATTGTGGATTATACTGTATTTCTTTTGTAGATTTTAAACGCATAACTCAATGTGTCTTGTGTTATTTATTTTATCCACATTTTTCTTGACTGACATACTTTCTTTGACTCCATTTGGTGTCTGGTATTTTGGTAGAAATATGTGTGTAGTAAGCACACTACTGTTTCAGTCACCATTTTTATTTTAACTACAAGTGTAAAATCAAAATGTAACACCTGTTTGCAAAAGTATGACTACTACACAGCATGTGGTAAGTGCCAGCCTGGGAAACAGACGCATCTGCCAGAGCAAATGTTCATTTGCACATCAGTCTGGCACTGCTCCCATTCAATGTGATTTCCTCTGAGTTTAGATTGGGTAGAGGCGATCACCACCATTTAAGTGATAAGAGACAGATGTGGTTTGATGACAGTCTTCCACCTGTGGCTTCTGACTGTCCTGCATTATCTATAGGTGGGTGCTTCTATGAAACTAGGTTTATTTTGGTACCTGGCACTTTTCCAGCTTTTTAGACCAAATAATAAAAGAGAAATTTAATTTAAACATGTTTCAACCTATTATGTACCTAATGATGACCTCAGGTGAATACAAAAAAATATATACTCTTGCTCTGAGCCATCCCAAAATTAATGAATTTTTGATGAAATATCGGGGCTAAAATAGGACCAAAACTGGGACGGGAAAAGCTACCTAGGTGTCAGTACATGTGATCTGGAACACATTGCTTGAGATGGTCTTATATACCACTATAAAGACACTGTGTTAAATTTGAGGATCCTAGTGGTTTTTCTAATCCAGACATGTGGGTTGTTCATGAATTGGCGGTCTCATTCCAGGTCTCACGAGTAAACCATCATGTCCACTGGTGTTACATGCGGAACCTGCCCATTTAAACACAAAAAAATCGTGAGTGATTTTGCAACAACGCTCATTTTTTGTGAAACACTCTGCCTTGCATAACTGGTTCGAGTCCCAAAATGTACCTGTGAGAGACTAAAAAGATATTCGAAAAAAAAAGTAGTGTGTAATTTTCGTGTCCTTTTTATCATGTTACATGTATTAAAACAACATAAAAATGTGTTTTATGGGAAAAATCGTTTAAATATTCATTTTTAAGTCTATATCTGGTTTGAATTTTTAGTCCCCACATCCTGTTTTTAGGGACCAGTTTCATAGAAGCACCCAGGTCTATCTGGTTCCATCTGGACATTTCAGATCATAAATTAACTGAAAGGGCTCAGACTAATTCTTAAATGAAAATTAGTCAGGGTATATGCATTTTTTTGTACACAAATACAGCATATGAATTGGTATGAACTACCTATGAGTCAGTACTCTCCATCTCATCATAATCCACTATCCTTACATTCCATCTGAGGGGTATTTCTCACCGTATAGGATCCTCTGACTCGTCCTTGTCATACTGATCCCGTAACGTCCTGGCCAAGAAGAAAATAACCCCAGAGGCCACCAGTAGGAAACCAGCGACGGAGGCTATCGCTATGCCGACCACCAGAGGCTCAGATACATACTCCTCACAGTGTTCCCCTCGGTACCACCAGTTCTCTCCAACCCGACACCTGGGACAAGGAAGTTTTTCATAATTTCATGATTTAATCCTTTCATAGAGCTAGTCCAAGAACGAAAAACAAAACAAAGGCAGATGTATTCAATATTCAAAAACAACATGTCTTGAACCCCTTACTGTTCTTTTGTTTTTTTAATTAAATGATAGGGTTGAGTGAATCTTCACTGACAATTTGTTCATATTACTCATGGCATGTTTACAGTTATGAAGTTCAGTGTCTGCTATTAAATCATTCATATCTTGCCTTGTTTGTTTCCTGTCTCCATGGAACATAGTGATCCTTTTCATTGGAAAGGGTGAATTAAACAATCAAGCAGTGTTTGGAGCTGCCTGCATTTTTTTTTATTAAATATATGAAAACAGTTAGCACTCATCCTGGCACACTGTCTCTTCATCATGTATCTGCTCATAATCATTCAGGATCATTTGCACCCATTAAAACAGCCTGAGCAAAGGTAGAGGACACCTCATCTCGCACATAGGAACAAATTCCCCTGTAAGTAACTTTGGAAAAAAGCGTCTGCCAAATGCATAAATGTAAATGTAAATATAAATGTAAATGTAAATGTAAATGTAAATGTAAATGTAAATGTAAATGTAAATGTAAATGCTTGCGGGTCCGATCAAGCGGTAACACATGGACACATTTGGTGTTCAACAGTCTCTGTCATGTAATCAGAGTAATTTATATACATGTATTATACATATTTGAGTAAGTATTTATAAGCATTTTAACATTATGTGTAACAAAATTTGGGGAGATAAAATTTTTAGGTGAAAAATGTCAAATTACTGCTCAGTAAAATTTGGACTTGAAACAGACATCAATTTTTTTAAGCTTTACACAAACATTCAAAACAATCAGTTCTCGACAGAAATTAAAATCAGATATGACCAAACCTTTTAGATATTATGTTCAACTATGCTGAAAATAAATCTTGGAGTAAAATATTGAAAAGTCTATGCTTTATTGACATGAGAATGTGGTAACACGTGGACAGGTTGCCATAGCAACACATGGACGACTCTTTACTATTGTATGCATCACCAAAAATGTGTTAAAAGATCATTACTTTGTGAAAGTTTCACTCAAATATCTGAATTATAAGTAACTTGAAAATTTTAAATTGGTATTTTTGTGGTAACACATGGACAGGGCCTTTTAAGCAACTCACAAATATCAATAATATTCACATAAGAATCAAAATCTAATACTTGAAACTTAACAATCATCTATATAATCAGCAGAATGAAAGCATTTTCAAATTTTTTAGTTATAATTTTTAGCATCAAATTCAAGCTATGGCTATGGTGTAAAAAATACAATCAATAAAATCAGCTATAACTTCTTTTTTTTCTATATTTGGTATTTTAAAACGGATAACAGTTCCATAAAATAGAGATCTTAAGCAAAAAAAAAAATGAGCCCACTTGATAAATGATGTGTGCAAATTTACTTTTTCATGTTCTTCACTTTCACTTGATCAGACCCTTGTGCATGTAAACATCAGAATGATGGATATGGAGTAAGATAGTGTTTCAAATCACAACAGAAAATGAAAGTCTGCAGAAGTTGAGTAAGTTTGACTTAAGCACCACATGAAGTAGAAAACTACACATACCTTTGTAAAAACGTACCCCCTGGAAGTAACTTTCAATAGTAATACAACCTAAATAATTCTCAAAATTGCACATGATGTTGGTTAGGACTCAACCGGTAGGACATTGAATGCCACATGGACAAAAGTACATAGATATAGTAAACAGGTACAGTATATGTTTGCCGAATGTTGACATGTAGATATTGTTGATCTACAACATAAATTAATTGGGATATTTATAGCCAACTTTGATGTAAAATTAAATAAATAGTCAAATTAAAGCCTCTTGTAAGTAAAAAGAAAACTTTGGTTCGAATTTTTCAAGTGTGTTATTGTGAAGTAGTGTTCTGGAATGGATCCTCACAAAACTGGAAGTGGTTCCTCAAAATGTCAAAGCGTCTTTGAACACAACCCTGAACCTGAATTCTTAATAGGCTGCTACTTTGGTGCGTGAGTGGTACAAAAGTGCGACATAAACCCAGTCTGTTCACTATTTACATGGAAACTTACACACATCATCTCCACCCACCTGCAGATGGCACCCTGGCCGGGGATGATGTCACACTTCCCATCGTTGAGGCAAAAGTCAGTCTCCAGCTCACAGATGCTTTGACACGGCAGTCCGTCTACACTGAAGTAACCGGCATTACAGACACACTCCGCCTCCCCCGTCCACTTGTTCACCTTACACTCCGCATACTCATTACACGCCTGGAACTTACAGGGATCCGCCTGGTCACCTGGAAATCAACAAGTCAGGAAAGGTGCATAGAGGAAACTGTCAGTGTAAGTATCTTTAAAAGGAGAGACATTTGGCTTTTTTTATTGGAATTCTGCATTTTAAAACATTTCCCTGTGGTCTACATAAGCTGTAAATGCTATGCTTGGGTCTGAATTTTTCATTAATTCAACTCCACAGGTCCATCTTCAACCCTATTTCTGAGTAGTGACACCAGAAAGGTCATTTTGAACACTGGCCCTTTAAATGCAAATGAGCCACTTCATGCCCCACCCCCTCCAGGTTGTTAACTATACTGCCAGGTCCTGTTCAACCATGTGTGTTCATTAATACAACCAACAACTGAACTTTTTAGGTAATCAGCTCCAAGTTTGGACATATTTTCAGCAGGGACTACAACCAATGCCGCTGACAAACAACTATGGCGTATTTGGAGAAATGTTCATCAGAAGTCTTGACCTTATATGCCCAAATGTAACAAATTAGGCAAGAATTTAAAAGGGTTGCATAGAAATCTACTTGATTTTTGCTGGAATGAATATAAAGATTGCTTTGCAGTTTCTGGAGGGTTCAAATTCAAACTTTTGGAACTATTAGGGTCCAAATACACAAATAAAGGTACCAAAGACTAATAAAAGTGGGTTAAGTAAAATATGACCCCTTTAATGCCATTGTTTGGGGTTTTTAAGAGTTGTATTAAACAGGGGATATTAACTATTTCAAAATGGAAAGAAACTGCATCACTGTTTCTTTTTTTCTTTGCTATAGATACGAACCAATACAGTTATGACCAAAATCAACCCTAATGCATTCTGGGATTCAGCACTGTGCAGGGAGCGTGATTCAACAACAATTTTTTAATATGAAAATTTTTTTTTTTTTTTCAGAAATAATATTAATCACCTCACTGTTCAGTTTTTTCCCCATGAAACCTTCGAGAATACACACACAATTTCCCCAGTTTCTCATGCAATATCAGCCCTAATGCATGCTGGGATACAGTATTATACCCAGGGAGTGATTCAGACAGATTATGACAGCTCAGTTATTATTATAAACACAAGTATAATTCAGTGACATTACTGGCTGATTGCTGTCTGACTGATGTTCTCTCAAAATAGATTAAGGTTTGATTCCACAAGAGGAAATAAATAGATTTGTACAAAATACTGCATGTCCTGTTGGATCCATAACGGACATGTACTGTAAGAAATGAAAGCCATACAACATACAGTGACAGCTGCACACACAGTAATCAGTCAGTGAAAGTGTGGTTAGTGATGTTAACTTGAAAGCTGTCCAGGGAAGCTCTGATTATCTGATCCCAACTGATGTGACCTCAGCGTTCACCCCATGAGACCACGTAGAGTCACGGTACATATTTAACACCTGCTTTCCCAGGCTCTTTCCCACAGAAACACCAGACTGACTCAACATACTGCACTTATTTTACAAAACAATGCAATCATAAGCTTAAGACACTGTCCTATATGTGTATATCCACAGTTGTGGAAATAATTATTAGACCACCCCTTGTTTTTTTCAACTTCTTGTTCATTTTAATGCCTGGTACAACTAAAGGTACATTTGTTTGGACAAATATAATGATAACAACAAAAATAGCTCGTAAGAGTTTAATTTCAGAGCTGATATCTAGACATTTTCTATGTTTTCTTGATAATAACTAAAATCACTTCAGTTCTTACATCAGTAGTTGTGGCATTGTACTGACAAAAACAGTGCTTTTAGGCATTCCATGTTTTCTTTTCTGTCTGTTTTAGTCACATGATACACACAAGAGATAGTACTTCATTGCATAACCATTGTTTTTGATGACTTTTGATGGTCTAATAATTTTTTTCTGCGACTGTATATCTATATCTATACCGTGCAATAATCTTCGGTCCTACAATAACAATGCAAAATTTATTCAATATTTATCCAAAATCAATGCACTATTTGTATTTACACCTGGTTCATAGATATACATACTGTTATTATAGGAAATACATACTGTTAATAGAGACACATGCTGTTTCAGAGATATACAGACTGTTATTCATGGTAATACATACTGTTAATACTGTTCATAGACACACATATTGTTAATACTGTAACGCTAATAAACTCTATTCTTATGTTACTTTGTTAAATTGTGCATTTTTTGTATTATATTTTCTTTTCTTATTTTTTAGTTTTTGTAATTTTATATTCGCTCTATTTTTATTTTTGTAGCACTGGTATTTGTAAATAGACTGCACTGACTGGAATGGCACTCCTAATTTCATTGTACACACAATGACAATAAAGTCTGTTCTATTCTATTCTATTCTATTCTATTCTATTCTATTCTATTCTATCTGACACAACCTTCAGACTCTACAAGTGTTGTGATTTTTGCCGTGATCACACACCGAGCACCTACCTGACTCAACATCCAGTGAGTACTTATCAATAGCCAGGTTCATGGTCTGGTAGGCTGTGTTACAGAAATCCTCCAGGATCAGATAAACTGTGGAGGTGACTCCACGGGGCACAGGTTTGCCAAATTTCATTCGACTGTTGACGACGATGCTTCCGTTTCTGAAGTTCAGGATCTCCAGGTTCTCAAAGTTACTCAGGTTGGACTGCAGGTACGGTACAAGCTGGAGAAAAATAATTGTAATATTACTAATAGTATATAAACATTATAAATAGAGCAGGGGTTCCCAAAGTGGGGTACGTGTACTCCCAGGGGTACTTGAAATTACTGGGGAAAAATACATTAAATACATCATCATGTACCGAATACAAAATAAATAATGAGAATTAATCCTGAAACATAAAACATAATAAACATATTGATATAATAGTTTTATTGTCAATCATCTTGTTTAAGCTTTGGTAACTTTTTAAGAACACTTCTATTTTATATTATTCAAAATGAGTTTATTTGAGTAGCTAAGTAATTATTTTTTGCTGATGAAAGGTTCATTTATTGATGAATGACCAATTTATTTATTTTTCATATCAATGAAAGAGGGCACTTTTCAGTTTAGATTTTGCAGACAAAATTTACTTTTAAAAAATTGTTATTATATTACAGTTAAATATATGTGGCTTGTTTACAAAGTTTTGACACCTTTGGCACAGGTACAAATTTTGCTTAATTTTTTTCAATCAAAAATGCTGAAGTGAGAGTTGGGGGTACTTGGCTTAAAAAAAAGTATATTTCGGTGGTACTCCACTGTAAAAAGTTTGAGAACCACTGAAATAGAGTCATTTCACATAATGAATTTCATACAAGATGAGCATAATGATGGGTAATATTTACCAGTTCAAGGAAACGCTGCTCCAAAGCCTTGTATTCTGGGGAGCTTTTGTTGAACAGATCATCTGAGAAGATCATGTTAGTGACCCTCAGGCTGAAGAACACCATGAGGGCTCGACCCGGGTTCACGGGCATCGCGATACTGGCCTGATCTGTGCCATGTGACACACCGAATGGAAATCCAGTGCTGCCCTCTTCTGTGTGGTTAATAAGACCATAGCCATAATGAATCACATCATAGCCCTGGTCTCCAATAGTGGCCTCATCCAAGTCCTCACTGGTGGTCTGGATCTGGGGGATAAAAAAAAAAAAAAAGCTCTGCACTGAGATAATAAATAACAAATACAGTTACGTCTTATTTTTATGGATGCATCTTCAGTGTAAAGGTGTAAGAAAATATCCATGCAGTTGAATATGTTTTGTGTTACTGTATCAATTATAAAGAATACAAAATTATATTGTAACTAATAGTTTACAGGTAATGACTGTGGAAGAACTTTTTTTTTTTTACTAATGAAGGAAAATGCACTTTCTTTTTGCTGAATTTACACAAAAATGCAATGTTGAACTGCAATTAACAAAATGCTACTGGTTACTTTGTAGAAAAAGTTTGATTTCTTTACTCGGATTTTGTGCTTATGGTGTTGTATTCTCTATATATTGTGACAGTTTTCTTAAAATCAGGGTTTTCCCTTGTTTTGGGAAAGATGTAGGTACAATGATGGCTTCTCTATGGTTGTATTTGACTGAAAATGATGCTTTTTGCCATATCTTAGACCTAGAGTATTATAATAATTGAAAATAACCCACAGAAATACAAAACAAATATGGTGAAGTAACTGATGGAGTGAACTCAGGCCACAAATCCACTTCTACAAATCATTTCCAGAAAAAATACCGTCTAGTCTGCAATCATTAACCTCCATGGTAATAGAGAAATCTGATCTGAGTTGTGTGATTCTTCAGTTTGAGTGATGTGCAGAAACACCTAATGGTAGAGAATAGTAGGGAAAACACAGTCTAGAATAATATTTAACCCATAAAGACCCAGTGCTACTTTGTAACTTTTCTTAACTGATTTATCACTACTTATACTAATGTGATGCTCTGTATTTTGCATTTTTAAGTATAAATCAGGTATTTTCCTATATTTAATGTACTGATCATGTAGATGTCCATAAAAGCTCAGATTAAAGTTGAGGGTTATCATATCAAAAACAAAGAAAACTAAAGGAAACAGGACTTTTTTAAATAAAATCTCTCATTAACTGAACATAAACCAAGTGTGTCCATCTACTGTCATTGATCCAACTCCATGGGTTTTGCTGGTGAATCAGTGTTGTAGAAGATGACGGTGTTTCCACGGTAACTACAGAGCCTCTGAATGTCCAAATGGGCCATATCTGATGACCATGAAAAGATGACAAACTATATTTTACACCAATTATTTACATGTATTGATAGGATTAATGGATCAGAAGATATTAACGCACAGACCCAACCATACACTGGCGACCAAAATCAGTTACTGATATATAAAGTTAGATACCCGTTGATCCATTAATTCTATCAATGCGTGTAAATAATTGGTGTAAAATACAGTTTGTCATCTTTTCATGGTCATCAGATATGACCCATTTGGATGTTCAGAGGCTCTGTGGTTACCATGGAAACACTGTCATTTTCTACAACATTGATTCACCAGTAAAACCCATGAAGTTGCACCAATGACAGTGGATGGAGACAATTTTTTTTTAAGTTCAGTTAATGATATATTTCACTGAAGTAGTAACTTTTTCTTCAGTTTTCTCAGTTTTTGATATAATAACTCACAACTTTAATTCAAGCTTTTATGGACATCTACATGATCAGGAAATTAAATACAGGAAAATACCTGATTTATACTTAAGATTGCAAAACATTGAGCACAATATTAGAATAAAAGATGATAAATCACTTAAGAAAAGTTGAAAATAGAGAAAAACTCATTTAGGAACCGCCACAAAAGTAGTAATGGGTCTTTATGGGTTAAACATTTTACATCAGTAGATGATTTTGGTCTCCAATGGCTGTTTGGGTCTTTATGGGTTAAGAAAATTGCATTATGGTATCACAATACATAATATACTGACTCATGAGCCTGTATCTTGATATCAAATCAGCAGATTCTTGCTAAAATGCAAACCTACATACATAGTTATAAAAAAAGGAACAAAAAGTCTGGTTCCTTTACGGCTTTAAAACCTACACCCATGTTCCAGTGCTGAGTGTTTTATCCTTTTAATTTACCTCCACCACTGCAGGGATAATTATGTCAGGCTGCCCATCAGATACAGGGTTAACATCAGAGATACGGGTGAAAGGCGACTCCTTTTCTGGAGACAGAGAAGTTGTTTGGATAGGATTAGATGCATCTGGCACTGGTGATTCTGGTTCCTCCACATTGACCAGTATAATCTCATCCTCTGTTAGATCCTCTGTCGAGATCAGAGGAGCCTCGGGGATTTCCACAGCTACAACTACAGGCTCCTGGTTCTTCTCTTGTTCCTCCATCCCCGTCGTTTCCTTGGCACCTGCCTCTTCGAGTGAAGGTCCCTCAGGATTCATCAGCACCACATTGATGCCTGTGTTTTCCTCAGGCTGTTCAAGATTTGTATCTTCTGCAGGTAGAACATCCGTGAGGTTGAGATCTTCACCAACAGAAGGCTGATCTGGTTCTTCTGCCTCCGGCTCTGATGTTTCACTTTCTAAGTCAACCACCTCAGGAGATGGAATGAGGGAAACCAAACCTCCTCCTTGTTCTTCTTCTTCTGTGGTTTCAGGTGTAAGTGTTGATAAGTCTAGCTCCTCTGACTGAACCACCTCATCCAGATGTTCTTCTCCCACCACCTCAACCTCCCCTGCTTCCGTTACAAAGACAGCATCTGCTGTTATTAATCCATCTTCAGAAACAGCCCCCTCAGGTATTTCTTCTACTATGGATGGCTGGAGTAGGTCCTCAACATTGTCTGTGCCTAATCCAGAGGCCTCTCCACTCTCCACCGGTGGTTCGGGCAGTGAGATGACCTCTGGCAGCTCAGGGGAGGGAAGTTCAGACGGGAGCTCCTGTGGTGGGGGGGGTTCTACAGCTGGAGTCTGCACAGTGTCCTCAAACAGCAGACCTTCCTCCTCGATGCCTGGAAAAACAAAGACGAGATGAAACCCGACATGTCTTGCGGTTTCCCCCTTTAAAAACTGGCTACGTCTAGAGCTCACAGAGAAAATACTATTTTAGATCCGCAATACGAGAACTAAAAACTTAATTAAGATTGTAGTATAATTTACTCTGTAACTTAAACTGTTACACAGGTTCTGAGTAGTCTGTAAATATTTTTCCTCCTGAGACCCAGCAATGCATTTTTGTCCTCTGTAGGAGACTAAAGTTTCACAGTTTTACTTTAAAAAATTACATACTTAAACCTTTAATCAGAATACTTTATTAATCTAAGGGGGAAATTATTGGGTGTTACAGTCGCTTCATTCAAGTTTAATAAAAGTAGCAAGAATGAAATTAATACAACTGAAAAAGAGAAATATGTAAATATATACATATAAAGCTCTAAATGTACAAACATATATATATATATATATATATATATATATATATCTGAATGTATATACCAAATATACATATTAAAACACTCTGGTAGACATAAAGTTAGAACAGCAATTCGTACAATATGCACTAGACAATATTTTATCAATATGATAATTAAAGAAATGTTACTATATCATTAAGGAAGCAAAAGTAATGTGTTATGTTGTATAAATGTGAGATGGGGGTGGGATTTAATAAATTTTCTTCTTCCCACTCCTTCATATCCTCCTGAGACCTAGCACTGCATTTTTGTCCTTTGTAGGGGACAACTGTTTGACAGTTTTACTTAAAAAAATGCTGTTCATTGCAAAGGACATTCCATTAAAAATGTAAATAAATAAATAGAAATAGCTTGAAATGTACCTGTTGCATTCTGAAGTTTCCAATCAAGACAACTGTTTAATGCAAAAAAGCTAAAACTTTCTCTCTCATGGGTCTCAGGAGGTTAAGGGGGAAATCTCAATGTGAAGCTTCAGGATAAACTCTTACTGTCAGATTCAGAGGCTTCAGTGGTCAGAGGAGAATCAGGAGGAGCTACTTCACTCTCCTCCAGAACGATGATATCATTATCATTTTGTGTTGTTGCCACCGTGTTGACTTCTGATGTTTCAGGCAGCAAGTCCTCTTTGTTCACGTCCTCAGTCTCCCCTTCCAGAATCAAGATCTCCTGCATCACAAACAGGCTTTATTAGATTCAGTAGGTAAAGTATTCAGACCATGTACTCATATCACACTGTGAAAATACTCCACTACAAGTAAAGGTTCTGTATTATTATGCCATTCATATTGGATTAATATTACTGCTGCATTAACCCATAAAGACCCACTGCTATATTTGTGGCAATTCCCAAATGGATTTTTCTTTAGATTTAACTATTTTTAAAGTGATTTATCACCATTTATGATAATATTATTCTCTGTGTTTTGCATTTTTCAGTGTAACTCATGTATTTTCCTATATTTAATTCACTGATCATGTAGATGTTCATAAAAACTCAGAGGAAATTCAAAGGTTATTATATCAAAATAGAGAAAAACTGAAGAAAAAGTGACTTTTTCAACAAAATATATCATTAACTGAATGGAAAAACAAGTGTGTCCATCCTCTACAACTACAACATGGATTCACCAGTAAAACCCATGGAGTTGGATATATGACACTGGATTTATGTTCAATTAATGATAGATTTTGCTGAAAAGTCAATTTTTCTTCAGTTTTCTCTGTTCTTATATAATAACCTTTGAATTTACTCTGAGTTTTCATGAATATCTCAATCAAATATAGAAAATTAAATATAGAAAAATACATGATGTACAGTAAAACTTTCAAAATACAAAGGATAATATTATAATAAATGGCGATAAATTAAGAAAAGTAAAATAGAGAGAAAAATTCATTTGGGAACTGACAAAACTGTAGTACTGGGTCTTTATGGGTTAAAAAGAAAATTTAAAGCCTGATAAAAGTCATAACACACCATATTTTACATATTCTATTTTTTATCTACATTCTTAATGTTAAGTTTGCTATAAGCTAATAATATAAAAGTGATTTATGTTGTGGCAAACTCATAAGCCCTGTGCTTCGAATTGGATCAACATGAAAGTCTGAAAAACCAGAAGCTGATTCTAAAATGTTCCAAATCCAAACCAGCAAAGTGCTTTGGTGGCACAGTAGCTCCGTTCTCTTGCCTGTAAATCAATTACTGATGAAGAGTTTGTGAAACTCTCCCAATTCGTATAATGAGTCAAATTAATCACTTAGAGAGCTGAGCTAGAAAGAGAAGCCGCAGACACAGTTGGTGCAATTCTAACTCTGATTACCATCAAAGTACAGAGCCGACCACAAGACACCACAAATAAGAATGTGAAATGATGTAGACAGACTTAAGATGGTGTTAGTTGTCTGGATGAACTCATATGTGTGGTATCTCTTCTAGACTCGCTGCGGTGTGGTGTACTGTAACCCTTCCCCCAGAATAGCAGTGGATTATTATAGCAAGAGCCAAACTAATCCTCAAAGCTCCAGTTCATCCTCACTGGTGAGCTCATCCTCTACCTGCACTGCTGTGGTCTGGATAAGATCACGAGCCAGTTAACGGTTATCGCAACATCAGTCAAACTCCTGCCAACTTCCTTAAACAAAAGTGATCTATCAACTTTAAGGAATTCAAAGACGCTGGAGGGACTGTTGTCATGATAGTCATAATAGGTGACTTATTACTCACCGTGGCTCCGTCTGCAGCATTGACAGACTCAGGGACTTCAGACACTGTGGAACCAGAGGAGAAAACAAATATTAATACAAAGTGACACAAACGGCAAATGTGCCAAATAGTCTCAATAATGCTGTCTGATGCAGTCTACAGAATCCTTTTAACTTTTATTCCCTCAGCACTGACAGCCTTCATTCTGACAGTGTTACCTTGGGGGCTAAATTTCTACAAATCAGTGCTCAAGTCTGGAGCTGATATCAGCCGCTGTGGGCCAAGGCTATTACTGCATCACAGCAAAATAATAAAGCCAAGCTGTCCCTTTAAGTTCCCAGACGTATGCACTATGTCAGCCATATGAAAGTGTTTAGGCATCATTTCACATGTCGCAGCCTATAACCAGTATGAGCGTCACATGGTATCAATATCCAGAGCATTATTAGAGTTAATAAAAAACGAAGACTAAAACTAGCATGAAAAATTATTTAGTAACAAGAAATAAAAACAAATTGCTCCTTTTAGTATTCCCCCTTGATTAATTTCACTTTTTTGTTTACAGTCTGAGCTCCATCCGCAAACACCTGATTCCTGGAAGTTGGTGTGTAAATGTTTTAAATGATTGTATATGTTTGGGTTTTTTCTATGTTTGAAAATGCTTTTATTATTGTAAAACTGTAATGATGTGACTGTATCGCTGCCGCCTTGGCCAGGTCTCCCTTGAAAAAGACAAACCTGGTTAAATAAAGGTTAATAAAAAATTTAAAAAAAAAAAAAAACAAGTCAGGTCCTATCCTAGTAATACCTGGAAAAATGTAAAATAATTAAAACTAAGCTGAAACTCTCTCACTCTAAATGAAAGCTCCTGCACTAAATGAATAAAAAAAAATCTGACTTAAACACTAAGTCTACAATAAATTAAATAAAAATAAAATAAAAAATATTGACAAAACTCACTGGAGGAGGAGATGGCATAGACATTATCAAGTCTTTCGATTCAGATTTCTGGAAAAGTCTTACCCAAAAGTAAACAGCAGCTAACCTACTTAAAGTTGCTTTATCTAACAGATGCAGCTGACATGTGTCAAAATGTGTTACCCTAAAGACGAAGGTATCTGTAAAAAAGGTTATAGAAAATAAAAGTCTAAACTAATGCAAAAGAAAACTTGTGGGCTCTGATTTCCTTTCTGCTGACTTCTCTTTTGGACACCACTTAATGACAAGCCTTTAACTGTAGCACAGAATAAACACACACTTCTTATAACTGATGACTCTCTTATTTGTTCATTAAAAATGGCCCACTTTTCTACTGAAATTTCTTATAAATATATATCTCTGTCCTCTTTGACAGAGAGAGCCGACAAATAAGAAACAGATGAGACTATTAAAACCCTGGAATGTTTTTTCAAGTGGTGTAGCGTATGTTGTAATATCAATGCTGGGTCTAATGTGCCTCTATTTGATATGACATTTGGAGTTTGGCCCTGCGCTGCATGCACTACCTCTGCCAACGGGTTCCCAGTCACTTCACTGTGGTGCCAATTAAATAAAAAAAAAAAAAAACACTAGAAATGTGGCATGTGTGTTGTGTTACAGTCCAGGGCATGTCTTTCATAGTCATTACCGCTCTCTAACTCCAGGGCATCAATGGCATCGTTTTTGACCTCAGTGATGACCAATGTGGGCAGTTCCTTCACTTCACGGTAGGAGTTTTCCACACGGTTGGACTGCAGGGTCAGATAGTCCAGTTGTTCAGTGCTTACCCCCGTTCCATCCACCACAACTGTGACGGTGTAGTCGACCACCACACCATCCAACCTGGACACAAACATGCAAAATAATGACGTTCCATTCAACTCACAGACATAACAGCACTTTTTTTTTTACTCAAACTACTGCTGGTGTTGTAATACTGCACATTGCTTCCCCTAATCTCCTTACCCAAATGTCCTTGAAGTAGCCAGTAAACATTCTACACTCTGCTCAAGGGCACTTAAACAGAAGTTAAACCTTAAAGATCTAGAACTATTTTTGTCGAAGCTTCCAAATGAATCGAAGCCTTATCCCCATTTATTATGATATCCTATACATTTTGCATTTTTCAATGAAAATCATGTCTCTTCCTGTGTTTTATTAACTAATCATGTAGATGTTCATTTTAGCTCAAATGTTATTATATCAAAAGAGAGAAAACTGAAGAAAAAGTGACTTTTTCAGCTAAATATATCATGAGCTGATCATAAAACAAGCATCTACAACCACTGTCACTGATCCAACTCCATGGGTTTTACTGGTGAATCAGTGTTACAGAAGATGACGGTGTTTCCATGTTCACTACAAAGCCTCTGAATGTCCAAATGGATCACATCTGATGACTATGAGAAGATGACAAACTGTATTTTACCTGAATTATTTGCATATTGATAGGATTAGTGCAGGGGTGTCAAACTCATTTTAGTTCAGGGACCACATTCAGCTAAATTTGATCTGAAATGGGCTGGACCAGTAAAATAATAACATAATAATAAAGAAATTCTGTCAACTCCAAACTTTTCTCTTTGTTTTAGAGCAAATAAGTAAATTTACATTATGAACAGGTTTACATCTACAAACTCTCCTTCAAAAGATGAGAGTAACATTAACAAACTGAAAAAATAAGTGTAATTTTAACAATATTCTGGCTCAGTTTATCATTTACACATGTACGTTATAACTTACAGATCACAGTGGATCTACAAACCCACAAAACATTTAGTAACCAGCAGAATATTGTTAAAATTGTACAGGGTGACACAAAAAACAGGAACTTTTTAACAATCCAATAAAACCAAGAGTGATGGAAGAAAAATATTTTATTCATAGTAATTGAAACCTTAAAACATGCCATTTAAGAAACGATGGAATTTTCATTTTTTTAAAATTACAGGGTGACCCAAAAAAACGGGAATTTTTGAAGTGCGTATTGGCAGACATGAGCAAGTGGCAGCACTGCGAGACAGTGAAATTCAGGATGAAATTCACAGTATCCCAGCTGAGATGTTGCAGTGGTCAATGAGGAATCTCAACAGCAAATTTCAAGAATGCATTCGTACAGGAGGACGCCATCTACAGGAAGTAATTTTTAAAAAATGAAAATTCCATCATTGTTTCTTAAATGGCATGGTTTAAGGTTTCAATTACTATGAATAAAATATTTTTCTGCCATCACTCTTGGTTTTATTGGATTGTTAAAAAGTTCCCGTTTTTTTGTGTCACCCTGTACATACTTCTCTTAGGACATTTCAGGTTATTCACTTTTTTTTTTGCAAAATTATGCTTTGTTTTAGTGTAAATACATGAAAATATTTACATCTACAAAGAGAAACATTTGGAGTTGTCATTATTTATAAGTTATTATGATAGTATTTTACTGGTCCTGCCCACAAAAAGACTGAATTGGTCTGAATGTGGAACTTCAACTAAAATGATTGTTAATATCTTAGTGTAATTTTTGCTTTTCACAAATTCATCCCAAGGGCCGGACTGGGCCCTTTGGCGGGCCGGATTTGGCCCACGGGCCACATGTTTGACACCTGTGGATTAGTGGATCAATAGTTATGAAACATGTTAAATCAGTAGGTGTTTTTGGTCACTGGTGGATGTTCAGATGTTTGAGGGTTAAGAGAGAGGAGAGGCTTCATGTTGGGGAAACATCTTGTCACTATATTAATGCATAGTTTATACTGTACCTAACCTACAAACCTTTCACACCAGATTCTACATACATTTTAAATTGAAAAGTGAAAAATGTCTCCTGAACCTGACGAAAGCGCAGTCTTCAGAGAGGATGAAAATCACTTTGGCATTAGTTTGATTTAATGTCAAACCTGTTACAGGAGTTGTACTGAATTTACAGATGACTGATGACATGAGCGGTTTACTCCAGCTTGGAGCGCAGTGTAGACCAAAACGGCCGAGTCAGCAGAATGATCAATATCATCATAATAAACATGGAAACCTCACACAAAATTCCAGACCTCGGAAAAAGACATCTATCAGCTTTCATTTGACTACTGGGAGTCCTCCACTCTGACCTACTTTGTTGGGTTTCTGGCGGACAGCTGAGCACGTGCCGGCGTACAGTCGGCCACATTTAGAAGCACATCCAATTTTTCATTCTTTAGTTTAACATATAGAGCTCTGGTCCTGCTACGTCCAGCCATCAGCATTCAGCAGGAACGTGTACAATTACTCACAAATATTACTCTACAGGGTGGGGAAGCAAAATTTACAATGAACATTTAGTTGTTTTTTCTCAGCAGGCACTACGTCAATTGTTTTGAAACCAAACGTATATTGATGTCATAATCATACCTAACACTATTATCCATACCTTTTCAGAAACTTTTGCCCATATGAGTAATCAGGAAAGCAAATGTCAAAGAGTGTGTGATTTGCTGAATGCACTCATCACACCAAAGGAGATTTCAAAAATAGTTGGAGTGTCCATAAAGACTGTTTATAATGTAAAGAAGAGAATGACTATGAGCAAAACTACAACGAGAAAGTCTGGAAGATACTATTAAAGAAGAATGGGAGAAGTTGTCACCCGAATATTTGAGGAACACTTGCGCAAGTTTCAGGAAGCGTGTGAAGGCAGTTATTGAGAAAGAAGGAGGACACATAGAATAAAAACATTTTCTATTATGTAAATTTTCTTGTGGCAAATAAATTCTCATGACTTTCAATAAACTAATTGGTCATACACTGTCTTTCAATCCCTGCCTCAAAATATTGTAAATTTTGCTTCCCCACCCTGTATACTTCTCTAATTACTGAAAACCTTACTTCCAGTAGGCAACAATGAACAGTAGAAGTACATTTACACTCAAATATACATTAAATTTGGAAGCACTTGTTTTTTACTGCTACTTAAAGCATTCATTCTACCGTAATTCAGCGGGACATCATACATTTCAGTTCACTTTAATCATCTGACAGTTTCCGTGACCTGGACACATACTGTGATTGGCTCATAAAAGGATCACATTAAAACTAAATCCACCTCTACCACTTATAATATTAAACTGCTGCCTACACATTTATGCACAATGAATATTAATCCACAGCTAAAAAATAAATGTATCATTTAACACCGAAGGGCCTTCTGCTGCACTGTGCAGAAAAAAACATATGCATTTAATTTAAAAACATAACAAATTAATTGCTCATTTTCTTGTTATAAAATATTTTTACACTGGGCATGTCCCAGCAGTGGTTAAGGGTACTGACCATGAGCTATAACACCCACAATTCAACTCCCCTAGTTTCCTGTCTACACTGTATGGAGATGATATAACCTCTGATTCTTTATACACTTCTTTGTATTTGTTTTTGTTTTGTTTTTTTGGGTTTTATCCTGCTTTCCACCACTGATGAACTTGTCACTGATGTTTTGAGAGAAAAAAGAAGTAGGAGTGAAATAAATAGTGCTATTTTCTGTTAAGTAGAAGATCAGATTACTTCTTCCACTACTACAACAGCAGTCATTAATAATACCCGTTAACTTCTTTGCCTTTATTTTCCCATCCGACCCTTCTCCCACTGGACTGGTGAGGTCCTAAAGCCCAGATAATCGTCTCTATAGAAGCGGCACCTGCTTGGTCGCTAGGACCTAACATGATCCCACTTAACAGGTGAGTGACTGCACTAAGATCATTAACACATGTAACTAGTGACACACTGTAACACGTGACCTCACTCTGAGGTAAATAGTGTCCACACACAGTCACACAACACTGGGTTAAGGACTGGTTGAAAAGGATCTGTGGGCTTAAACATAGGGCAGGATTGAAGGTCAAAGAGGTTACAAGTTCAAGAAATAGTCAAAGTCAGACTGTCACAACCTCTACTCATGTCTCACCCTTGGGCATCCCTCTGAGACCTGCGTAAAACACACACAGAGTGGAATTAGATTAATGGAAGGTGGAGCGTGGGCCATATTGTGGGGAACAGTTGTGTCGTGCACAGACTGACCTGAAGTCCACCACAGACACACTCTTGAATCCAGGAAGTCCCTCCAGAGCATCTTCTATCTGCAAAGACAAACATTTCCTGGGCTTCAGATGCAGGAAACAATTGCAGTTACGATAAACTTTCTTAGCAAAATAAATAAATTCCAATGGGCCTTTTTGGTTAAAAGTACTTCAAAGTCTTTCAATCTTTTATTCTGTTTCCAAGATCATTTTCTTGTGGAGAAACTACTGCAGCTCAGTCATCGCTTTAATAAATCCTCTAGGCCTGGGTTTGACACAACAAAACAACAGTAAATAAGCAGTTCTGTAGCTCAATTATCAGATTTATTTAATCTATCAGAGGGTCAGGATACAAAAAGGTCCTGAGAGCATCTTGTTTCCTGACTTGTCCTCCATTCCCTCCTTCTCTACACTCATTTGCCATCTCTTCAGTCCTCATTTCTCATCCTGTCCAACTCTCCAGTATGTGTTGGCTTATATGTGACGGTATCCAGATCTTATATGTTCAGGAGAACCCAACAGAGAATAAAAATCAAAGCATTAGAAGCGCTTTTCGTTATGAACACACTGAGTAGCTGTGTGTACATGAGCATGGGCAGAGGTTTTTCTATTCCTACGGCACATCATTAAGCTGTTTTCAACACATCGTTATTTTACCCAAACCAAAAGTGGACCGAAACATCTTAACCCCTGTCTAACACTTTTTTTGTTTTACTACTGCTGCATTTCAAGTGCACATTATTAAAACTAAAAATGCATCCATCACAGACCATTAACTGGGCCGTGCAGTGGGTTGAAACAGCACTAAAGGGAAACACACAGGAATGACTGGGCCGTAGAAAGAGACAAACACAACAAACACAAACCTTTTCTACTAGCTGTCTGCTGAGAGTCTGGTACTTGAGGCTGGCGGGGTTGTTGAGGTCATCGCTGAACATCTCACCGGTCAGGAGGATGCTGAGCTCCACTATCTGCTCCAGTTCAAGTGGTGTGGGTGACTCGACAGCAATGTCATTGTCCAACTGGGTCATCATGAGAAAAGGCAGTCCATACATAGAAGTCAGTTTTATTTGTGAGGACAAATATGTCAGAATTTTATTTTGTAGTCTGCCTTCTGACAGATCCAAGTGAAGAAAAGGAGAAACATTTAACATGGATTATGCAGCAGAAAATTTCAGTTTGAAATCAAAAGTTAAGTGGATTGATACGGTTAAAGCTTTTGGGTTAATAAATTAGTTAATTTTTCATTATTATTGTGAGAGAGTCCATTTATAGCATTTACAACTGGTGCAAAACAAAGATTTAAAGAAAGAAAGAAAGAAAGAAAGAAAGAAAGAAAGAAAGAAAGAAAGAAAGAGTGCTTCCAAAATGCCCTTGAAATTAAATAAATTACATGGAAGTTGTCATAAATTAACCCATAAAGACCCAGTGCGACTTTTGTGGCAGTTCCCAAATGAATTTTTCTCTCTACTTAACCTCTCTCAAGCTATTTATTGAAATAATATCCTCTGTATTTTGCTTTTTTTTTTTCAATGAAAATCAGGTATTTTCCTATATTTAATTCACTGATCATGTAGATGTCCATAAAAGCTCAGATTAAAGTTGATTGTCATTATATCAAAAACAGAGAAAAATGAAAAAAGTGTGAATTTTTCAACAAAATATGTCATTAACTGAGCATAAACTAAGTGTCTCTATCCACTGTCATTGATCAAGCTCCATGGGTTTTACTAGTGAATCGATGTTGTAGAAGATGATGGTGTTTTCACATTCGGTACAGAACCTCTGAACGTCCAAATGGGTCGTATCTGATGACCATGAAAAGACAACAAACTGCATTTTACACCAGTTATTTACATGTACTGGTAAGATTAGTGGATCACCAGGTATTAAACAGTTCACATCAATAGATGGTTGGGGTTGACAGTGGATGTTTATGGGTTAAGGCCACGGGTGTGGCGTTTTTGTACAAGTGATATTTTGTTACTTTTTGTGGGCGTCATTTTTTAACGTGATGATTATTATATTGTTTCTTAGCCATTCATTCTAAATATGTAGGAAAATTAAACTGAATGTATGTTTAGTCTGTGTGTTTTTTCATTTTCACCTTAAAGATCTGACATATAAAGAACACAAGTCACCTTTAGCCTTATATTTGATTTGCTAGGTTTTAATAAAAGTATTGATACACCGTATGTGAACTCTAATACAGAGGGTGTAACAGGTGTTGTGTGTACACATATGAACACATAGAGGAATGAATGAGTTTGTGTGTTGTGTATGTTCTTGTGTACTCACTGAACTCTCCTCTGGTTCTGGGACAACAGCAGCTGCTCCTACAGGGACATCTCCTTTAGCTAAAGGTTCAGGTGAAAAAATGGGATTGTTGGTTTATTTCAAGTAGATGTGAGCTTAAACCTTTGGCAAGTGTTGTGATGTCTGCCTGCTGTCCTTGTAGATTAGGTGTTCCTATATCTCCATCCTTCAGCCAGAAACTAGCAACCAGGAACATTATGTGTCCAATACTATTTGTAAAATGCACCATCTGAAGTACTAAATTATGTCTTGACCCAGCAACAGAGATACTTCCACATGATAAAGTATTGAGGTATTGGGTGGTTATGTGAGTTATGTATGTTATCACATGACACTGCAGTTACCAGTGTTGTCATGGGTGACACTCACCTAACTCAGGAGCCACAGCAGGTTCCTCTGTGTCTGGAGACGGAGTGCTGTGAAGCAGGAAAAGATTTTTTCAACACTATCAATGCAACATAATCAGACATTTAGAATATTTAAAGCATACGAAGTCTAGAGGATGTAATACACCACAGGTAGAGATGCACATAGAATTTAAAGGATAAGGGGTTTTGTATAGTTCTGCAGAGAAAAACCGACGATTCTTTTTTTTTTTTTTAAGATGAGCCAAAGTCAATTACTGATGCTCAGGAACTATATCGTTGTGGTATAAGACAAAAAAGAACCATAGAGTTGCCATTAAGGTTCAGTGGGCGCCACAGTTAGTATTAACATTCCGTTAGAGCATTGAAAATATGCACAATTTGGTGAAAAAAGTCATAATAAGATAAGATAAGATAAGATAAGATAAGATAAGATAAGATAATCAGCAGCAAAGCACAAAAGCACACAAGAGCAAAAGGAAGTGCAATGTAAAAAATATAGACAAATCAATAAGGCTATATATACACTATTTACATGCTGATCATATCACAGGTTGGATAGGGATACGGTATTTCTGGAAAACATTGTAATTTGCAACTGCTATTTTGATTTGAGTCTACTTGGAAGCAAAATGCCCTGTTTAGTCATTATGAGATTAGTATTTTTGAGATAAGTATTTAATGAGATAAGTATTTTTTCAACTGAAAACCAAAAACAAATTAGCAAAAAAGAAAAAAAAAAAAGAAGTTTGCAATTTGCAGTTTTCATTTGGTATCTTTTGCTCAGACCCAAAATTTCACCATGCGATAGCAATTTTATTCATTTATTTTATATTTCTGCAATTTGCTCACCCTAAATCCTCATAAATCTGGACCTTCAAATTGCAGCATTTTACACTTGTATAACTGCATCTGCTGATATTACAACTACAGAAACAATTCAAGAAATTGAGCACAAATTGGAAGCAATGAATTTGTCCCTTAACAGCAAGAGTACGGTCCCTTTTGAGTTTTTAATAGTTCATACCCAACAAAAGTGCAAAGGAATAAGCTCTAAAAAAAATAGTACTTTTACATTTGCACATTTATGTTGGTTATCCTTTAAATCTAGTGGGGGCAGGGGGGGTGGGGGGTGCAAAAACACATGGAGCTTAGTATCTGCATCTTAATCACACAAATGAAAGAAAAGTATTCAAAAGGTTGAAGTTTTGAGGTCTTGTGGAGGAGCAGGGATATGAACAGGTAAGGTTGAAGAGTGTTGACAACCTTACCTGCACATATGTTGCCAGGACCTGGAGGGCTCACTACAGACAGTAGGAAGAATGACACATGATCAGAAACACACAATTAAACCTTCATATATGTTACAAAGGGGAACAGTGTGGAAAGTGCTTATTTTTACCTTTTCAAACCTGGCAGTGACATTCTCTGGAAAAAGAGGAAAATAAATATTATGAGCTACAGTTTCAGCAGTTTAAAGTGTACTTTACGAGTCATATATTCACTACATACCCTTAAACACTGGTTATGACCAACCTTTTTAATCAGAGCCTGATGTTCCTCTGATTGGCTGAAGTAGTTGCCAAAGTCTTGAGCCGAAAGTGTGCCTTCCTGGCATTTGCTCATCCAGCTTTGGTACTCCACTTGCTCTGGGAGGCGATCCCAGAAGATTTTGAAAGCCTCCCATATGGTCTCCTGGCAAACTAGTCAGAAAACAGAAAAGGATACTGCTCACTAATGGTAAACTCATATCTGTGGTAATGTGTTCTTTTTGCTCAGGGGATCACTTTAAAATGCCCTTCAATGTAAAAATAAATGAAACAAGTTTAATAGAAATCCAACGTCCAGATTTACATTGTCTGCTGTGATGTAACTCCTTTTTAATGAGTCAGCCTACTTGGCACGGAACCAGTCAGCGCACAGACGTATGTTTAAGTCGTCTTCACTAATCAACACTGTCTGCGAGTCCAGAGACCTCCAAGTCTATCTTACATAACAAATCTTAAAGGAGTGATATTTTGCTTTTTTTTTTTTTTGTAAAGAATTATGTATTTTAAAACATTTCCCTGTGGTCTACAGACAGGCTAAACAAGAGGCATGTTCTTCAGAGTTTGTAAGGTAATAGGACCTGGAGGGTACACCAGGTAACTCTGGAACTAATCCAGAGTCTGTGACCTGAAGAGTTCTCCAATCAGGACTTTAAAGGAGTGATATTTTTGCTTTTTTAAATAGAATTATGCATTTTAAAACATTTCCCTGTGGTCTACATATACTGTAAATACTATGTTTGGGTCTAAATCAGAGGTCACCAATCTTGGTCCTCGAGGACATCCTGCATGTTTTAGATATTTCCCTCTTCCAGCACACTTGACAGTCATTATCAGGCTTCTGCAGAGCTTGATGATAGGCTTACCATTTGAATCAGGTGTGTTGGAAGAGGGATACATCTAAAACATGCAGGATACCAGCCCTCAAGGACCAGGATTGGTGACCCCTGGTCTGAATTCTTCATTAATTCAACTCCACAGGTCCATCTTCAACCCTATATCTGAGTAATGACACCAGAAAGGTTGTTTTGAGCGCTGGCCCTTTAAATGCAAATGAGCCACGTCACACCCCAACACCTCCAGGTTGTTGACTGTGCTGCTCTGTCCTATTCAACCATGTGTGTTCATTAATACAACCAACAACTGAACATTTTGGGACATATTTTAGAAGTTTGGACATATTTTCAGTATGGACTACAACCACTGCTGCTGACAAACGATTATGTCGTACTCGGAGAAATGTTCGTCAGAAGTCTTGACCTTATATGTGCAAATGTCGTGATGTAACTAGTTATAAAACGTAACAAATTCAGCAGGTACTGAAACAGGTTGTAAAAATCCACTAAATTTTTGCCGGAATGAATATAAACATAGCTTAGCAGCACCTGGAGGGTTCAAATTCAAACTTTTGGAACTATTAGGGTCCAAATACACAAATAAATGAACCAAAGACTAATAAAAGTGGGTTTAGCAAAATATGACCCCTTTAACATTTCCCTTCTATACCATTCCACCCAGCCTGTCTCTGGCTCTGGCCTTGATCTCTGCCCATTCACTCAGTCACTCTCTGAACCTTTTTCCCTTGATGAAAAACACACATGCATTACAGCTCATTTTTCAGGCAGTAACCCATCCAAAGTTCTCTTCTTTGTCAAATATTTTGGCTCTGAACCTTTGTGATGCACTGCACCCCATCAGTGCTGTTTTAGAGAAGAGAGCATAAATTAACTAACTTCGCTGCATGTAGTACCGACAGACTGATTAATCTACTTGGTGTGTGTTTTACACACCATCAGTATCGACAAAAACTTGGCAGATGGCTTTTAAAATTACTGGCTTTGAGAGCAAATGGCTCAAAAACTAAAAATCACACCAAGAAAAACCATGATTTTTAAAGATTAACTTAATATTCAGTTCCAGATTAGTGATTCATTACTTTGAATTTGATGTTCAGTGATAGAAATTTATTGGTTTACTTAAATATTTATTACCTCGACTTTCAATTTTCCAATTTTTAATAATGTAAAAGCTTTAGGAGGGTCTTGATATCAGCTGATCAATCAGGTATCGGCTTTGGTCTGCTCCAAACTATCATTATTACATCATCCTCTGGTATGTAGCCTCACTGTGTGCAATATCAGTGTGCACATGTTGTTGAGATATTTCCATATCCATAAATGCAGAGTGTTGAAAATGACCCCCAGTTTACACAGACTTCTGGCTGAATTGGAACATTAAATATACAGTATTAACCCATAAAGACCCAAACACCCACCGTTGACCAAAAGCATCTACTGATCTAAACTGTGGATCAACTAACCCCATCAGTCCGTGTCAGTAACTGGTGTAAATACAGTTATTCATCTTTTCATGGTCATGACCCATTTGAACGTTCAGAAGCTCCGTAGTTACCATGGAAACACCTTCATCTTCTACAAAATTGATTCACCAGTAAAACATATGGAGTTTGATCAATGACAGTGGATGGACGCACTGGGTTTATGATCAATTAATGACAGATTTTACTGAAAAAGTTACTTTTTCTTCATTTTTTTTCTGTTTTGATAGAATAACCTTTGACTTTAGCTTTTATGAACATCTATATGATCAGTCAATTAAACATAGGAAAGTAGATGATTTCACCAGAAAAAAAAAATGCAAATTACAGAGGATAATGTTGTAATAAATCACTTAAGAAAGGTTAAATAGATAGAAAAAATTATTTGGGAACTGCCATAAAAGTCACACTGGGTCCTTATGGGTTAAACTTATAAAAAACCCCAAATGTGATAAGACTGTCAAACTATATAAATAATTTTTACAGAGAACTATTGTTAAAGAATCCCTTTGTATTTGTTTGTTTTTGTTTGTATGTTAAGATTGTTGTAAGTTCTTGTGGCCTTGTCGATTGTATGTTTTCTTTGTTGACTGTATTCTTTGAAATAAAGAAAAAAAAATGTTGTTGAGATATTTGATTCTGTTAGAACATGAAGTTAAAGAAATGCAGTTTTTGCATCTTGTAGCATTATTTTGGAGGCCATACTACAAGCTTTGTGGATAATGAGTGATCTAACCCTGTAAATGAGCACACACACCTCAAGTACATCATACTCAGCTTCACAGCAAATCTCTTAAGGGTCTAATTGTCACTAGTGTCCACACAGATGTCTAATGACCTGACCTAAGACAGCACCAGGAGATAAATGGGCCAGTGCTCCCTTTCTCTCTGACCTTGAAACAACTGCATTATCTATAAAATACGGAAACTGAATTTAGCGTAAGAAGAATGAAAGACAAGTTTTATCTCAGTATACAACATCTACATAGAGGATCCACTCTCAGTCAGGTCCAGTCGTACCTCTGAGATAGAAGTAGTTCAGATGGGTTGCAACAACTTGCTGAACAGTCTCCTGTGCACACAGTTTGACTCCACTTGGGAAAAGGACGTTCCGTTTCTGACGAGACAAAACTGCATGGCCTCCAGTCGTTACTTTAACATCAGATACATGAACAATGTGTGGAAATGCCACAGGCTTCTGGCTATGAGGCACATCGAGGTCACCCATAGAGGAACCTTCCAGTGTTGCATCTGTTATACAAGAAAAAAACGTCACATTTAGGAGTTAACAATGACTGTTCAACTGGATTCAATAGTCAAAAAAGCTGGTTTATGACATACCTGTATTTAGATCCAAAGAAATGACCACAGAAATTAATGCAACAGAGCAGAAAACACATTTCCAAGATACAATGCACATGTTAAATCCGTGTTTGTGCTTAAATCCGTAGAGTGGGAAAAGGGTCCAGCTGATACGTAGTTCCTCTCAAGTCATATAATGGCAATGTGAACAACGTCTTAAATGTTTGCATAGTTCAGAATACTCCAAAAAGTGAACAAAAACATAAACAGAAGTGACTTGAAGATACAATCACATGGTGTTTTCCTGCTTTCAGCTGAAGAGAGGTGTGTCCCATGGTGCTGAGAGGAGAGTGCCTGGTTCATGTAAGTAGGCAGATGGCTCCTGGGAGAGAGGGGGGATTTTTTAATGCTCTCTAATCCTGTTTACTTTAAGCCTTTTAAAGGAACTTGCCAAGAAGTTACTAGAGCAACACTGGAAAGGGATGGCATTCAGTGTGAACTAGCACCACTAATGCGATACAGCATCTTGTAGGTTAATAATTCTCATAGGAACTAGTTTGACTTTAGTGCAAGAACTACACAATATGATTGTTTGGTGATGCCATAATAACAGACAATGGGCTGCAGAGGTATTGGAGGTCAGATGTTTTTCTTCTTGAATTTCTTTCTTCCTTCAGCTTCAAACCTCAGAGCATCAGAACCTGAAATGCAGCTTCTTACTAACAGCCTATGCTATGTTTAAGAAATCCCAAAGACCACCCATCTCCCCCTCACATGTACACAAAACAACATGTGTCAGTTTGGTCCAGCAACTGACATGATGAGCTAAAGGGCATCCACTGAAATCCTCTCAGTATGTATATTCTGACATCAGTGAGAGTTACGGGCTTATCCTGAAAGTGACCTTTAACCCTAAACTCTTACTATGGGGTTTATCCTGTTTTTAGAAGGAAAGTCTACGTCCTCTATCTTTAAGGAGCTGTATTATATATGTAATAAAAAAGGAGTTAGTGTAACAGCTTAGAGAGATTATAAAGTGGTGGGAAAGTTCATTAATTAAAGAGATAATCAAAAGAACCGTAACATAATTAAATACACATTAACAAGTGGTGCCAGGCACAACAAACCCCACCCCTTGCACATACTATAGGTTATTTTGGCATCGATCCAGCTGTTGTCATCATGTCTATGCGTGTGTTGTCAGCATATGAATTGCCTCTATTTATGTGTCAAGTCTGAAGTATTTTGAAACAAAATTTTTTTTATAGACATTTGAAATGTTGCCCTTTATAAGTAAATGGGGGGAAAAAAGATTTTAAAAATTCCAAAAAAATTTCAACTTTGACCAACTTTTCCCAAAATGTAATGACATCAATTTGGTATGAATTCAACCAATAGTTTTGCTGCCTCAGACATTTGAAATTTTGCCCATTATGAAAAAAAAAAAAAAAAAAAATTTTAAATCCATAAAAAATTAACACTTTGACCTACGGTTCCCAAAATGTAATCAGAACTATTCTGGGTCACTGGCAATCTATAAAGCCAATTTGGTATGAATTCAACCAATAGATTTGCTGCTAGAGTGTTAACAAAGAAACAAACTGAACCAAAAACAATACCGGTTGAACTCCCCTTGGGGGCGGGGGGGTGGGGTGGGTAATAATTACTCGTATTCAAGGACATTAATATAAATGTAAAATTGTTTTATAGGTAATAATCAAATAACAAATGGTCAGTTTTTAAAACAGCTTTACCCATTGAGCTACAAATCTGACTTAACAGTCTGCTTATATTTTACATGTTAAGCTAAGTACCTGGATAGTCATGTCTGATGTGCAGGCATTCTCAGGCCAATTTTGCAGTTTGTTTAAACAGTGAGAGTTTGGAAGCTGAGATCATGGACAGCCTGCGGAGAAGTAAGGTTGGCTACTTGGCCTCGGCCTTCCTCTGCAAATTCACTCAGCATGTGTGCACCCCTGGATGAGGCATTTGAGTGATTATATATGATGCATTTCTTAGCTTCTGATATTTCCATTTCAAATGCTATAAAAGTAGTGGACTGGGTTTGCACACAAAAGAACAAACAGAATGTTTTGAAAAGCAAGTGGCTGCAGCTCATTGCCATGTAGAGTTAGAAGGGGATTGTTCAGACTGTGAGGGGATCTGACAGACTGAGAGAGTAAATACACATAAGCCATGCATGTAACACTTTAAACGGCTTATATGGGCAAGCGTTGAAATGTTCAAACATTTATAGATGTAGTCTTTATGGGAAACAAAAACAAAGATGGATTTGCACAATAAAAGAGAAATATAAAAAAGAAAGGTAAGAGCTAAAAGGAAATACCTAAAAGAATAAAACCAATACAGAATCGAGAAAGAAAAGATCAGGCTCAGGACCAGTGCTGGATGTTATCCCATTAGTGTTTGTTACACACAACTGAATCTCAATTTGTGATTCAGATGCAAAAGTAAGAAACATTACATGAACAACAGAAGATGTAATACTTAGTCTACATGTTTTAATACACACTTGAAACCAAAGATATTTTGGAATCAGTTTCTGTACATTCATACAACACAGTTTCTAAAAAAACATGGCATCAAAGATGTCATAAAACGTGACAAGAGTGATATACAGCTGAACTAAAACTAACAGACTATAAAGAGGGATCTCTGTTATCAGACATTTCGGCAACAGTGGTGAAATAAAATGAGATATCGTTTCAGGTCTTATCTCTTAGCTCACATTATGCATGCTAAAGTACGTGCACCCCTGGACATTCTGCAAGTTTTTCATGACAAGAATTCAATTTTTTAATCAAACATGATGCCAAAAGTAAGTATTAATGGTTTAAAAAAAGGCAGGTAAAAAAAAAATTTAAAAAAATCTCCTGTTGATAGGTAAGAGTGCCATATATTACCAACAACTTTCATAAACTATGATAAAACACTGATGCATTTTCTAACACTGATATAGGACATTATTGATGCAAAATGACATCATGAGCTCCACAGACTGTTTAACATCCATATTTGGTCTGCTTCTGTTTCTTGAGGCAAAGATCATTTTAGAAACCATCTTAGTACCCCAGTTGAATCTAGGACTGGCTGCAAAATACAGAGGGAAGCAGTGTCATCTGAACAAACTGCCAAGAATCCTCACTAGCCATCCGACTGATCACAATAACTGAGTGAGGCACTTGAATGCTCATTAATCAGGTTATTTTCTTTTTCTTTTTTTAAAAAGAAATTTGGCGTAATCGCATTGGACATGAGATTCCATCAGTTTAACGAAACCCTATGCATCTGTTCCTGTTTTAACCAATATCTGATGTAAATCTCAAGTAGTTAAAACCAGAATCTGTGAAATATAAATTTGGCATTAAAGGACAAGACAGTACATGTCTAAAAAATGTTTGCAAAGTAAAAAAATCTAACACTGAAATAACTTCATAAAACAAAATGCTTTATGATTTGCTTGTTGGGCTCAAAATAATTTAATAAAAAATGCTTCTTTTTTTTTTTTTCAAATATCTTGTAGTATGAAGATAATCAGTAAAAGCTGGGGTGTATAAACATTCGATATAATTGACTTTCTAGATGTACAGCTACCTGTTGACTTTAAATGAACTACTGATGCCTTTTTTTATTCACTTACAGGATCCACAGACAGTTTACATAGTTTCTTCAAATTAAAGCAAGAAATAGCAAAACCTAAATTTAAGGAAATATTTTCAGTTCACACTGAAATGTCCGTCACTCATTATGAGCAGTGGTTTATTAATAGTAACAGGAATGTGATGCATTGAACAGCAGAGTAGGCTCTGGTATCTATCTTTTATTGTCCAGGTTTTGATGTCGATAAAGTTTGAGCACCAGATCTCTGATCTCATCTCGTTTCCTTCGCACCTGCTGACGGGGGAACCAACGTTTTAGTTGTAAAGGGAGGTCAAAGTGAACAACAGGGTCCTGAAAACAGAAAAATAAATAAATTATTTCCCATTACTCTGTACATGTATTAAAAAACATGTCTTCCTATTTAAGCTCTAAAATGAGACACAGGGGACATCTACCTTCAAAAAACTCTCAACATATTGCAGCAGGTAAAGTCCACAATCACTGTTGTTGTCCTGAAGGGGAACTTGACAGTGTGAGCTTTTCATCTGATCTGGACCAAAGTCCTTCGAGGAGCCACGACGGGTCTCCCACTCTGACAACAAGTAGCTGAAAAAAAAAAAGTATCACATTACACACATTTCCCAGCGTCTGCATGCATTTTGAGACAGAAGGAAATTGTACTACTTACTCTCGCAAAAGTTTGAAGACACGCTCATGAAGAGAACGTTTGAGGGAGTCCATAACAAGAATACATGGCCTATGGAGACATGGTGTATCAGTCAGTCAATGCACAAATCCAGGATATGCATTTATTTTGCATATCACCATGCATGATGGACCAACAACATGAAAGTCTTAAGGAAAAAAAAACAGAACCAGCTCTCAGTGCTGCAGCAGACTGGAGCAACTCAGAACCTGGTATCTGTGTGTGCTTGTGTAATCACCTTTTGCAAATAGTCTTCCTCGGGCAGGTTTGCTCAGTACAATTCTACAAAAAAAAGACAATTTTTTTTATATATATATATATAGTATTTATCACAGACAAAAAGCACAAAGTGCTTTGAGCACATGAAAATACAGCATTAAAAACTTAAACTAAAAGTAAAACTAAGTTTTTTAAGTTAAAAGTGAATGCACATCACTGGAATTAAAGGTACTGTTAAAAAAACAAAAAAACATCTTAAACACAAATACATAATGTAGATTGTAATTTAAATATGTGGATAAGTCTTTTTCTCTTACCACTGGACCAGGTAATGTGTCTTTGGTACACTGTTCTTGAGAATTTTCTAAAATAAATGAGAAAAACCATTGAAATCTTCTTTCCACTGATAAAATCACAATATAAAATGTAATCCTTTCTTTAATTCTTTTCTACACACAATTCTCACATCAGAACAGAATTTAACACACATACCCCTTTCTGGATTTTCACTGGAGTTTGATCCAAGCAATGCTTCAGTGTTATTATTTGGACTTTTATATCCCTGAGCCTCATCTTGATGCTGTAACTCTCCTGACCCACTGTGGTTCTTCACAGATTGAGAATCTGGAGTCCAGATCTCTTGTTTTGGCTCGTTTAGTCCAGGGAAGCAAATGACGACTAAATACCAATGAGCCCTAAACAGAGGAATGGATCATGTGATGTGTGAAACAGCATACCAGAAAACCTATAAACAATAAATCACTGTATGTTATTGACTTACTCCTGATTGACAGGCACAAACAGAAAATCTTTGTTAAAGATGTCCACATGTCGTGTCCATGTTTTAACCCGCTGATGCCGCCTCTGCCTCTGACAGCTGGAGGCACACAAAAACAAAAACATGGACATTTGCAAAACCGTCAAAAAACCTGACATTCACATAAAAACCTGCAGAAACCTACGAGTCGCTGGTGCTGCCTTCACTGGCGTTGTCCCTGCGAGTCAGCTGTTTGTAGAAAAAGCTGCTGAAGATGTGGGAGCGCTCAGCCACAGCCTCAGAGGCATTCTGGAGGAGGTATCTGGTCCAAGACATGAACAAGCTTAGTTTAAAAGTTTGCTCACCACAGAGAAACCATCAGTGATGCTTTTTGTTTATAAATGTAGTCTTACTTTAGATAAAAATCAATGATAACATCATTGAGATACTGCCCACTGTCAAGGCACTGCAGGTCCTCCATTGTGACAGTAATTCCTCCTTTGAGTGGTGGAGGAGGAAACTGGATTAACCTAAGTAGAAGTAGAGAAGAGATGGTAGGTCATGTAGTATTCCCAGTAAAAAATCACACATGTAGTAATAACTGTTGGTGCACGGGGTTATAATAGAACCTTCCAACAAATGTTTTAAAGGCTTGCATTAGATTATTATTATTAAAAGACAACTGCTGTGGATGCATGGAACCCCTTGTAGAATCCACCTGCCATCCCCTGTTGGATCAGTAGCAGAGCGCATGGAGGTTACTTGCCTTTGAGGCAGCCCCTGATGTTTATATTTAACCCAGCTGGAGTCTGATTCGCACAAGGACACAGAGTAGGATCCTTTGAGTCTACGATGGCATAGTGTATATACAGGATCGAGGTCTGATCTGCTTTTCTGTTGAAGAAGCAATTCATACGGATGTCAAATCCATGTAACATTGGAGCATGTCATACAGTATGTATAATTTAATCATTCACTGGTGATGGTTCCTGTAGTCCACTCACCTCAGACGGGTGTTCGTGGTCTTGTTGCTTCTGATTCACTTCTGGTTGGATTTGCAGCTTTGTTTCATGCTCTAGCTTTCCTATTGAGTCTTGCTTTGGCTCAACCTCTGATTGAATGGGTGCAGGGGTGTCTGTCTCCAGTTGTGGACAATCCAGGTCTGTCTCCAATTGTGGACAGTCCAGTTCTGTCTCCAGCTGTGAACAGTCCAGTTCTGTCTCCAGTTGTGAACAGTCCAGGTCAGTCTCCAGTTGTGGACAGTCCAGGTCTGTTTCTAGTTGTAGACAGTCCAAGTCTGTCTCCAGTTGTGAACAATCCAGGTCTGTCTCCAGTTTACAGTCCAGGTCTGTCTCCAGGTCTGTCTCCAGCTGTGGACAGTCCAGGTCTGTCTCCAGTTGACAGTCCAGGTCGGTCTCCAGTTGTGGACAGTCCAGGTCTGTCTCAAGTCCAAGGACTGTGCCCTCCTGGCCAAGAAGCTTAAGCAGGTGTGGATCCAGTCCAGTTCTTCTAATCAGCTCCACACTGTCATCCAGTGACAGAACTGGACCAGTGAAGTCCAAACCACTAAAACTATATTCAGTATTGTCCATTATTGAATTCTCATTTGCAAGACTGTTGAGACAGTCAATGTCCAGGAGGGAGCGCAACAAAGCCCCCATCATTCCCTCCACATTATCCTTCAGAGTGAGCAGGACAAAGGGGCTGGGTTTTTCTAAAAAACAAAAAACGTAACTACAATGTAAGACAAAGATGAACATCAAAGAGAATGTGATACAATATTTAATATTCAAGTCTTTGTCATCTTCCTCAGACAATTATGAATGCATTGTAAACAGACCCCTATATTGGACTTTGGTGAAGCACCGAATGAGAATACAGAGCAAAATTTGGACAATAGCAGATGTTTGTTGGTGGCTTTATGTTTTTCTAATTTCCAATGCTACTCTTTTCCTAATTTCAGTATTTCGTTGCACAAAGTTCAAACAGGTTTCATGTCTGTTATTTATTAACATTAGATGCAAGTAAAATTAACAAAAACTATTTTTCAACCAATTACTTCCACTAGGACGGGTTTATTTTTATGAAGAGGAGATGCCACATTAGCTGGATGTGTGCTAAGTTTGCATTAGTTAATATTGGTTTTGATTGATTAATACACATTTGATTAATACACATTTTTTACTAAAGTTAATGGGACTTCAGAGACCTGTAAGTTTTTTCTTTTACAGCCTGAACCCACAGAAACCCAACGCAAAGTCTGAAATATAGAGATACAATCTGCAATAACAAAAATTGAGACACTTGACAGACCTGACAATGGCTACATGCCAATTATGTATTGATATTGCCCAATTTGTTTTACTGTGGCTTTACTGGGAAAGTCTTGTTTTCCAGCTATGCTTTCTACAGCTTTTCACAAAAGATGAGGCAAAAATTTTATAGTAAATACGAGACAAGCCTCCACCGACCCCAAGTACTGAACATGTCTCACCAGTGTTTTTGTTTCCATCTTCCTTAGCGCCCAGTGTGCTGAGGTCACACTGTAGAGCAGTCGCAGCAGTTTCTGACACATATAACAGGACAATAGCAGGCGGTGGCTTCTTGTTGCCCTTACAGAAAAATCCCCGGTCTTCCAGTTCGTCATGGTCCCATATACTGTACTTCTTCAGCTCTTTGCGCTCCATGCTTAATATCACCTCCACCTGTTTACTAATGTCTGGGGACAAGAGGAGGATGTGTTTGAGATTATTACTAATGTTACATCCCCATCTTTCACCTACCTTGACAGGGATACATATAGAGTGGTTGTAATTCTCTGATCCCATATTTTGGGAGACATGTTAATAGACAGACAAGATTTAATATTCACAAAGACAGTACTATCTCACGCATAGGCAAGATCAGATCTAATAGGATAACCGCACTAGTTCTCTGTAGTGGAGATTTCACAAGCTCAAAGGTGAAAGTGCACTAGAGCCTCGTAGGTCTAATCTCTCACACACACATACTTTTTTAGTATCTGAAATAGAACAGTAAGCTGAACGAGAACAGTGTGCAGACAGACCAAAACTGTTGGGGGGAGAGTTTATACACTCAAGATCAAAGGTCACAGGCAGGGCACACTCATCTTCCCTCAGACAGGCTAAACAAGAGGCATGTTCTTTTGAGTTTGTAAGATAATAGGACCTGGAGAGTACACCAGGTAACTCTGGAACTAGTCCAGAAAGTCTGTGACCTGAAGAGTTCTCCCATCAGGACTTTAAAGGAGTGATATTTTGCTTTTTTAAATGGAATTATCCATTTTAAAGCATTTCCCTGTGGACTACATAAACTGTAAATGTTATGCTTGGATCTGAATTCTTCATTAATTCAACTCCACAGGTCCATCTTGAACCCTATTTCTGAGTAATGACACCAGAAAGGTCATTTTCAGCACTGACCCCTTTAAATGCACATGAGCCACTTCAGGCCTCACCCCCTCCAGGTTGTTGGGTGTGCTGCTCTGTCCTGTTCAACCAACAACTGAACATTGTAGGTAATCAGCTCGAAGTTTGGACATATTTTCAGTATGGACTACAACCACTGCTGCTGAAAAACAATCATCTCGTACTCTGAGAAATGTTTGTCGTAAATCTTGACCTCATATGTGGAAATGTCATGACGTAACTAGTTATAAACGTAAAAAATTAAGCAGGAATTAAAACGGGTTGTAGAAATCCACTCGATTTTTGCCAAAATGAATATAAAGATAGCTTTGCAGCACCTGGAGGGTTCAAATTCAAACTTTTGGAACTATTAGGGTCCAAATACACAAATAAATGTACCAAAGACTAATAAAAGTGGGTTCAGCAAAATATGACCCCTTTAAATAACCAGTTATACACATACCTTTTAATGGCATGATGATTTTTGTATCTGTAACCTGTGAAAGGACAAAAAAAGACAAGTCTGAATGGTATCAATACCGAATATGATGCCACGAGCACAATCAGCTCTGTTTAGGCGCATTTGTATTACCAAGAGGTCTCCATTGGCCTTTCCCTGGTACCGTCCACAGTACAAGGTGGTGAAGGCCAACCCCAGACAAGTGTTGTCCACAGTGGTGATTGGTGAAAGTGCTACTGTCCCAGAATGTTCATCTACAACTACATGCAACACCTGTAACACATGTAAAATACAGTATTACTTAAGAGTGGTAAAATAAAATAAAAAATAAACATAGGATTTTCAAATGATTCCCCCATTGGACAAATGGTAAGAGATCTGCTAAAAGATTATGTCAAATGTTAACACAACTGCAAAACTATCATCAGTGTCTTGGTCCCAGAAAAATACAGCTGTCACACAGAGGAAGCTGTACAGTGCTGTAATAAAACCAACCTCTTATTATGACAAAGCAAAAGAATGCATGGCCTTTTTTGGTGATTTATCTTTATCCTCTGTCTTTTATAGCTTATGCATGTAATCTTGAAAGTTAAAGAATCTTTAAAAGACTCAAATCTGCTGGGTTAAAACAAGTGGCATCTGTTCCAGGTCTGAAATTAATGCTTACCAAGCACCACGTGTGATTTTCCACTGGGTGAGTAAATCTCAAAACACTGTCAACCACAGCAGCAGGTAAATGTATGTTTCAAAATAGTCATGATGTTAAAAAAAAAACTAAGAGTCTCTAGAAGAGTCATTTTTGATGGACTGGGTTTTGTCACAATCTATTATTACCATCATTTTTTATTGACTTTTAAATGATAATGAATCATATTTTATCATTAAAATAAGACGCATTGAAATAGAGAACAAATGTTAAAATTACGCATTTAAAAGGACATGGACGGAAAAAAAGAAACAAACATGAACATGCAATTTTGCAGAACTACGTTTTTGCCTCAGACATGTAACTTTTTATGGCTGTGGTGATTTTTTTCTGAACACCAAACCTGCATTCTTTTGCCCAACTGGAGAACAGAATTAGCACCATTGGGTAGATTTCTCCAGAGAGGTGATCAGAAGTTGGCAAGACTCCACAAGATTACCCAAGTACTCATTTCACTGGGAAGAAATCCCACTGCATATACAACAGTGCAGCTGCAGCCACTATCGAATGATCCTGCTCAATGAAAAATGGCACAATACGAGAACCTGGTCCATTGAAAAGTGACCACGAGGTCCTGCTAGTTACACGCAGCAGTGCAACGACACAGCCACCACGTAGAGCTGAGCTGTTGCCTGGGAGTCGTCATGGTTACAGCCACTTCAGTCTGTAGTGCTTTGCACTCACAGAGGGAATGCAGACTTACTGACACTGGATAAATTACTTGAAGTCAGGCTACACCACGCTCAATGCTCTGATCTGTCAAAATGAGGGTCAGCCTTCAGATCTTTCCATCATAGTTTATAGTTTCATAGAAAATATTCAGTGAATGCAACCGCCTGCTCTACAGAGGTTTAAAGTCATTTACAGTTGTGGTGCTTCTGTCCTGTTTGCTGTATCAGACTTTGACACACAAACATATAAAAGGACAGAGACGTGATGGTTGATACAAGTGCAATACAAAAACTCTAAAGTCCATAAAGTAAACATGTCTATATTTTCCTCATTTTCTTCAATGATACATTCAACTCTACCTGCATGTCCTCTATGCCCTTGGCTTCCAGCTGTGGGGTCACAGCTTCATCTGGGGGCTTCTTCTGTGTCACTGTGCCTTCACCGCCCTCCTCATCATCACTGGAGAGCACAACTGAAATATACATAGAAAGGATCCATGAACCCAGAATGAAATTTACTTGGAATCTATGCTAAAGTACATTCCTCAACAATAAGGACATCCACATACACAGGTAAAATTAAACTGACAAAATGACAAACAGCATCAGAAACACATCCATGAGGCAGGGAAAACAATCAACACATATAACTCTTTTTTTCACCTGAATTCGTTTACTTTGCTACTTAGGAGCATGAAAGCCTTTTTGATTAAGGATGCATTAAAACAGCTCAGACAAAGGAACCAGATGGTGAGTACTAAATCAAATGGTTTCTAGAGTTCTATTCATTTATGATTACAGCACACACACAAAGAGTGTTCAACTTATGTCCGTCTGTCTTTAACTGACTAAAATAAAAGGTTTATCAATATAATAATGCTGCCAGGTTTTGATGATTATCTGGTTATTGATTACTAAGTTCTGAGGGGATAGTTTTAATTGCATTACCCTTGCTAGACAACATACTTGCTGCATTTAAGTCTCCAGAACTGGGGCTTGTAACTGGGATCAGGGCTCCTCCATTGTTCTCATCATCTCCTACTGTGAACTGCACAATGCCACGGCCCAGGTTCTCCAAATCCCTGTCTTCTGCACTTTCCTCCACGCAAATTTGTGTAGGAGCTGGTCCTCCGTCTTTGTTGTTTGTCCCAGAGAGGCGCAGCACACTCTCACGTCGACGTTTTGGGGAGTGTGTTTCCGTGCTTTGGGTCTCTGCATCTTTCACTTTCCTCTTCTGTTGATACAAAAAACACATACAAAAGCTCCTTTATTTTGGGGGTCTTTCACCTTCTCTCAACATTCTCAGGAAGAAAAAAGAGAAACTTGAGGAACTCATCTGAACCCTGTAAATTAAATGTAAAGTACGTACCAAACTGTGTTCCAAGTCATTTTCTGGATCCGTCCATTTGTCGTTGATTTTATTTGGGGTGAATTTACAGTGTCCTGTATCCTTAGGATGTTCCCACCTCAATGACAGTCCACAATCTGAAACATACAAAAGGAGGTCAACTTATAATGAAGCTGTAGAACAACACAACTCCAATTTTGTTTTTCTGTTGACAAAATAATTGTACTTAAAATTAAGTCAAACTTACAGAGCTTTGTGCTTTGATATTTACTCATGAGCAAAAAGTACAAAACAACGTCATATTTCTTAAGCTTATAATCAAATCTGGGTGAAATAGTTAAGCAAGGTCCGGTTATCACTTAAGATTTACAGAAACACCTTTATATACTTTTCTTCATGTGTACCCACCTATAACTTCAGCAACCTTATAGTCTTCTTTCTGGTCCTTGCCTATTTTCACTTCTTGAACATCTCCGTTTTCATCTTTGTCCTCTTTGTCATCATCATTCTTTAACTTTAGTCTGGACCTGGACACATGTCAGAAAACACTATTGTACATTTTGTTTTCCAGCAAGGCAGTGCAAAACTAAATTTGCAGGATATTTTTTGTCATAGAGTCCCTACTTGAAAACAAATATTCGAGACAGAGAGCATAAAATCAAATGCAGAAACACTTATTTGACCCAGAATCTCAAGTTGTGAAATCCTTCTGTGTGGTATTGTTCCGAAATAAAATCACCAGCAGTTTTGTCGCTGGAAAATGCAGAGAGCCAAATATTCATCAGGCCAAGCCACTCTAAAATTTCTCAGTTTAAAACAAATAAGCCAACTTCAGTTTTCATGTATGAAGGGTCCATTGTCTGAACCATTATTCACACTCAGGTCCTTATTTTCTGCAACTGTAAATGGGAAACCTTCTGAGGTGTTAAGTCACACCGTGGGACCCAGAACTATCATATTCTAAACAGTGCTATTAAAACAAGGTCTGTAAAATGTAAAAGACATTTTTGGAAAAACACTGGAGCAGCTTTCACCAAAACAAATGGCCGATCATGATCGTACCCCTTATTAACTCATTACTACATCCCTGTGATATTTCAGCTTTCACAAATGTAGAAGCATTCTTTATGTCAAATGGCGCACACTCAGCTCATTTGTCGCCACAGTGTTTTCATACCGGACGGATGTGGGGGTGGTGGTCTGCTTCCGTTTTGGGGTGACAGTCTTGCTCTTCTCGTCCTTGGCCTCCCTGAGAGTCTTCTCTCTGTAGATCGGGGTCTGCTCTCTGCACCGACGCCGCTCCCTGCTGGACACTAGCTCTTTATTTTGGAAGTTAAAGGCCGCTTTTTTCTGTTCCATGAAAGCTCTGCCCAGCTCTGTCTTCAGCACATCTGTCAGAACTAAATAAGGCTTCCTCCTGCAGGAAAAAACAGAGCAAGAATTATTAACAGTCTTTGTAGATTTCCTCTGCAATATTAAAGGTATAGCTCATAGCACCTATTAAACTGCAGATCTGATGTCATGTACACCAGCTGATCCACAGGGAGGGGCACACAAGTCAACTGGTGCAGATAAGGAGTGTGTGTTGTCGTAGTGATAAACTGAGCCTTGAGTCACACAGTTTATGACGGAGGTTTAAGCAACTTACACAAATATGCAAAATCCCACACACAAACAAGAAGCATATTCAAAAATTTTCAAACATAAGGGGATGGTGTGTCCATATTTGCTGTTTGGAAGAAACCACGACATTATGGTGCAACAGGTTAAGACAAAAAGTCAAGACTAATGAAAATATTACAAACAAGTAAAATACCTCCAGAATAAAAGTAGTGAAACTTTACTAAGTGTGAGTCACTAACAAAGAAAAATTGAGAAGAAAATCCTGGTTGTATGTAGTTTCCAAAATACAGTTTTGGGTCAAAATGTGCAATTCTTTGAATTAATGAGAGAATGGGTTTGTCTCAGAGCTAACAGATCTACTTCAAAACACAGTCTGCACATGATAATACTTTCCCTTTACAGGTTCTTTCTAGATGAAGAGTTACAAATCAATTATATAAATGTACATAAACCAATATATGTTAGGGATGCAAATTATCGATTAATTCATTAATCGTTAGTTGGTTGCCCTTATCGATCGATTAACGATTAATTGATAAGCGGCGATTTTCCTGAGAACCTGAATTTCTTTTTCAATGCGGTCTATAAGAATAAAAGCTAAATATTGTTCATATACTTCATGCAAAAAACATGTCATATTCCTTAATGATTGATTTATTGAACCATTGGATACAGTCAGTGTGGAATTCATTTGTTGATGTGGCGGTGTGTAATGGGGGGATGCATGCGCGTGCGTTTCGCCGGTGGGTGGTTGGGTGCACGTGCATGCATTTTGTCGGGGGGGTACTCGCATGCGCGCAGTACAGCCGGGGGATGTGTGCGTGTTGGTTGGTAACTGCGCACATGCGTGCGTCCCTTTCCATCCTACTTCTAATACTATAGGGGTACGGTGCAGTCCGTGCCCCCACAGAAGTGAAAGTGGATCTTTTTGCTCATTTATCTTTTCCCTACCTCCTGAAGCTTCGCAAATGCTCAACATACCTGTGTCCCGAATCAGGAGCCTGGAGGATGTTTTTAACTTCTGTCTCACTGACTGTGGACTAGACAAACCTCCAGGGAAAACGTTCTGATACCGACCCCGCATTTGTGCGTGTATTTATTCGGGGGTGCACCACTCCCACAAAAAGACGGGCCGGTCTCTTTGTGGCTCCACCATGTCCATAAAGACATTCTAACTCATCAACACCATGATCCGGTTCAATGACCAGCTATCCCAGCCGCGGTGCCGCAGCGCGGACAAACCAGCAGCCTTTGGACAGGTGTGGACGGGTGGAAAAGGGCAATTAACCGACAATTAATAATTTAATCGAGCAAATTCTTATCGACAATTAATCGTTAGTCGATTAATTGTTTACATCCCTAATATATGTGTAATAACACTTTATCAAATACATTGAAAACATCAGCACCAGCACTGTTTTGTCATTTGTTATCCAGTTCATCTCATAAAAGTATGTAAGATTTAGCTCATTTAATCTCTTTCTAAAAAACTGTAGACGAAGCGGAATAATGGGGTAATAAATAAAAAGTCATGTTAACACATTACACCTTTAAAGCCTTAACAAATCACCTAATAATCATTTTTAATAACGCACCAAAAATTAATGATATTAATTAATAATACCATATTATACCATGTCTTTCAAATACATAATGACATAATGATTAAAATTCTCTAACTCTGAACTTGCAATATTATTACATAAGGGCACTTAAACTAAAATTCACAAAACAAATACACCTTGCAAGTAATCTAAACCTCCTAATATTCGGTGTTTTAAATATACATTGACACTGCCCTCTGCAGGTTAATATCCACACTATAGCAAATAAATTCAACAGAATTTATTCTATTGGCTGATCTTGTGGAGGGTGACAAAAAGTGGCAGCTTTCATCACCACTGTACTAATCTCACATAGACACATGTATTTCCTCACTTGGTTTGTGACGCTATTGCCCTAGAGCAAAAGCTCTGTGGGTGGTTTGAGTTGTTCTTTAAGCAAATCACATTCACTGTGGATGGTACAGAACATAGAACGCAGCAAGAGTGCATTTGCAAACTATTGTCAGGAGAAAGATGTTTTTGTTTGGTTGAACAAGGGCACAAGAAAAAGCATGACATGGCATTAAATTGACTAAATCCCCACAACAGAATATGGCACATAAAAAGATCAGATGTACATCTTTGTCCAAATGGCCATTTTCATTGTGTAGTCGCAGCTTGGAAGATGTCATTTTTTTAAGTAGTGAAGGGGATTTTCAAAACCGTAACCATAACACACAGACAGTAATGTAGCTATAGACAGCAGGGCATGACAAGGATAGGCACGAGTCTATCCATTCAAATAAATGTGTGAAATACTGTATTAATCCTTCCTCTTCATAAGGAGTAGATATTTAAAAGCACCACCTGCATGAAGCATTAAATGATCCATATCAAATGACTTCAATTTTGTTAGTAAGCAGAGGGGTTTTTTTTTCCAATGCCAATGCAATGATGAAAGCTAATATTATGGACTGTTTTTTAAGCCCTGATGTGTGAATAAAGGACAGATAAAAGTGGTGAGTGTTATTTTGGACAATATAGTTACATTATTACTGTTGATCAGAGGACCATTGATATGATCGGATGTTAGTTATTACTATTCTTCATTAAGGCAATCATAGTATTTCATAGCTTACTGAAAAATCCAATGTGTGTGTTTTTATTTTTGTGTATGATTGGGCATGTCTCAGAGCCCTCCCACCCTTGACCAGTTTATAACATTTACATTTTTACTTTCAATGTTTTTTTCTATGTTTTCTAAAGACATTGTTTTAATTTCATTTGTCAACAGCAGTCTGGAATTTAGTTACACTTTAACCCATTAAGACCCAAAGATCCATCGCTGACCAAAAGCATCTACTGATCTAAAATGTCTAATACCTGTTGATCCACAAATCTTATCAATACATGTAAATAATTGGTGTAAAATGCAATTTGTCATCTTTTCATGATCATCAAATGTGACCCATTTGGATGTTCAGAGGATCTATAGTGAATGTGAAACCACCGTCATCTTCTACAACATGGATTCACCAGTAAAACCCATGGAGTTTGATAAATAATAGTGGATAGAGACACTTGATTTGTCTTCAGGTATTGATATATTTGATTGGAAAAAGTCACTTTTTCTGCAGTTTTCTCTGTTTTTGATATAACCCTCAACTTTAATCTGAGCTTTTATGAACATCTACATGATCAGTGAATTTAATACAGGAAAATACCTTATTTATACTAATAAAACACAAAATACTGAGGATACTATTATAAATAAATGGTGATAAATCACTTAAGAAAGGTTAGATAAAGAGAAAATTTAATTTTGGGACTGACAAAAGTAGCGCTAGGTCTTTATCGGTTAAGCAAACTGCTGTGGAATCAATGAAAATTCAAAGGGGCACTGTTGACCTACATCTAGAAGAAGAGCCCCACCTTGTGAATGTTTAACAAACTGCAATTAACTGCACATCTAAACAGATAAAAGAAAGAACAAACAATAACAGAAAAGACAGCCCTCAGTATGAACTACACAAGGTACTTGTTGGTTTGAGAGAATGGTTACAACAAGGACCAGGTACATATTTGAGAAAGTCCGGTCCCGCATACCTGGCTAGCCCCATCTTGACCAAAGCTGCGTGGTTGTGATCAAACATCATGGATCCATTTCTAGGTTGGGAGTCACGGTGACGTCTGGGTTTGGATCCAGCAAATGCAGTCCAAGATACCTGATAAAAAAATGTAAATTAAAAAAATATTTATTCTGAACTATACATTATAGAACAACATGTGTTATGTTATTCAAAACAGACCAGAATTATTAGTATACCTGTCTTTCTAACTTCCCACACTCTGGTGAAAGATATGATGTGGGGATTCTGAGTGGGTTTTCCATCTAAAATTCACAGGTTGGTTAGTAGCCGTAAGTTAGACATAACTACTAAAGGCTTGTAAATGCAAACCAAGCATTAATTAAAAGCCAATGACTAGTATGTAGCTGGTATTAAATCTTTATGCACATGGTGGCTCATGTATTAAGTTTATCATTAGTTTGGTTGTGGGTTTAACCCAAAGTTAGTCAGTTTATAGCAACCTGTAAATATCTGATCAGTTAGTTGGTTGAATAATAGCTTAGTCTGTTTTTAACCAAAAACCGCAAAACAGTCCCAAATACAGACTGAGCTCATGAAATCGCGCTGTATGTCAAGCCAATTCTTATGGCATTTGGTGTGCTATATATACGCATTTTCATCTTTTCTCGTGTTATTCAACACCATTTGATTACGTGTAAATTTATGCCAAGCTCTCCAGTTTACATATCCATAACCACTAATGCTAATGCGTACAGATAACATGACATTTAAAAGTGGCGTGTATATTTACGCACTTCATGATAACACGTTGCCAAATAAGACAAGTGGTTATACGTAATTTACTTTAGGGTGGAAGAAATGAAAAGAAACAAACATTTTTTTATGCTAAATGCTTAACTACTCATCAGAAATGTATTCAGCAGATTGTATAATGGTTTGGTGAGGTCTTACTTGTTTTAGCCTTGGAATCTGTGAATGACTGAGTGCAACACACAATAGCACAATTGAAGCAGCTTTCACAATGCAAAATGATGCTGACTTCTCTATGCACACATGAGCTGACAAACACCTAGCCCTCACTGATATCCACTTCTATAACCTGGAGAATGACAAACATACCAAATTATCCTTATCAACAGTAAATGGTATAGTTAAGGCTTTTCTTCTGTCCATCATGGTCCACAGTCTGGTAAGGCACACTGCAAGAAACACATGTACATGAATTACATACAGATTGACAAAACAAGTAAAAGCTCAAACAAACTAATAAATATAACACATAAATAGTTTCAGTATACTTAACAAAAACACTTTTCCAGGCAATAAACTAATGAGTAACTGAACAGGTGACTGGTCCAATCAGATTCAGCTAAAAAAACAAACAAACAGACAAAAACAGAATCTGATTCTGTAGTAAACACTGCTGTTCTATGAACAATTTACAGTTTTAATAGCAGCATTTGCAGAAGTGTCGATGTGGAATATTTTTTTAAAAAGACGAGTAATTTCAAATAAAATCACAATAAATCTATTCAAACAGACAGGCTGCATGAATATTTGAGAGCAATAAAGGAAGAATTGCGAGATCACGTTAAGATTTAAAACTCAAGCTACACAATAAAGAGAGAATAAATTATTTCAAGTTTTAAACAATAATTTAAGTCTACAACCGAAATTTGCCTAACTATGCAAATATTTGTAAATATCTATGATTACTTTTACATACATCCAAATTCTTATGCCCTCCAAGTTCCTCAATCATGTGTCTCATTCCGTGTTTAACAGCTCAAGAAAGACATGATCAGACACCTCACATCTTTTAACAACCAGAATCTGAAAACAAAAGGTCTGCCTCATGGGTTCACTGTCCAATCCTGATCCTGTACAGACACAACACATTCATTTGTGCTTTCTCTAACGGTTTAGCTCCAGAGCCCCTGAACAGATAAAGATAAGAGATGGAGGGGACTAGGATAGTGAATGACAACTTAAAATATGGACAGAGGATTATGAACATTTCAGTATAATAAAAGACTGACTAATAGCAATAACAGCTGTAGTTATTTCAGCTAACTGTACAGTGTACTTTGTTATATTTTCCTGCACTTGTACGACTTACAGTATTTTGGTTTCATAATAATGAAAAGTGCATATTTCGATTACACGTGCATGTATTTGTTTGGCAAAACAAGGGGAAAATGTGTAAAAAGTAGCTATAGCTGTGCACTCTTTGTGCAATTCAGTTTTCATTCTGTCCATTTTCAACTGCACTGCCCTTACACAAACTGAAGATCTTTTAAATACGGACACTGTGGAGACATCCTAAAAGATTGAATTACTTTAATTATTTCTTATATCGCAGATGAATCCCGGAAGACAATTAAAAACACAACAAACCTTGCACAAGCTAACAAGTGACCCACAAAGCCCGGTTAGCATGAAGCACAAATGTTTGTATTGCATGAAAAACACGTGACATTCATCCTATTTCAACAAAGCAGTGCAATTACCTCACTTTTCGAGTACATCACTGCAGCATAGTGTAGTTCATTTAGGGGTTAATTTCCTCCAAAAGTCTGGACACAATCAAAAGTGAAAAACCTGTTCTGCTAGCGCTAGCCGCTGAAATTAGCAACATTCAAGCTAACTAGCTACCTTATCTATGATTGTAGCTAAATGTAGGAGAACTCAAGCTTACCCTAAGCCGGATTTTCCGTTTCTAGCAACTATGAAGTTAAGAAAAATGTCGATAACTAATTTCCCCCAGATATTTATATCAGTAGTTCATTAAAATCTGAAATGCACACATTTTGCTTGGCTCGACTGTGCTTCTTCTTCGTATTCTTCTCGGAGTGTTTGAAGTGCACCAGCGCCACCTACTGGACTGATTACGGAGAAGGAAAAATATCGTTTATTACCGTTGATAGAACCCTCTTTCTTACTACACGTTTTACATGTTCAGCCTGGTGGTTTGTCCAGTATGACTAGTTCATAGAATACGTATTTCTGTTTCTGGACACTTAATAATCTGTATGTCTTCCTTTGGGCTCATTTCACTGTCATCTACATGTTTCTGAAAGCTGTAAGCATGTCCTCCTGCTTAACTGTTAGGCCTGATTTATTTATTTATTTATTTATTCATTCATTTATTTATTTAAGAAAGAAAGAAAGAAAGAAAGAAAGAAAGAAAGAAAGAAAGAAAGAAAGAAAGAAAGAAAGAAAGAGGGCAGATTGCTTCCAAAATGCCCTCAGAATTAGATGAATTACATGGATGTTGTCATATATTAACCCATAAAGACCCAGTGCGACTTTTGTGGCAGATCCCAAATGATTTTTTTCTATTTAACCTCTCTCAAGCTATTTTATTATAATATTATCCTCTGTATTTTGCACTTTTTCAATGAAAATCAGATATTTTCCTATATTTAATTCTCTGATCATGTAGATGTCCATAAAAGCTCAGATTAAAGATGATTGTCATTATATCAAAAGCAGACAAAAATGATGAAAACGTGAATGTTAACTGTTAGGTATGATTTATTTTAAAAAGAAAGAAAGAAAGAAAGAAAGTAAGAAAGAAAGAAAGAAAGAAAGAAAGAAAGAAAGAAAGAAAGACACCCGAAGATCAGAAACAGTTGGAACTGTAATCAAAATTGAACCTGAAAACAGTGATTAGTTATCTTTGAAAACAATGCACAGAACATTATTGGACATTTTACCTAAAAGCAAACTGATTTCAGGTTGATCTACACTTAATTCAAAGTTGTCGTTTCATTTCATATCAAATATATCAAATACTTTCAAGGACTCAAGACATCAACTGTCACATCACAAGGGATGCGATGACACAGGGTCGTTCTGTTGAGGCACACACTAAACCTGCCTCTTCCTCAGTCTTTTTTAATGTAGGCCTTATCTTTTTTATTGTGTGTGTAGGGGGTTACCAGACAATAACAATAAAACTTCTATTATGTGTGTGCAGAATATGGTTTTGAACTGCCTTGTTGAAATATGCATGGACATCCTTGGAGAAGTCAACTGATGCAGATGCAGAACTGATCCAGCTATCAAAAAATGATCCAAATATTATTGGGGTTAATTAAATTCATCTGTGTGTAATTTCCAGCATTAACAGTACCATTATTAAAGTGGAAGTGACCTTTGGAAAGGACTCTGACACAACCCCAGACCATGGAAGATGCTTCCTCCATGCTGCTGTCATCTGGACTTGTCGCTAGAACTGTCTGGGTGTTTGTTTTCACTGATTTGTTTAAAAAAAAAAAAAAACAGATCTGGGTTCTGATTGGTCCGAACACAACTGACAACTCCAGAGACACATCCTGAGCCCATGTGGTTCTATCAGCTACAGATCAATGACAGTTCCATTTGACAGATCTGACATTACAGATGTTTGGTTTAGGCTTGCATCTTACACACACTCAGATTTGTTGAAAATTTAATTCTATTCACCTCTGTGGAGGGTGAAATATTCAATCCCTTCCTATCTGTCTTTGAGGAACATTGTTTTAAAACCCTTCATTAATTTTGTAGCACATTTCCTGATAAACTGCTGATCTATATCATTGCCGCTAAAGGATTAAACCTTTTCCGTCTCCTGCTTTTGTACCAAAACATGATTACAATCGCTCACATAATTTAATCATAACTCAATACAAGCCCTAAATTGCTCCTGTCATATCTTACAGAATATGTTGCAGGCCTGAATGACCTGAACTGACTTTAGGGTTAGAAACCATTCCTGACATTCCACCAAATAACACAAAATTTCAATGTTTGCATTACTTTATACATTCACAAATCCACACACCATTGCAGCATGTTTTGTTTTGTTTTTTTTTTAATGCATTTATTGATATAACAGCAGAAACATCAGGCCTGCTCAGCCCCTGGTAGAGAGGTTGGTGAGTCGGCCGTCAAACACTGCAGTATATAAATACAGGCCTTTCTCCCACAGCTTTGTTCAACTGCTCAAACACACACATCCATTATTACACAGCCTGGCCAAAAAAAAAAAAAAAAAAAAAGCAGTCCAACTCTGGACTACAGCACATATTCACAACAGCATTGTTAAACTTTTGCAATGCCATAATTGCATAAGGACTCTAATTTATGAAAAAAATGTAAGGCTGTATATCATTTGATTTGTATTTCTGTTGTTTTCACTTTAGATTATTATTTTAGTTATATCGTATTTTTAATTCTTTTTTTTTCTTCTTCTTCTTCCTGCGTATTGTTTATTTCTGGGGAGGTATTCACATAAGTCTTTTTTAGGTTCTATCCTCTCCTGCACAATGATGTTACTTGTTTGAATGTTGTTCGGGGGTTTTTTGTTTGTTTTTCTCTTGCTGTTTATAATGTGCAAAAAAAAAAAAAAAATTATTTCCATTAATTTATGGACACAAAACATTACTGAACCTAGACCTGACCAACTGAGGCAAACCCAGACCATAACACTACCCCCACAGACTTATTACTGTAGGCACTAGGCATGATGGGTAATGGGTAATCATTTCATCCACCTCTCTTCTCACGCTGATGCCTCCGTCGTTCTGGAACAGGATTAATCTGGACTCATCAGACCACATGACCTTTTTCCATTGAAACACAGTCTAATCCTTATGCTCTTTGTCTGTCTGATGGAGCTACTGACTGCATCAGTTAAGGTTAAATAACTCGATACCAGAAATATTAACCAGTACAGTAATTATCCAGTGGAAGGATTGGAAATATTTGCTTGGGTTAAATCCAGGTGTGAATTTTTTTTTTTCATGGCCAGGCTGTGAATACAATTATAGTATATCTTTTCTACTGTTAAAAAGGCCTGTATGTGTTTCATTAGGAGGTAGACACTGGTCGCCAAGCACATGGACCCTGGACTGAGGTGCGGTCTGATATTATTACACTTTTTTGACTGTTGGTGCAGTACTTAAAGAACATGATGACTATTACATATGTGCTAATGTTGTATAATATACGCTTGTTATTATTGTAATTTGATATATATTGTCCATGAAAAGTCCCAAAGTCCAGTGTACTGTTTAACGTCAGGATCCACATTTCTGTACAGCTGTCTGTGAGGAAGACCCTGACGCTTCACCAACACCGTCAGCAGGTGGTGACATCACTGCAGCCGCCGGTGGGTGACCTCCTGATTCATGTTCAATCCCCCTTCTCTTTTCAGCTAAGTGCAAAAAAACAGTGAATCAGTAACATCCTGTACAAGTCAGGTTAGATGTTTTTCTGTCAGCATTTGATTTAAGATACATAATTTAAAGGTGAAGCTTCCAAATAATAGAGTATGTAAACTTTTGACCCTCTAAGAATGTAATAGAATACATAATGTAGTTGAACTCACACTGAACTATCAAAAGAAGTATCCATTGAAATGAAATGCTAAGAATTACTCAGTTTGTATTAAATCTGGACTTCAGCTGTATACATTGCTTAATGCTCTGACACAAGTCTCAACATGTAAACCTCTGCTATTTTTATTCACTGTCAGATAAATATAGAACAATTGTGTAACTGAAGGTAAACAGCCTGACTGGTCAACATGAGTAAAAATACATGGTGTAAAATTATACACATATGAAGTATAACATTAGAGTCAATGTAAGGCTGAAGTCAGGTATTTTGGACTTTTTTGGTAAATCACCAACAAAACAACTGAAATACTAAAGCTGATCTTAATCCATAAAGACCCAGAGTGACTCCTGTGGCAGTTCCCAAATAAATTTTTCACTCTATTTAACCTTTCTAAAGTAATTTACCAATGTTTATTATAATATTATTCTCTGTAATTTGCATTTTTAAGTGAAAAAAATCAGGTATTTTCCTATATTAATTTATTGATCATGCAGATGTTCATAAGAGCTCAGATTACAGTTGAGGGTTATTATATCGAAAACTGAAGAAAACTGAAGAAGTGACTTTATGAGTAAAATATATCAATAACTAAACATAAAAACAAGAGTCTCCATCCACTGTCATTTATCAAACTCCATGGGTTTTACTGGTGAATCAATGTTATAGAAGATGATGGTGTTTCCATGGTAACTACAAAGCCTCTGAACATCCAAATGGGTCATATCTGATGATCATGAAAAGATGACAAACTGCATTTTATACCAATTTTTTAGATGTACTGATAGGATTAGTGGATAAACAAGTATCAAACATTTCAGATCAGTAGATGGTTTTGGTCGATGGTGGATGTTTGGGTCTTTATGGGTTAAGGTTTACTTTTAGAGCTGTTAGGGAACTCAGCTACATTTCAGTAAAGACAGAATGCTGCCTACCAATAATCAGTAACAATCAACATGTTATTGTATTGTTGCTACAAATGTATTTTACATGAAATTTCACTATGACTATGATGTTTGGAGCATGCACATTCTGGATGGGGATGTAGGATTTGTCTTTATTCCTTTCTCTGCATTTTCTAAAAAAAAAAAAAAAAATGCTTGCATCAACTTGAAATCATATTTTTAAGTTACAAATATACAAAAAATGTGTCTAGTATGACAAGAAGGCAAAAATAGTGGGGTAATTCTTGGCTTTATGGTACTTCGACATCTATAAATATGCTAGTTTTACATCAAAAAATGGCCAATTTAAGCAGAATTTATTTTGTCCCATTTTATCTGAATGCATTATTTCATCACTCAAATGTTTATTATGCTTTCATTTCATTTATTAGTTCATTTGACAGTGGTCATTACTCAGCAGAAACATAAAAAGCTGTAAATGAGTCAGAAATAGACAGTACTGTTCATTTGTCACAGATAATAAAATGGAGCATCCTACAACTGTTGTCAGTGTTATAGCCTGATTTTTTAAGCAGCAAGACTCTTAAGAGAAATCAATATAACGCATCCACATTCAAAATTCCAAAGTGGACTAAATCTAATCTTTTCATTTATATGATTGTGATCCTGGCCACTACAACATGTGGACCCAAATCACAAATAAATCTGAGCTTTATCAACATGACCTCAATCTGAACAGTTCAGTCAGAATTTATCCAAGTTTTATGCCATTTTAGATTGAGATTCATCAACTCTGCACAAGAGGGAGTTTCTCACGTGCTGTCAAGTAGTTTAACCCTTTGATGCATGAATTATGGGAACATTAGTCAAGATTTTTTTTCCTGAGTGTTTTTATTAGGCATGAAAAAAACAATGAGATTAAATTTTTTTTAATTAACCTATTTTTTATGGAGTTTCAAAAATGTCCACTTAGCTGGACACCACGCATTTAATTTCTAAAGCAAAGAAACATGTATTTAAACTAATCTTTTGTTTTCTCACATTTTACCACACTCTTATACTAGATATTACTAACTTCATGAAGATAATACAAAAAAAATTCTGTTTAAGAAAACTGTTAATTACAGTCTAATAACAATTGATTTACACTCAAACATGTTACTGCAGATCCGGTTTATCAAGAACAGCAAAGTTACAGTAATTGTATGAATTGCAGTATATGGGACGGTGCACAAGCATCTACTGTGTTGACTGATATGTAACTAAAACAGCAAAACCCATGAACATTCAAGAGAATAACTGTAGAATAGCTGTCCACCCCACCATGAAAGGGTTAAAGGCAAAATATATATGAATGCAGTAGTAACATTAATACAAAACATCATATTCAATTATAAAACACTTACAGGAACCTTCATACTGCATAATGAAGATTGGTAATACCTTACATTTATATTTTCTTCATGACAATAACAGGTTTTGGTATTAATATTTAAAGATCTAAAGGTGTAAAACTTTATTCATCTTATTTTACCTGAAGTCACTAAATACCTGCCTTCATAATGTTCATTTGCTGCATGTTTACATCAGTTCTGCCTCTACATGAGTGCATGTAGTAGCAGTGTTGTCCATCCTTACCCATAGCACTACATGGTGTTATAATAGGAGTCTCCAGTTTCTCTCCCTCAGCGATGGAAGCCCGGATCCTCCTGACCACGTAGATGCTGGCTACAATGTAAAACACACAAAAAAGAGGAAAATATAAACCAGTCGAAACATAATATATCTTTTTTCATACAAAGCATGTGTTAGCTTTACTTCCGGGCCTCGAAAAAACACAGCGTCAAAACATCCACGACAAGACAAGGCAATATAAGTAAATCCTACCTTTTATCAACAGTCAGACCATGTTTGATTACTGTTTGTATCTCCGGATGAGACAATCTTTTACGAATATCGCTGCTTCTTCGCTGTCCAGTGTGATTTCCCAGGCTGTTATGGAAGATGCTCAGCTGTTACCAAACCACTTACATAGACCGGATAATACCAGAGGGCGGGGCCTAGGAGGACTCTGCATGCTGATTGGTCAAACAGATAATACACTAAATCATAGCATGTGATAGGTGCTGTGGTGGTCACACACAGATGATACATTCACACAACACAGAATAGTGCTGAGCCACAATGTGCAGCATGTGGTTGGAGAAGAATTCAGATCCTTAACCCTCCGGTATCCCGTCCAGCAAGGCCCTTACTAAACATTAAGTGTGCCTTTTTCGCACACTTGTGGAATAATGTCCAAAAAAAATTCCATACAGTTTGTTTTTAATTCTTTTACACTTTTTTCTATTTCATCAGCTTGAGCTGTAAATAAAAAATACCAAATACTCAATAACTGTCACATTTTTTAACCCATTAAATGCCGTGTTTGTAATGTAAACAAACCATTTTTTTATGCAAAAAAACAAAACAAAAATTTTTTTTTTTTTTTTTCAATATACTACATAAAAAGTGGATCACATATTATTTGATTTTTGCAGCCTGGCACATGTCAATGATTAACTACAACATTAGTTAGTTTGCATTATTATTTTTGGCGCTAGGTCAAATGTTCAAAAATACAAGCATCTGTCACCAAGTGTGCATAAAATGCACACCTACAAATCAAACTATTAAATATTATATGTTGTTTTTTTTTCTGCTCTAATTTTATTTGATTTTTGTAAATCAAGGTCAGCCCTAATCATACATATCAAATGGAAGAAATAGTGCGTTTTTGGCACACTTGGGAGACAGATGCTAGTCTTGTAATTTTCTTTTGTTTAAAATGTGCAAATTTTAGTTGGTGGCCAGAACTTTAAAGATCATGCAAAAATGAACAACTTTTGAATTCTAACCTTATTTAAATTGTGAAAAATAATATGAAGTTTTTTAAAACGAAGTGCAAAGTGTGCCTAAAAGGCGCACTCAGATACAGGAGGGTTAAATTAAAAATAATCAGTCATTGTGCAGTAAAATACTCTTTGTCATTGATTCACTATCTTATATGATGTGTTTGGATTCATTACTTCTATATCACAGCTGTCAAACATGCAGCCCAGGGGCTAAATCCGGCCCGCCAAAGGGTCCAGTCCAGCCCTTAGGATGAATTTGTGAAATGCAAAAATTACACTAAGATATTAAAAATTCTTTTAGTTCAGGTTCTACATTCAGACCAATTCAATCTCAAGTGGGCAGGACCAGTAAAATACTATCATAATAACATATAAATAATGACAATTTCAGATGTTTCTCTTTGTAAATGTAAATATTTTCATGTATTTACACTAAAACAAAGTATAATTTTGCAAAAAATGTGAATAACCTGAAATGTCTTAAAAGAAGTAAGTACAACTTTAACAATATTCTGCCTGTTATTAAATGTTTTGTGTGTTTGTAGATCCACTGTGATCTGTGTTATAATGTACATGTGGAAATGATAAACTGAGGCAGAATATTGTTAAAATCAAACTAATTTTTTCAGTTTGTTCATGTTATTCACATCTTTTGAAAGGATAGTTTGTAGATGCAAACCTTTTCATCATGTAAATTAACTTCTTTTGCTCTAAAACAGAGAAAAGTTTGGAGTTGACATTATTTATATATTAGTATGTTATTATTTTACTGGTTCGGCCCACTTCAGATCAAATTTAGCTGAATGTGGCCCCTGAACTAAAATGAGTTTGACACCCTTGTTCTATATTAATGTGTTTGTTGCATTTTAGCTCTTAGATGTCAATACATTGCAGGTAGTTAAATCTACAGCAATTTATTTCTGTCTCAAAGGACTTTATTAACCCTTAGAAAGAGAATTTTAAAAAACTAATTTCATCCTTCAGTTGATCACATAGAAAACTAGAAGCACTCGGAGAGTGCACACCTCCGCTAAGGCCGATCAGTGGGCCCCTCCATAACCCCCAAACCCCCCCCCCCCCCCCCCGATCACCACCAAAATTTAATCATTTGTTCCTTGTGCCAGTATCAACATTTCCTGAAATTTTCATCCAAATCCGTCCATAACTTTTTGAGTTATCTTGCACACGGACAGACAAATAGACAGACAAACCAACCCCGGCAAAAACATAATCTCCTTGGCGGAGGTAATCAACTTACAGAGATATGTGATTTTCTCTGGAGGGAAAGGATACGAAAAACGGATCTGAAAAGTTTCACTTGAATTAAATTTTAGAGGTAAAAAGGACCAAAATACTTCACAAAAATGTAAATAAACATTCATAGATATGCATAGACATAATATGCAATATACATGACAGATGTGAAAATTGGCAGGGCCTGAAAACAAGGTAAAAATATTTTAACATAAGTGAAAAATACATTAAAAACAGTTAACCTTTGAGACCTAAACAGCCACTGTCAACCAAAACCATCTACTGATCTGTTCATTAACTTCTGAACCCCTAATCCTCTAGGTACATGTAAATAATTTAGATAAAATACAATTTTTCATCTTTTCATGGTCATCAGATATGACCCATTTGAACATTCAGAGGCTCCATAGTGAACGTGGAAACACTATCATCTTCTGAAATGTTGATTCACCAGTAAAACCTGCATAGTTTGACAAATCATAGGAAAATGGCAAGGCAAGGCAGATTTAATTGTATAGCACAATTCATAAACAGGGGAATTCACAGTGCTTTACAAAAATGGAAAAGAGGCAAGTTAAAAACACACAATCACATTTAAAACATAATCAATAAAACATAAAAAAAAATAATTGAAATTAAATGTCATTTTTTCTTCAGTTTTCTCTCTTCTGATATAATACCCTTTGAATATTCTCTGAGCTTTTATTAAAATCTACATGATCAGTAAATTAAATATAGTAAAATACCTGATTAATACTGAAAAATGCAAAATACAGAAAATACTACCATAGAAAATAGTGATAAATCACTTATAAAATGTCAAATATAGAGAATAGAAAACATGTGGAAACCATCACAAAAATAGTTCTAGGTCTTTAGGGATGAATGCAAGGAACATGAGTCCTCAGGATAACAGGTTAGATAGCATTAATTTTCAGCCTGTCTATTCTTAATTCTAGATAACTTTCTTTTTTAAAGATGAAAAGTTTGAAGTCAAGTCAGGTTTATTGCTTGTTATATTATGAAAAAAGGGTGTAATAAGCAGCCTTAGTTTGTAAAATCTTACATTTCAGATAAAATTTTGGTTAAATGATTAAAAGGGACATGAATGGTGTTTCAACAAAGAATCTTCATGAATCTTTCATGTAGTTGGATCTTATTCATGCAGCACTTTTTGTGTTTGCAAAGTGTAATAATTTCTCTTCATGTTTTACAAATGATCACCACATCCACAGTGTTTTGGTGGCTTGTGAATTCATTTAAAAAGATGATGAAATCTTGATAAAATTATTTAACGATCCCGTACTTCGAGACCATGCTTTTCGTTTTGCATTTGAAATCCAGATTAATTTCCAAGGAGGAAAGTCTTCTTTTTAAATTGCGTGGAAATACTCATTTATCAATGCAAATGATTTGTGTATGTGTTTGTACGCCTACTTGCACTGACTAACTTTTGCATACAGATTAGGATGTTTTAGGTTGCAAAAGTAAATCATCAGAGATACCATTATTATTTGCAATTAGATATTATTTGAACACTACCACATTTTCCCTAAAAGTTTATATACAAGGTTCTGGAAATCATATGCAGAATTTAGCTGTTGTATTTACCAAGGCCCTGCTTTAAAATCCAATGACATGTGTCTCTATATATAAAATGCAAGGTCAATTTAAGGTTAAGATGTTCTTGGAGAAACAGTTCCTCAGAAATTCTAGGAAGCCATGGAGAGAAGTAAGTCATCGCCCTATAGAGAAAAGAGTATTGTTGCATTTCAACACATATGCCCCTCCTCTCATGCCACACAAAGCAGAATTTGTGACAACTTTAATTCACTATAGGCTCAGCATACCAGTATGCATAAAGTAACAATTACTGTTGTGTTCAGGGACAGGTTTTGTAATGGTCTAGATTCGTCTATGGGGTCTCACAAAATGGAGAGGCGTAAGTCATGACTCCTTGTTTAACCTCCTAAGACCCAGCTACGGGGTTTTTTGTCTGTTTGACAGAGCTTCACAGCTTGATTTTTTTTAAAAAAGCTGTCATTGCAAAGGACATTAATAGAAAAAAGAAAACATAGTTGAAAAAAAGTTATGTTGTGCTGTTTTCATCAATGACGATTTTTTCATGCAAAAAGCAGAATCTTGTACTGTCCTGGGTCTCAGGAGGTTACGAAGAACTTAAAATGGGAAAACAGAATAACAACTGCAATCATGTTCTGGAAATAAGCAATGAAGTGACTTTCCTTTCAGTTATTTAGTCAAAAATGGGCCTTAAGAACCCTTTAATAATAATAATGATAATAATAATAATAATAATAATAATGATGATGATGATGATGATGATGATGATGATGATGATAATAATAACAAGCATGTTAATCTGTGGGGATCCACAGGTTCTAGATGTGGTAGTTTTTCTGCTGTTGTGTATTCGTGCATGCTGTAGCATATTTGTCCAGCAGTCACCGCCAAGGTGTTCTGGGCATAGCAACATGATTGTAAGGCTATTGTATTTCAAAATTACTAATATCTCTGACGTACTTATGTATTTTTGGTCAAGGAAGACAGCAGCAAAAATGGCAAGTTGATAGGACCAATATTTTCAAACTGCAGCAGTCAGCTCTTTCCAGATTTTGTGATTCCTGAGACGCACACACACAGATGTCAATTGGCTTCTACAATATAGATAATAATAATAATAATAATAATAATTATTATTATTATTATTACTTTTTCGTTTGGACTGAACCGAGCTGTGTGATTTGAAATATTGACATGAGTAGCTATTACATCTTAACTTACACAGAACTAAATGCAAACTTGACATAATGAAGACATAGTTCACAGAACACGACCGGATTGTCATCGATACAAAACAACTTATTTCAACATCAGTGATTGGTATAATAATTTATTAGACATATTTCAATTTACAGCGCTTCATTTACCCATGTCCAATCCTAAGTTTTATCTGATATTTTACTTACTGTTTCAAACAGAGGCAGGTACTAACCTTGAACTGCACAAATCATTTCACAATAAGACTACAGCACTTTATCATACAGTTGTATATTCAATATATACACATAGATTTCATTTAACTTAAAACATTTTCACACAGCAAGACAAGCACATCACATGAAAACCAGACAAATCTCATTCTTTCATAGCATTACAAGAGTTTTTACAATAAAAAAAAAAAAAAAAAACACGACTGCAATGCAATCACAAGGGGAATAACAAAGTGAGGGAAGAGAGAAGTCATTTGGAATGTGAGCTGTGGGGTTAAAAAATAAAAGAATTTTCAGTGTATACACCAGTAAGTGGTGACATCTAGCATCTTCATGAAGAGGTTCCACTAATGCAATGATTCTGTCCATTATTTGCCAATGTAAACAAAGGAGTGATGCAGAAATAGGCCCCAACAGGCTGTCACCGTTTTCTTTCTGAACTAAATGACAACCTCACACACAACACAAACATTCATTGGGGGGTTCTGGGGGACAGCATTGGGGTGGGGGAGGGGTTGATGTTCAGGATTTAGTCCATCCTGATCTTCTGATTGGTCATCCTGTAGATGATGCTGTCATATCCTGGGTCCATGTTCCACAGGTTGTAAGCGGTGGCAATAACAGCGAGGGCCAGAGCGATCATCAACCACAGCACAATGTTGAAGACCACAGCGTACTGGAAGTTATACTTGTAGGCCAGGTTGTAAGGGCTGCCTGGGTTACTCTGCAAGGAAATATATGATAATATACACATATTTCAGAGCAAAGAGGTAAAGGCATTAGCTATGCAGGATGCTACTGTACAACATGCAATAAATCCACCCTACATGGGTTGACACAACTTTATGTTAATTTTAGAAGCTGTAGTTTGTGTTGCTGTTGTGTTTCTATTATTGCACCTTTCTTTGTAAAGATGCAGTAACAGAAGATATTCTGGCTGAAAAGTATAAAAGGCACTTTTGAACCAGAAAACTTTTTCACTACTTCCTAGGTTTTAAGTTTTTGCTATTGGAGAAACTGTCTTTTCTGCACTGCAGGAACAGTAACATCATTTTTATTTTACTCCCTTCCTTCTATAGAGATTTGCACCTGATCACCCCTGTGTCAGGCCAATCCTTAAAGGTGGGGTATGAGATGTTAGAGGAACGGTTCGAGCAAGCTACATTTTGAAAATACTCAATTCAAAAGTCCAAACCCCTTTCTTCAGACGTCCCTCCAAAGCCACGCCTCCAGAGTACTGGCACGCGCAATGCTTGTTCCCGAGGGTTCATGAGCGCTGCACAGCAACAATTCGCTGGCTGAGGCTCTGCTCTGTCCCCGGTTCGGGCTTCGATGCCATCTACAGTACGGCCCAGCTCTGTCTCCGACATCGGCTGAGGCTCTGACTACAGCCCCAGCTCCGGCTTCGACCCCGCCTGAGGCTCCATCCCCAGCTCTGGTCCTGTACGGCCCTGCCTCGGGCTCCGACACTACGGCCCCGGCTGAAGGTCCGGCTTGCATATCCATGCACACCTCATTCAGCCTCCTCTAACACCCCCGCTCTTACAGAACAGCTCCAGTTCATGCCTATCTGACTAACATTACATTTCCTAGTGATTTATGTTAGTGACAAAACAGTTTGCCAGTGAACTTTCCATCCTAATAAAACTAATATAGCCAGGTTCTGGCTTCGCTTCCTGTACAAGCGCTTCCAGCCTCTGAGAACGCACGATTCATGCTCAAAGAGGGGTACGCACAGAGGGGGGAAGGGGCAAATGGCAGTTGAGTTTGATAGACATATCAACGTTCAATCATTTCGAGTGGGCGCTCAAAATGATTGGATGGTGTTTTTTCAGTCCTGTCCGTTCCACAGGTGACTAATTTTTTTAATTTTTGTGTTAGAGTATTTAATTAATTAGTTGTAATCAGGGTGTGAAGGGGATTTTAAGGAATATAGTGAAAAATGCTCCAGGAAAACATCTCAGACCCCACCTTTAACAATTTATCTGATATGGGGCAAGTTTGATAGCATGATGGACCAAGGAGGGCTGTTCAGCAAACCTTTGCAAACAACCAAGATACTGATGTGAAACAGTCTTCTTAAGGCAGTATTTTGTCAGTATTAAGAGAAATTAACCATATATTATCTGTAAAAGATCATACTACACTTAAAGCTCTCACTGATGAGAACAATAAGTTTGTTCTGTCATTCAGATTTCTATAACAGGTTGTAGCTCTACCCAGTTATATCCAGAGCTATTTTGATTTACAACCGTTGGAATTCCAAAATTAACTGGACATCTTACTAGACTGTTTTTTTGATAATGCCAGGCTATGAAAAGGACAACTGTCATCTTTACAGTGTTGATTTAAGGGTCTTTCGAAGCACAACAGGAATCTAGCATGACATGAGCGTATGTTGAAGGCTGCACCTTTAAACAGTCTTGAAGAAACAAATTTATGTATTACCTTGTATCAGCTTTTTAAAAACTCTAAGGAAGCACAGGCAAATGGAATGGTACTATAGTTGAGATTTCAATCATAATTTTATGTGACTTTGACTCAAAGCAACATAAAAATCTAAGAAACCCACAAGGCCATGATCTCAACTCTGTTCCTATTGGCAGTGCAAATGCAAACAGGAAAAAAAGCCTTTAATGGTATGTAGTTCCCAAGAACAGCAGCCAAAAGGGCCTACAATAATGATTAACCACTGAGCAGGAGAATAATGTGTCTGTCTGCACACTCTGGCAACCAGCAAACTTTTGTTTAAGGCAACCTCAGACTTACGATCTGTTTAGATTCCAGAATTGAACGGGATTTCCGAGTCAACGGAGCCTCAAAGGTTTTCACCGTCACAACTTCCACCACAGCGCTGTTGCCATAGAGACCATACACATCTTCTCCAAACTACAATGACAAAGACACACACATTGTTATCAGCAGAGTTTAAATTATTTAATGGTGACGATCTGTTTAAAAAGGCCTGTCAACACTTCCTGCTCACCTTCTGAAGGACGGAGGCAAGAATGGCAGTGGCGTCACGATACTGGGCGGAGTCTCGACCATAGAGACGACTCAGCTCCTCCAGACCAGACAACTCCAAGGAGTACAGGTCAGGGGAGTGGTCTTTAGCCAGATGTCTGTGTCTCTGCAGCTAATGGAAAAAAGACAAAGGCATCTGAGTCATACTGCAATAAATCTGCCCATTTTTGAGGGGAAAAAAAACAGAATGGGATGACTTACCAGAGCTGTGATGTCATGTAGCACTTGGACCTCAGACAGGAAGAGCAAATCAGCCTTAAAAAGAAAATAGCGAAGATGTGAAACTGATACAATGAAGCCCCTTCTGAATCTCAATTTGTGACAGATGAAATGTGATGGTATGATAGATTTTGACTTTTTAAATATGAAATATGAGTTGTGTCTAATGTTGGCTCTACTACTGAGATTAACCAACCTCTGCATTCCGGCTGAGGGAGTTCAGTGGAAGAGAAGCCAGCACAGAGCCGTCCTGGGACAGACGTGCACGGATTTGTTGCAAAGTGACTGGCAGGTCCTCAAACACAGCATTGGCTTTGCCCAGCATATACAGCCTCTGAGAAAAACAAAGTGGGGAAAATAACAGATGAGACCCTTAGGGGAGACACCACAGATTACAGGTATGACTTAATCGGTTTCAGTGTGTAGCCCTCATTACTTCTTCACTAGGGGCCAGCTGCAGCACCACAGGGGTGTCCTCAGCAAACAGAGAGTGCACTGTCTCTGCAACGCTATCCAAGGTGAAAGGGACCGGCTGCAAGGAAGAGACAAAAAGAGCCAGCTCATTTAAATTACATTCCTGTCTTCTGTTGGACCAGCGCATATATTTGATTTACAAAACATTCATGCAAGGCTGACTCACATTCTCCAAGGGGTAGGAGGCCACACTCTGGGGGAGGGCCAGGCTATCGACACCTCTAACCACCACCAGTACATTAGCCCGGGGGCGCTGAAACAGCGGACCAGCCTGGAGGCCTGGCCAGGACAGATCCTATGCAAATGAACAGTCATTGTCAAACAAAATGCTTAAAAACCCGCATCACTATCACAGCATTCACATACTCTGACCTAAATTTCATGGAGAATTTTTATTGTGACATCATGTTGCATAACAGATGACTCACTAATGGTCATAGGTTTAAAGGGTTGATACAATTAAAATTATTTGTATAAAAGGAGATCAGTAACCAATATTTGGGATTGATAAATTCAACTGTTAGAATAAATCAAAAAGAAAAGTTTGTTAAATACATTTAACCTTAAATAAATAGAATACTTATGTAACATTTCAGCAACTTATAGTCAGTTGTCATATTGAACTGGTGGAACTGTAAATATGACGATTAATAAATCTCTCTCCCTCATTTTACTCTAGATAGCCCATGTATAACCAGTCAGGTGACTATAGACAGCACTGGCCATATAACAGCCAAAGTAGATCAATTCATATTCATTTATTTTCTTGGAAATCATCTTTTGAAAAATAAAAACACCAATAATCATAAAAAATGTGGCTATCATATCCAATAACTGGTGATCGGTTTATCCATACTTTGCTAGACATTGTCTTTCAATAATAACTACTTGAAATTGTGCAAAACTCTCATGAATAGTTCAGTATTTTTAACAGTAACCACAATAGACAATAGACTTAGTTAAAGCAGTTTTGTGTCCCACTAAATTATCTAATCCAGGGCACCTAAGATTGTTTGCTTGACAACAGTAGTCACACAAGCGTAATAACTACAGCAATTCTCCTCTCTTCCATTTGGGAGAAAAGCTGAGCCTTCTTGCCAAGGCTGCCTGTCAACATGCTGGCTTCATGTCACACAGATGGCTCTGCCGAGGAGCTGTCCAGATAATAAATTTTACAGCACAAATCAGTGCCAGTGTGTGAGACAAAAGACTTATAAAATCCTTTATGGATAAACTGATGCCAGCAGGAATGAGAGGGCAGTTACCTCTTGAACAGAGAAGCCCATAGTTAAAGCCACCAAGTCAGGTATCTTCTCTCCAGAAACAGGCCAGTCTCCTTTCTGGAAGGACACAAATTCTGGAGCCTGCAGAACTGTTAAAGTGTCTCCTTGGACTCCTGTGGAGATAAAAAGCATTAAAAACAGTCACAGTAATTGGGCCAAAGAAAAAAACACTCACTATATAATGGTCTTATATTTCCAATAATTTCAAATTTAATATTTTATTATCATATAATTTAGTTGACAATCAGAGCAGATATAACACATTTAGCAATTTTGGGCCTGATTTCATTTGTCATCAGGTTTTTAGTTTGTTTGAATTGTCAGCTAAAAACACAACTATAATTCAATTTTCTCGTTTTGCGTCAGTTTGCTCATGCATGTTTTGTTTCTGAAAAACAGATTGTCATTATAATTGTTGAATGTTCTAATGTAGTACCATTAGCTAGACCTTGGAGATATTCACTTCCTTAGCAAATTTCTCTAGGTAATAAAGAATATTTTAAAACCACATAATTTAACAAAAAAAAAATCTTCTCTCAAGACAGAAAAAAACACCTTGTAAACTGGAAAGAAATAAGGACTTGAAATTTTACAGTGTGGCACTTACATCAACTGATAAACATATTTATTATGATGTTTGATCTTGTGAAAACTAAGAATAAAATGTCATGGGCTCTTGAATACAGTTAATTCTAAAATTAAATGATATACAGCCTAGTCCAGTCAGTGCATAACAACAGAATGAATAAAACAACTAAGATACGGATTCAATGACGTATAGCAGCAGATAGTGTTTTGCATTAAAAAGGTCCTAATTCAGAACACAGATACAATTTAAAGCTCTAAGTGCTGTTGAAGAAAGGGAATTAGTCAGTGTGAATGGTCTTGAGTTTTTTTCCCCACAGTGGAGAGTTGGTTACAGACATGTCAGAGAGCGTATAGGTTCTGCCTTATTATTATAGACAGAAGAAAGTGGGTTTTGCAGATGTCAGAGATGGGGTTGAATTTGCTACTGATGATTTTTTCTGTGCACTGCTTTGTCGACATGGACCAATCAATCAATTTGTCTGATTAATTTACACCAATAGCATGTTTTACATACTACTGGCAGACAATGGTGCAGATTGCAGCCAATAGCTTCTTAACCAGCGGACTTCACTTGCCTATATAACATCCCACAAGTTAATAATTGTTACTGCCAATATTTTGTACAGTAAGGCCAATGTGATAAATTCCTTTCCGTTTGGTGTTCATTGTTTTTTATTTATTTATTTGAGTTATGCGTTTTACTCAACAGTTATGTGTGGGTACTAAAAAGTGAAAGGTGGTTCATTTCAGACATGCAAAATATATTTTCAGTGTCAATATTTTCTGTGTGACGACATCAGTCTTTTTCTATTGCTAACTGTCATTATTATGCTGGCTTTTAAGCCTCCACTATTGATTAACCTCTACTTCTTTGTATTAAAAACCTTACAAAGCCAAAGAGAATTTCAGTGATGACATGTATTACTTGGGATGTCTTACAACGTTAAATTACAGAGTTGATCAGGATGATGCCTACCATGAAAACAGGTCTATTGAGTTGTCTATTCGACTTAACTAACACCTTTCGACTGCTGCTGTGATGATTTATAATGGAATTTAGTGATCTCTACAACGAAAACCATCTGTCAGTGCAACACCATGACCACCCATCACCGATATGTAAATTGTACTTCGCAGCTTACATCAGTTTTGTCAGTTTGACTAGACATCACGGGTCAGAGTAAAGATATTCCATTCACATACACTCGTGACACACAGCAGATTGTAGCTGTGAAAGAGGAACTACCGACTGGAAGCAGTGTCACATGACAGTCCACTCTTGTAAATTAGTAACCAATAACCAGGAAGTTAGTTTTCTTTCTAACAGTAAGAATTACGAACAAAAACCATAGCGTCACCACAAATCTTAGGTGTTAGCTTACCTTTGATTGTCATTTTTTCAGTTTGCTAATCTGCTAATTGCTAACAGGCTAGTGTTTTGTATCGTCATTCATAAGGCCAGTCGTTAATGCTACATACTAATATAATAATCCAATACTGTCAATACACCATTACTATTGAACACATCTCCATTAACTTCCACTTGGTTATATGATAAATACTACAAGAAACGCCGGCGATGTTAAGCGAAACAATGCTAATATAGCTCCAAGCTCCGTTAACGAGCTACGATTCGGAACACAGCAGATATTTATAGCTGGTGTATTATATCAAATGAGGAGACAAGATTCTCCCAGATTTATAACATCTATGTATTGTTCCACTTTTCTTACCAGTGGTGCCCAGGAGGCAGAGGACAAACCCTACGGTGAAAACAGCATCCATCCTTCGCCAGTTGGTCGTCGACATCTTTCTCCTTGCTACAGCAGCAGAGATCAGCTGACCTGACGGCACGTCACGGGACGCAAGGCATGATGGGACAACACTGATGCGCCACATATTCTTTTATTTTTATTTTTATTTTTATTTTTATTTTTATTTTTATTTTTATTTTTATTTTTATTTTTATTTTTATTTTTATTTTTATTTTCAGCATTCCAAAATAGCAACATAACGTTTGTTTGTTTTTTCCCCTTTGTTTTCTAAAGGCTTAGGTGCTGTTTGGGCTCTATAGCATTCACCTCTATAATTTTCAAGGTTTGTTGGCGACTTAAGCCGCTGAATGTGGAATCTGTAAAGTAATTTTTGGAAAATTTTCTCTCATACGTTTATGAAAAACAAAACTTGATATGCATGTGGTTATAGAATAGAATAGAATAGAATAGAATAGAATAGAATAGAATAGAATAGAATAGAATAGAATAGAATGTCTTTAATTGTTACTAAGGATATTTTGGCAGTATAATGGCATACATTTGGCATTTTTGGCTTTCTTTTGGCATTATGAAAACCTTCAGGCTTAACTGTGGTATGATTAAGGTCATCCATAATAGATAAGGAGGCACCAGCAATATATGGCTGAGTTATGGCATATGTCTGGCTAACCAAAAGACTGGGCAAAGAGTGGGATCAAGTATAGGGATGGTATGGCATGTTTTGGTTACTTTTTGGCTGGATTATGGGGATTTGGGGCTTTTCTGGGACAATTATGGCTATATTTTGGAAGTTCGCAATTAGTTTTGGGTGAATTTTGGCTTCCTTCTGGTTTGATTTTGGCTTGCCTATTCTGGGCCATTTAGGGCCCATACATCCACTCAGAACTTTGCCAAATGGCATGCCAGTTTTGGGCCAGATTTAAGCCATAATGATTTTGCTATCTGGAAATGTAACAGTACTTTTTTTGTTTAAATAGCTACTTTAAGTTGATAATGTATGATAAGTGAAACATTTTAAGCTTTATATTAATTAGTGAAACTGAACTCTCTTGGTGTTAGTTTGTGGATTGACAGTCATCATGAACTACTCACAAATCATTGAATACATCTATAAATGCTGCCTTTATTTATAGATCATGTTAAGCACATTTCCTACCAAAACTTAGACTAGTTTCTTTTTACATACATCCAGTATGATTTAGTAGGAGTGGCATCAACCACCCAAAAGCAACAAGAACGACTGTTTGAGAACCAAGTCATTCCAAGAAATACTAATTTATGGAGCCTTTCTAAGTAAAAATATTTTTTCTGTTATTTTAGGTCTGGATTCTCTCTAAGTGTCATTTGTTGTCAATAAAATAAATGACTCAAATGCATTCAGCATTTTCTAGCACAAGAAAAATGTTCATTTAACTCAAACACTTAAATATAAATTGTACAATTAGTTGCCTCTTAATCTTTTCTTTTCCGGATATGTCTTTGTTTTTGTCTTTTGTATTGGTAATATGTTTAGACTGAGCCACACAATAACAGCTGAAGTAAAGCTGACAACAGAGAGAAGACCAGAGGCTAGAGGACCAGAGGAAAGACATACTTTATAGGTGAGATGATGGCTCAGAGGGTCCGTCTGTCCACAGTGTGTTCCACATTGAATGCACGACTATTTGGTGCAGTGGTATGGATTTTATTACAGTCTGTTCTAGGCAGAAGAGTTCTTGACACTGAGTTTGACCCTCCTACACTTCCTGCCTCAGGATATGGCATTGACTTCATAGTTTAGGTTGTGAGGGTGCATCCCAATTAGCTGTCTGACAGATTGTTTTTGCTCCAAGACCTGTGCCTGAATATGTGAAGTGAAGTTCTGATTTTACCTCATAAATCTGTTTGAACTATGTCACAAACTAAAACTTGTTCATGATCCAAATGCTTGTAAACCTTTTAATATGAAACTAGGTCTCATGATCATCTGAAAGCCTGTTGACTCTGGGAGGCACTCTGTCACTCCTCAGATAATTCCCAATGAGAATCGTTTATGGCCTGAGAGTCTGGATTACCTCTGTCCTACTGTACACTTCTACTGTTATCTAGTGGATCAACCATAAGTTAAAGCACCCTACACTTTAGCTTGGATCTTGGCAGCCTGCCAGGGATCCCTCAGCAGTGGGGAATTTAGTTTGGAGTCTATCGTCTTTGCGTGACTGGCCTTTAGTTCAGTCATCATTTTTGTTGAAGCTCAGCCAGAACGTCACGCTGACACACTGGTGCTCATATTCTGCAGGGGCTCCCAGACTGCAATGGTTTTCCTGTGCAGTGGCTCTTTGTAGACACTGAAGTCTGAAGTGCCACACTGGATCTATTCTTATGATTTTGACTCACTTCTCCTTCCAGTTTTCTAAAAATAGAAAGTAGAGCCTCTTGAATACATTATGCAGTCTTCTATTTAGGCCAGAATCATACAGCTCAAGGTGATTTCAGAACATCAACACCAGGACAAAAGTTGGGGTTGTTAGAGGGCTCTTAGTTTTGCATTTGTTAGTTTTGAACACTGGGGGGCGATACAAACCACGTGTTTTCAGAAAAAACGGCAGGAAATGGAAGCTGGTGACTCCTTGTGCCATGGCTGAAAGTAAGTGCATGACACCTACAATACAAAAACATTCCAAGAGATGGCAATATAGGATTGTGTTGGTGTTTGTACAAAGTTGCACACAATAAGTTTAGGAAAGATAATACAAAGTAGTTGTTAAAACTTTACTGTTCAGACCCTTGTTTAATTCAGCAGAGACAAAAATATGAAACGGAACCCATTTTTCATCTTGCAGTTTGTATATTTATTTTAAAGCAACTTCCTTTGTAAAATATAAATACAAATGAGATATTTTAATTACAAAGTTAAAACAAAAATGAACACACCAAAAATTACTTTACTGCAGTAGCTTCCCTGTTATATACAAGCTCTGTGCCGAAAGGTGAATATCTACATGGTCTTAAAACTTTATAATACAAACAATTTTGTCGTTTTGCAAGTTAAATTACAGACTAAACAGGAAGCCAACTTTGAACCAAAAAAATACAACATTATAGCCCCTGAGGCTCAAGCAAGCGCTGAAGTCTGAGGAGGGAAAAAAAGGACATCATGTGCTTCCTATAAACACAAATACCACATTCAATAGCACAGTCTTAGTACTATTCTGTACAGCTACACACATGCACAATGTGCTGCGCGCCCACACACTCCATCCAACTACAGGCAACACGACTACACTCTGTTGCCATACAAAATCTTTCAGGAGTCATGAGCAACATCCCAAAGAAAAGAAATCTCTTGATATTATATATATATTTATTTTTATAGATATATATATATATATTCATTTATTTTTTACATATATTAATTTATAAAAATAAGACCATTATTAATTAACGGAGTCCCAGATTTGTTAATCCTCAGTTAACAGAAGATCGTTTCAGCAGTCCTGACAGCCAGCAGGTCAGTTTATCTGTACAGTGCACCAGTGCTGGACCAGAGCAGGGCCGAAGCGCAGGAACTAAGGGTCAGGCTAAGGCAAATCATCATAACCCCTGGTTGGTTCTAAAGCAAACTGCAGTCCATAAGGATCAAGGTCAGCGTTTAGTGGGCCCAGGGGTCAGGATGAGCCCAACTTCCCAATAGCCTTGATTTTATCCTTCAGCTTGTCCCCTGGGTGGTCCCAGCGGTCATCCAGACACTCCAGTGTGGAGCCCAGCAGGGCAGCCAGCTCGGCACTGTCTTCCACCAGGTCCAGCAGCTCCTTGCTGTCTGAATGGAAGCCTTCCAGCTCCTCTGGGCAGGAGAATAGCTGCGACAGAGAGGCTTGCCGGTAAAACTCTGCCTCCGCTACAGTCACCACCTCCATGTGGGGGAAGGCCTGTCGGAAGCCTCGTGCAGACATCCGCAGGCGCCGAAGCACATCTGAAAGTAGCAGCCAGTTCCTTGGCCTAAAAAAAATACAAAAACAGTGGTTATGAAATGAAGCCAACAGGCAGAACAATTTAAATTACTCGGGTCGAAGAATGTACTGGACTCAAAATTACTTGAGGTGCTCTTTAGATAGGATGCATAAAAAATCTGAGGAAACGCTAAGGTGTTCTGTTTTTAACAGTAAATTATCTTTATTGTCATTGCATGGTCATATTAAACCCCATAAACAATTTTGTTTGCATCAAGCCTTCATCAGGGAGCTGAAAGAGTGATGGTGAAATGCATTGGAGTTTCTTTATTGAGTTTAATATGGCCTTGCTATGAAAATAAAGGCAGAATCGTATTTTAAAATGTTGCATCTGTTGTTACAGTCAAACTTACCCCTGGGAAAGGGACACCTGGATATTGTAGCAAGGCAGCAGTGGTCTGTCAGAGAACTCAAACTCAAACACTTCTCTTTTGTCATCTTCATCCTCATCATCTGGGCCAGGAGGGTCAGCAAGGATGTCATAGACACCGCCTTCTTCAGTGGATTCTGACACAGCCAAAAACAACAAATGTGTAATTTTTACTGCATATTGCTGTTATTAAATATGTCGGGGATGTACACACACGCACATTATACTCAAAGCTAGATGGCAGTGAAGATGTTTGAAAAATAAAGACTTGGCACACACACAAAGTGCTGATTAGTACTCACCACACACAGCGCTGCCGTAGAATTCCCAATAAAGTCCTGGGTCGTCATCTGAGCGGCCCTGAAGGTCAGCAAAATAATCTATGGAGAGGGGAGAGGAGTTAAGCAGTTATTCAAGAGGTGGAGCCCCAGGGACAGGCAACGAGGCAAATAGAAATGCCCTTGGAGACTACAGCAGAAAAATGGATAAAGAGCACAGTAAAATAAAGAAGGATGGGAGGAGGGGCAGTGTCAAGAGAGAAAAGAGAAACAAACAGAGCAAATGTTTTGGGGGAGGAGGTGGGAGGGCTGATGGTCAGGGGCCAGCGGCTGTACCACGGGGGAGGAGAGCGACTGTCTCCGCTGGGTTAGAGCTGGCTCAGTTCAGGCCAGGGCTACAGACGGCTGCCAGGAATCAAACAAGAACCACACACAGTCGCTGGGTACACACACACACACACACACGCGCACACACACAGAGCCGGCTGGAAACAAACAAGCAGAGGGAGCTGGATAAGCACACTGCGAGAGCAAAGTGTGTATTCAGCACACGCACGCACGCACGCACGCACACACACACACACACACACACACAGACACACATTGACAGAGTGAGAGCTGGGCTTAGTGCCAGTGCTGAGGCGTGGGGCGTCTGGCGTGTGTTTGGAGGGATTAACGGCCTCCAGATGAGTGGGACCAGGTGGAGGGAGGGCAGCGATCGTTCGCTCTCACTCATTTTCTCTGGTGCTCAATCTCCCTCTCTCCCCTGCTCTGTCAATCTAGCAGGCATCGATCTATCCATCCTCTCCCTTTTCAAAATTCTGTGCCGTGTTTCCAGCAGCCTACATGATAAATTTGCCTCTCGTACTAAACCTGTTCACCCTTCTGCTGACAGTGAACTTACACCTGTTCATTTTCACATGATCTTTTCCCCTGCATCTGCCTCTTTTTACTAATGCCTCTGGTGTAGCTCACGTAATCGTTTCTTACCAGTTACTGGGCGTTCATGTAATATTAAGCAGCTGGCTACAGAGGAAGTGTTTGCATGCGTGTGCCTGTGCTGCATTCATTTCCTCCAGCAGTACACATAAACACATTTGTGTTGTCTTAACTTGACTACAAACATCCAGACGAACCTTCTCAAAATACACGCTGCATATACGGACAGCGTCAGACTCTTGCGTGGCAACCTTATAAAAATACACACTTGCGCTCACACGCACACATACAAAAGCCGAGACTCCAGCCAGAGTGAAGCCCATTTCCGCCGTATGCTGAGCAAACACTGTTCCCGTTGCTAAGTAACCAGATAGAGGAGCTAAGAGGCAGTAGCACGCACCCAGGCAGGCTGAGACTCCCTGTCTAACAGGTGGTCAAGGGAGGGGGGGAAGCGGAGGGTGCCGGAGGGGAAATACTATGACAAACACAGACATGACTATCGGTGACTGGTAGTTGAAGGATGAGGATTTACAGGAGAATTCATAACAAACAGGCTACACAGAGGTCACAGCTTCAAAAAAAAAACCAAAAAACCAAGAAATGGTTGATGGACCAAATTTGGAGGGTTGGTTTTACTGACCCCCTTTTGGTATCCACTCTCTAGAGTAAGTACTTTTTCCAAGATTTTAAGTGCATTTGATGGGTACAAGCCAACTGAGTCAATATTCCAATATTTTGCAAATTTTTCAACCAAATATTTTGCAATTACAGCCTTCAAATCCTCAGAGACCTGGAAATATTATTCGGTAACTTTGGACAAACTTCACTATGAGTAAAACTGTGGATGGCACTTGTCAAATTCATCAAAACCAGCTGAATGTGAAGGTTCTATTTAATAGAAAAATCACACTTAAACTGGCTTATGACTGCCAGGAAAACAATACTCTGAGCTTCACATTTAGCTTTCAAAATGAACAGATTTATGGATTTGAGGATGTATGGCGTCTTAGAATTCTAAAATGTTTATATATTGCCAGCTGAGCTCTTACCAGTGAGGAAGCGCTCCATGCTGTCACTGTGGGTCATCTTGAGCAGGCCACGGCCAGAGTATGTAGCCAAGGTGGGATCAGCGCCATAGGACAGAAGGACACGAACCACGTCCAGGTGATCATTCTCCACAGCATCATGAATCGGTCTAGACAAACACAAATACGGATTTATTTTGTAGCTGCATATTTCCACTCAGCACACCCTTAATTGATCCATAAGTATTGGTTTAATTTGGTGTTTAGTTGATAAAAATGATCAGTTGAGGATGTTATTTGTTGTGCCAGCATTTAACATGTAAACAATATTGTGCCGCATTATAGTTCTGTACATTTTGTTCAAGTTCTGAATTAATGAAACAGAAACATTTATTTTACATATATTTTTAATAAATGTCTTATCAATTTACTTTAGAACTGCTAATATTCTAAAATTAATCAAGTAACAGTCTGATTTGGATTAAACTGTAATTTTCTTTAAGATCTGTTGAGACCTCACTCTGCACATTAGTATAAATTGATTAAAATAAATTATTTAGAAACTTTTTTATGTGCCGCCTCCTGAGCCAAGCAATACAGTTGACGACTAAGTTCTGGCATGTCCTGTTCAATCATGTATAAAAATCACGTTTGCGCTGTGAACAGGAGGTGTGTTTATGCAAGTACAAGTTACTGCGATTGCTTGATTTTGATTTGTTTACCTGGTGCCATCCTGTGCACTACAGTTGATGTCGGCCCCATAATCCAGCAGGTGTTGGACTATGCTGAGCCAGCCGCGGGCACACGCCTCATGTAGAGCACAGTAACCAGCATAGTCTCGATGATTCACTTCACATACTCTGTTCTCCAGACAGTACAGCACCACTTCCTAAAAGAGAGCCAGCAGAGAGGAAGGGGGTTTAGTATGTGGGATTGTGTATGCGTCTACCAGCACATACACTATGTATGTGTGGCGACAACCCAAGCAACACAAGACCAAACACACGAGTCAGACAGAGCAGACACATACGCAAACAGCCCTTTCCTTTATAGTTCCTGTGGGAGAAAAATTAGGGAACGGAGGAACTGAGTTTGTTCCTGTGCTGGACAAACGCACACGTTCACACACGAATGCTCCATAATACTAGAGCTGGCGTCAAAACACATCTTGGAGTCTAAGTGTGACTCTGTATTTAGCCTGCCAGAATCTGTGCACGCACATATGAGTGTGTGGATCTGTGTGCCATGGTTTGGCCCGGATGCCACAGTGACAGCCAGTTAGGATGGTTAGGCTCTGAACACAGCATAATGGACACGGAACAAAGAAAAGTGATAGAGGCGTTCAAGAGCTGGAAGCGTTTTCTCTGGTCTGTGACAGTTGGGCATCCAGCACTAAGTAGTCAGACTGGTTTTTATTGGACTGGAGCAGTGTCTGCTCAACACAGCGGAGACGCAAAATAGAAAGCAGCCCGGCAGTATGCTGATATAGGGTCTGTCTAAGTCTGACAAGAATGGGTTTGTGACCTTAAAAAAAAACGTACTTATATGCAACATATGTTCACAAGGATTGAGTTGCACCTTAAAACTGTCCTTTGTTTGTCAGCCAATCTGTTATATCGTAAAAACAAGGAGACAACTTAGTTTCACAATCAATGAACATATAAGTGCAGATCCTAAATCAGCTGTTATAAGACACTTTGCAGATGGCAGTCAATCTATCTTGGATTTGGCTTTCTGCCACATTGACATGATAATTCCTAGTTGTTGTGGCAAAATCCATCAAACTACAGTACAGTGTGAACATGATGACGCAGATATACCTTAAGCAACTGTAACCTTGTGTGATATTCCAAACTGCGATGCATTTAGTATCTAATCAAGTCCTGGACTTCTGACTGGTTAACCTACATATAAGGTGACCCATAATGCAAGCTTCATTCGACCACTGAGGAAAGTCAAATGTCTACTGAAATATTGGCACTCTTGCACCCTAATGCTTCTGTCCAGCCCTGTGACGTAACGTATAGTAATATCTAAAATCAAGACTCAGGTTTGAACTCTCTCTGCATGCAAGTTCTCTCTTGCAATAATTTATGTACACATATACATAAGACTAGTAGATCCAGACGTGCTCATACACTGTCCTTCTAACAGCCCTGTGCCGAGGGGAGAAGAGCTGCTCATCTGAACCTGGGGAATGACTCCAAACTTCCATTTCTATGCTAATTCTAGCCTGCCATCTAGTCCAAGTGTTTATCTCTCGCTCGCTCTCCCTCTCTCTCTCTCTTTGAGCACCGGGTGGATGGAGGGAGGACGAGGAAAGGACAGGCAGGCAATGGAGAGAAAACAGACTGACAAAGAGATGAGCGAAGAGTTAGAGAGGGCGGAAGAAGGGGAGAAACAAGAGGCAACACCCCAACAGATGACAGATAAATGAATCTGTGGATGAAATCTGTCGGGGCTGTCCTCTGGGCTGGAGCCGATAATAACAAGAGATGAGTGTGGGGGTGTGGGGTGTAATGGGTGGTAGTGGTAGTGTGAAGAGAGAGTTGTAGTGATAGGAGCGGTACACAAGTTAATCTCTGCCAGGGAGGAAGAGACAATGAGGAAAATGGGGGGAAAAGCAGAAAGCGAGATCGAGAGAGAAGAAGTGAGCAAGTGTGAGGAAAAAAAGTGTGAGGGAAAAAGAGAAACAGAGGAGTGGGGGTGGGGTGGGGGGGCGAAACGATGCTCCAACTGGTTTTCGCTCACTGCCAACACTCTGTTTGCCTGCTGGAGAGAGATTCAGGAGCGCTGTGCTGAAGCTCCCCTCTGGGGGATTCCACTCTCGCTCTGTGTGTGTGTGTGTGTGTGTGTGTGTGTGTGTGTGTGTGTGTGTGTGTGTGTGTGTGTGTGTGCATGCATGTCTGTCTGAGTGAATGAGAGCAAGTGTTAGAGAGACTGACGGGTAGAGAGTGTTGATATGCAGCCTGCCTAAGAGTGTGCGTGTGTCTGTGCACATGTATATTTTTGTGCTGCTGACGTGTGTGTGGCTGTGTGTGTGTGTGTGTGTGTGTGTGTGCGTGTGTGTGTGTGTGTGTGTGTGGCTGTGGAGGAGGCGTAGCGCTAAACCTCCGGAGCCATGTTTAATATCGCTGGGAGAGAGCGAGGAGCTTAGCACGAGAGCCCCGGCTTCCCGCCAGACACACACACACACACACACACACACACACACACTCCTCCGCAGTAAAATGAGACACTGCTCCCCCTCCTCTCCCTCGCTCTTTCCCTCCGTCCTCTAATCTCCCTCTCTAGAATGCTTCCCTGCGCTTGCCTGCAATCAATGCATCACTCAGACATTTAACCCCTTGCAGCGCAGCCTTGTATGCTCCTTGCATACAACAGATGTGTTTGTGTGTGTATAAACGCATATCACTTGTGCAGGTGATGCATGAGTAAATTTCACTGTGTGATGACGATCCCAAAGACAAGGCAGTAAAGTTGGTGCGTGCCCTGACAAGTGAATCATGTGTTTTGCATGTGTATGAATCGACTCCAGTCTCGGAGGCACATGCTGTGTCTGAAGAGAACGTTTAAGAATCTAAGACCTAATAATTTACACTGAGATTGTTCACACCTTAAAAACTTGTTTTACTAGAGGGCTGGTGGCAGTGCCTTGTCAGTGAACTACCATTCTGATGTAAGAGTACTTCGAATATTACATGAGGCTGACAGGCAAAGCGCATGCGTGTGTTATTAGAACAGGATGCTGGACTACAACATGGCCACCAATAGTTGGTCAAAATGTTTGTGTGTGCACCAGTTAACTTCTGCCTTTATGTATACATTTTGTGGTCTGCTGTATATGCAGACCAGTGTTTCACTGTATAAACCATCCAGCTTGGCCAACAGAGTTTACAGCAAAGTGACGCCACAGATTTTATGACTATTCTGGATGTCCAGAAGACATAACGCATGCAAGCTCTATGTTACAAAGACATAAACAGAGTTGATATCCGATCTTGTTTAAGTTGTAGGTGTCTGTGAACACACTTTTAGACATCACTTGGCATTGTGTTCTATGGGGAAAATGGTGTACCATGAGTGACCACTGGGGGAATCAGCTCAGGGCTAATAATATGGTATAATTCAGATGCCAGCAGGAACAGGAGCTCCCAAAGTGAAGTTGCTTCCCACCAGTTGGCTAATGCCGCGTTTTCACTACGTGGAACCAGCTCGACTCTGTATTCCTGCAGACCGTTTCCAGTACAGGGTACTACAGACTTTACAGTACCTGGATGTCATAGTGATGCGGCGCGTTATTTCCATGTCATCTGCTCAGAGTTGCTGAAAACTCGCTCGTTGCGTGTTGTCTCGTCTGAATTTTTACGTCGGCCACCAAAGACTGAATCTCCTCGACCGACCATGGTGTAGTTTTGGGCTGTTATCTTGTGGATTAATGTACCGCTAGATTTACTGTCAACTTCCGCATCTGTTTTTATAAAACGGCGGGTCACAGAGAAAACTGACCAATCAGCGGTCTGCAGTGTTATACGTCACGGTTTAGTATCGCTTGGAACCTCGGCGAAGGTGATACCAAAAAACTAGTACCGGGTACCAGATTCCAGGTCCTTTTTCGTAATGGGAACGCAGAAAGGCCGAGCCGAGCGGGTACCACATAGTGGAAACGCGGCAGAAGTAGGTCTTCAGACTGCATCCTAGTTTATTCACTGAGGGAATAATCAGTAATTTTAAATGATTAAGTAGTCATGTATGGATTATGTCCTATATCTGCTATTACGATTCTGTGGGTTCCCAATCTCACTATCAGGACTGTTGGATATTGAAACTGGTGTAAATTTTGCAGTAAATTTGATTTTGAAACTACGCGCAGGTTTATGCCACAAGCAAAGCCTGTGATTGCAGTAATGCTTTTGCTGTCGTAGATTCCAGTTACACGGGAACTGAAAAAAAATTAATTCTAGTTTTTCTTTGCTTAGATCATACTCATCTGAGAGGGAACATCAGAATTGATTAATGTGAGAAGAGTAAATGGCAGATTGCACCTTTATCTGAGCTTCCAACGGGCAGAGCTGGAGGGGCCCTGAGCCCCGGCACGAGAGGGATGAAGACATCCGCAGAATCTTTCCTCATTACCATTTCAAATGCTCAGAAAGCGAGGCAGACGAGGGAGAGCGAGAGAATAAAAGGGGAGCGAGGAAGGAAGGAAGAGAGCGAGTGGGAGAGAGTGGGCTTTCATGTGCACAGGCACGGATCGCAAAACTAAACGAACATGAAATATGCACAGTGTCGGCCGGGCATTGAGAACAACGCAGAACGGTGTGTTAAATTACGTGCACGTGTGTATGCGCGTGCGTGAGGTGTTGTGCATTAACATGTGCAGGTCTGTACACATAAGGCAACAACAGGCACTCTGTTCGCGTCTCTGTGTGTGTGTGCGTTCGCTGACGGTATGTGAGCTCTGTGTGTGTGTGTGTGTGTGTGTGTGTGTGTGTGGGTCTGCGTGCATGAGGTGATTCTGAATTTGCATGTGTGGGTGTGCGACAGCAGCGAGTGCGTGGAGTCATCGTTCTGTGCAGCATATGGAGAAGAACACGTAAGGATGCCTGTGCATGTGCTTATTGGGTCATAACGGGTGTTTCTCTGAGCGCGCGTCTGTGTGCGCGTGGTGCCTTCGTATTCGGTGTGTGTAGAAGTGTGTGCGTACGTGCCTCTGTCTCTCAGGCCCTCATATCTCTCTGCCTGTGTGTGATAAGCCCAGAGCTTGCGGCTCTAAAACACCAGCGTGAGACAAGCGCTCTGTGCGAGTGTGTGTATGTGTGAGGCAGTATGCATAAATTGGTGTGTCTCACAGCACACGTCCTTTGTGTGTGTGTGTGTGTGTGTGTATGTGTGTGTGTGTGTGTGTGTGTGGGAGCCCCAGGGGTCTGCCCCAGGCTTATCACACACAGGCAGTGAGAGACGAGCTTCCTGAGAGAGAGAGAGGGAGAGGGAGAGAGAGAGAGAGAGCGAAAGAAAGGGAGGGGGGGGGGTAGGGGAAGGCGGGGGTGTTGTTTGCGCAGCGGTCAGCGCCTTGTTTGTGTAGTCTCAGGTTTTCTCTCCTCCCTCCTCCCTTTTTCCCTCCCCACACGCGGAGCGCAGGAAGGGAAAAATGCGAAGGGGGAATGAAAAAAATGAGAGGGAGGGGAAAAAAACGTTCGAGAGAGACGCATAAATCAGAGAGACGAGCCAGCTTCTCTCCAGCACGGCTGACTGAACCCTGCTGCTGCTGCGCTGCACTCTGTGTGTGTGTGTGTGTGTGTGTGTGTTTGAGGGAGAGAGAAAAACAGCCGCCGCCACTGCTAACCACAGTCACCACGGCACATTAGAGGGCCATTAGAACGCGATTATACTCCCAGTGCTTACCTCTCATTCACACTCTTCCCACTCTGACTCTCACACACGTAATCAAACACACCTCATCATCATAAATGTGAACAACAAACACCACCATAAAGCAACTGGTTAATGAACAACAGAAGATACCCACACCTATTTACAGATCTGTGAAGATACCTTTGCTAGTGATAAAAAATAAAATTGATCACACACACATATATAGACAAAGAGTTTACACGTATAGGACAATATGAAACTCAAGTGGCATTAAAACCACTTGGATCAATAAATCAATTTGTAAAATATGTCAACATGGGAAGAGAATCGTTTAGGCCCACGAACGGAAACACAAGGGATGAGGCAGAACCAGACAGTGGGCCATCCAACTTTAATTAAAAGCTTCCGGAGCGATGGGAGTTGAGAGATTCAGGGAAAATACACACCAGCCTCAGTCTTTCTCGTATGTGGGGAGAATGAGAGAGGATCTGGTCTATGAGCGAACGATCAGCAGCAACACACAAAGAAAAAGGGGAAGGGAAAAAAAACTCCCGATGCTAGAGAGGCAGCGAGCATCAGTCTCCGTATAATGATCCTACCGATCCCTCATGCTGTCTGTGCATACACGTGCGCGTGCGTGCGCGTGCGAGTGTGTGTGTCTGTGTCTGCGAGTGTGTCACACTTCGCCTCACGGAAAATTAATGAGATGTGAGAGCAGAGCGAGGCAAGAGGAGGGGAGGAAGGGGGGGGGGGGTATGCGTGCGCACTTGCCGGGAGGAGGAAGAGGAGGAGGAGGAGGAGGAGGATGATGGGGAGGGGTGCAGACGACAATCTGAGTCACAAAGAGAGGAAGAGAAAGAGAGCACTGAGAGGGAAGAAGGGGAGAGAGAGAGAGAGAGAGAGAGAGCGGAAACCAGAGAGAGAGAGTCTAGTGGGCAAGAGAAGGGAAAAAAGATGGAGCGTGGTGAAAAGACAGCAAGAGAAAGGTTGAAATAGAAGGAAGTGATGCAAAAAAAGCAATAGAAGAAGCTAGAAAGGGGAAGAATGGGACAGATGCGAGAGAAGAATCAGACGGAGAAAGGAAATTTGGAACAAACTGTCAAGCTATTTCTGCCAGAGTTACAGACAGGAACAAAGTAAGGGGAGAAAATGAGCTCAATTTGGGAAGAGAATGAGCCTAAATTTGAAAGTGATGATGTGTGGAAGTGTAAAATGTGAAGAGGAACAAGGGATAAAGAGGGTGGATGGATAAGTGCAGCCTGTTACCTCGTAGCCCAGGCGCGCCGCTCGTTGGAGTAAAGTCTCCCCTGCGTTCTTGTTCACGATCAGCCGTCGAGCCTCCGGCGGGATGGGACGCAGCGCAGGGGGCTCGGCAGGGGGGGTCCTGTGCACCCCGGCCCCTTCTGGTGGGATGCCGCCCACTCTGCCGTTCGCCTGGATTTGCAGGGAGGGAGGACACAGCACGGCGGGAGAACAGGGCTTGACTGGAGAGCAGGGATAATGATTAGGAGAGGCGGCTCTCTTCCTTGGAGCGCCACGCTGTTCACTCGGCTGTGGAGGGAGGGAGAGAGAGAGAGAGATGGGGAGAGAGAGAGAGAGAAAGAGAGATGGAGTGTTAAAGCCCCTGCCACATATTAGACAGAACACACACACACACACACACACTGGCACACGGACACTCAAGGACACAAGCATCAGACCTCACAGGGACAGAACACACGCACAGAGGTTTTTTTTGGCAAATACAGAGACAATCACTATCAGGCCAAGTAGGGGTTGACCGTCTGTTTTCTCCAAAGGGCAGACACTGATGGATTAGGAATTAAGGAGACCACTTACACATATACATTCGCAGGAAGAACACTAATCTTGGAGTCAAAATTTAGAACACAAATTCCAACACAAAACTTTGTTGAAATGCCTTTAAGCACATGTTTAATTAAAAGAAAACTTTTCAACATTATCTTCAAACAAAAAGCGCAGGGAGCTCCAAGCAGCTTTTCTTAGAAAGTTAACTGAAAAATGCAACAAATAAAACAAACACAACAGCTTCCCAAAGTTTTGTAAAGTAACTAAATGGAAAAAAACTCAATTATTAACCTCAAGACAGCAGACTGTGCAGAAAGCAGAACTGCCATAGAGTGGTGACAATAGAGGTAGCTGCATCAGGGTCATAGTAGGACTTTTTTCAGCTTTTCTCATTTTTATATTATAAAAATAACAATACAGGTAACCATAGAAATGAATGCATACCAGATTTGATAATCAGCCAGGCTCAATAATGTTTTGACCCAAAACTCCTACTAATCCTCACATGACTTTTTGATGCTAATTCATATGGATAGTCACCCCTGTGGCTGAGTGTATACCTTCATTTGTCATTTTTGACATCCATCTCTACATATGAATACAATGTATGGAAGACGCGCCATGCATGACAGAAAACCACACACACAGTTTTTCACCAAGTATTCACAGCACATATGCTGGAGCCTGGCACGCAAGTTTTCTAAAACCGCTAAACCAACAGCTAAACCAGCGCCCTCTGAGCACAACACACCAGAGAGGGAGTTGCCTCTGTGTGTGTGTGTGTGCCCTCTCAGTGGAATTCCATGTCAAAGCAGCTGTCAGACTGAGGAGGAGCAGGGCAGTAGAGCAGCGTGGGCGGAAAACAACTAGCCTTCTTTTTTTTTTCCCCTTCAATTTTTCCCCATGCTCATTTTTTTCCCCTCTTTTGAACTCGAGCGCTTCATACACTCGACCATGGCTGCTACATTCCTCACTGGGTTAGCGAGGGAGAGTGCCTGTGTGTGTGTGTGTGTGTGTGTGTGACAAGCCTTGTGTTGAGTGCAACATTTAATTGCTCCAGGGTTTTGTTGTTATGTCAGGAATGCTCACCAACACAGACACTCACAGTCCTGGCACGTACCTACACACACACGCAACACCATCGATGACACACGTTTAACAATTAAGGCCTAGAGACAAACACACATGCATGAAGGCCCTCTCCACAGGGAGTCAATAAGGGCATGAGGAGGTCAAAGCTCCAGCAGTCCTCCAAACATTGTAAACATACTTCCTTCCTCTCTCCCACCCTCCCTCTCCCAGCTGCATAATCAGAGGCGCCGACAGGCATACTGAAACAGACTCCGCTGCTGCAAACATCCAGACACTCCTATCGTGGCCAGACACCCTATCAGCACTCACCTTGTCATCTTCAGCTGCTCCCAGATCAGCCACGCAGCGCTGGCCCGGACTGTTAGGTGTGGCCTCCTTCCTTTTCTCCCGCTCTCGCTCCCTCTGACTGGTGTGTTTGGTCTTGCACGGCCGCTTGCCCTTGGGTTTGTCTGTGTCACTATGGCGACGAGGCTTGAGGGGAGGGGTTCCGCCCAACGACTGCTCAGGGGTCGGAGAAGGAGGGCCCCTTCTGGGCTCCTTGAGGCCACGGTCACCTGAGAAGGGGCCCGGTAGTTGCGCTCTGTCCTTCAGCTGGCTGGGGGGAAGGGGAGAAGCAGCTACTCCTAGAACAGAGTCAGAGGAGAGGAAAGAGGGAGGCAAAGTGAGTGGCTGATAGTGTGAGAGCAGAGTCGAAGGGGAGGATGGGAAGATATTGCAAGGCCATCTCTCACCCTCTGTTGGTTTATTAATGAGTGCACAGAGCTGTCTGGGAGCACAGCATGCCCGCTCGCTCGGGAAAAAATAAAAAATAAAAAAAGACACACACTTGCACATAAAACACAGGCTCACGTAATGATTGGTGCACACTCATTCACTGCAGCAAGGACACAGTTGTGACTTCAACAAATGTGACACTGTCTGGTTTTTCCTCTCTTAGAACATATTTACAGATAAAATAAAAACCTGGAATCCACTGTCAAAATGGTACTTAATATCTTATAACAAGTTTCCTGGCAAATTTCCAAGTACTCTACTCTGTGTTACTTTACAACTTTCAAAAGAGTCTACTGAGTCAGTCCTAGCTTGAAACCAGTGATGAGCAAAGTAAAATTATCTTCACCTGCTGATGCTCAAATGTACAAGCGCATTCTATGAAACCTGTCTCAAAAAACAGAAAAATAGAAATGAATGATTTATCTGATGGAGACCTTAAAAAACTGAAAGAAAAAAGACCACAGCCCTGACAGACGGGGACATAACCACATTCATTGTAACTTCATGGCTGTTGCCAGGGTGATCTTATCTAAAAAGCAAAACGAAATAAGAATCAAAAAATATATTTAAAAAAAAAAAGCCTCAGCCACCAATCAGGGCTTGCGGTTTCCACAGGAAACCAAAATCTCCACTGCTTTATTCACTTCCCTTAATCTCTCTCCTTTTCTTTTAGTCTCCCCTCATCTCCGCCACAGTTTGGGCACATGAATAAGGGAAAGCCCAGGTTTTAATAAGTTACCCCCCCCGACACACACACACTCCCCGCCCTCCCTTTCTCTGTGACTGGTCTTGAGGGGAAAAAAGAAAGAGAAAAATTCATTGATCACACATTAGTCACACTACACCTGCCCACGCATATCTCCAGCAGCCACTTTCCTCATTTGGTCTTTCATCGCTCTCACTGAGCCCACTGTAGACCAGCTGAACAAAAACCCAAACCGGGGTGGGGGGGGGGGCGCATTTTAGGTTTAGTCTCCAGGTCCCTTTTCTGATTCCCTGAGCCTTTTCCCCTGGCAAGAGGAAGTATCCCCTACCTCATTTCCTCTGCCCCCCTCCCCAAAACCTCTGGGGAAATCCCCTCAAGACAGACTGCTCAACAAGAAAGTGAAACGTGAGCCAAAGATAGATTTCCGTTACCCTAGCTGAACTCAAGATACAGCAGCGGTTTGCACGGCTGGCGGTTCATTCTTACCATTAAGTAGCTTCTCACAACCCCATTTCCTGTTGATCTCGGCTCTCTGCGCTGCAGCTCTGTCCTCTGGCTCGCCGGCCTTCATCTTGCGCTCCCGTAGGTTCTGGGCCGAGGAGACCAATCGAGGCTGAGTCCAGGCTTTTTCCTGTTTCATTTGGGACCTGTCGGGTGAAGCTGCACCAGTGGTGGGCTTGCTGAGTCGCAGTCCCTTCAGCTCAATGCACACTTTCAGCTTCCGCACCTCGTCATCGTCGTCGTCTTCATCTGGACTAGCATGCTCATGTTCATCTGCAGATAGCAAACACAGAATTTCCAACAGTATAGATCTCTGTTACAAAAACACCGCCAAGCACAGTATCATTTACCAATACATTTAACGTTGTTTTTTAAGTGCAGAAAGTTGAAAGACTATATGGCTCTGACAGAGGGGTACTGCAAGTTTCAACAAGTTATTTGTCCTGGATGAAAAGTATTGTTAACATATTTCGCAGCCAAAAATAAGTATCAAGGATATAGGGGAGAGCCCCAGAATTGAATGAATTTATTCCTTATGTGCTGTTCTCACACCAGATCTTATCGAACTTGCACTTACCCGGTTTGGCTTTGTTTTGGTTTATAGCTTTGTTACCATATGATCACTACACATTTGATCAAAACATATTTAAAAAGCAAAAAGTAAATGTAACTTTATAAAAAGTACAGTTAACTTCTTAATCCAATTTATTTCTAAGACCTGCCAAAATCATACTCAAGGCATTTTAAGGCCTAAAATGCAGATTATTGGATTTTAGACTTTAAAGACTTTTTAAGCATCCACAGAAACCCTATTACCAAGATGAAAAAAAATTTCATCCATCACTTGGTCTTGTTAAAGTTATTAAAAACCTGTTGGATAATGTAAAACACACATTCTGATACAGTAGTACACTGACATGCAGAAAACAGAGCATATAAACAAAAGGGCATTAATCATCACAACCTTATGGCTTGTAAACCCCCATGTAAGCCTCACATTTAATACAAACACACACAAGCAACCGAAGCGGGGTGTGGGATGTGTATCAGACAGAAGGGAAAAGGGAGGGAGAAGTCAAGAATTGGGCAAAAAAACAAAGCACAAAAGACTAAAGATGCAGAGGAAGAGTCCTCCCCCTTGAAATTCACAAGCGATGGGTATTTGACTCGTCTGCCAGTGCCGGGGAGAGCAAGCGGGATACCACATGCCAGGAAAAAAAGGAAACCCAAACAGATGAGGGGAAAAAAAGAAAGGAGATGAAAAGAGAAGAAAAGAGCAGCTTTGAAGAGGGTGGGTAAGCGCAGCGGAGGAACGAAGGAGCTGAAAGAAGAGAGAGAGAGAATGGCTATCCCTCTTCCTCGCTTCTCTTGCGCACTCCGCTCAAAGGCAGGATTAAACACTTCTCTGAGCTGGCTGCCACACAGAGCGAAAGATGGGACAGAGAGTGGAAAAGGGGAGGTTGTGGCAGAGTGGGTTTAAGGTGGATTTGATTGGGAGGGAGGGAATGACAAAAGGAATTGAAAGATTAAAAAATAACAAGGTTTGAGATGGAGCTCAGCATCGCAAAGGGTAAGGGGAAATAAGTGGGCAGAATTAAACGAATAGAAGACATTGATGAAGACAGTGGGTGAATATTTAAGGGAAACCAGAGGAGCGAGTGGGTGATGAGGCATAGATTCTCACCGGTGGAGATCTTGGGCTTTTTCTCGGGATGGGAGACACGTTCTCCTTCATCCCTCTGTGTGTCCTCCTGCTCTGGCTTAGGCCGTTTCCTGGTGGATCCAAATCCCGCGTTGGCCTTATCTTCAGGGTACCCTTTTGCTGGTGTCAAGGTGGGTGGTGCACAGTGGCCTCCCTCAGGTTCCCTTGCCACCTTCCTGGTTGCATCCTTCAGTCCTCCGTGGCTGGTGCCTCTGGCCCCATCTTGGGTCCCCTGTACCGGAGATAAAGGCTCCCTCAGGACTCCACACCTCTGCAGAACTGGAACTCTGTTACCATGAGGCAGCCGAATACCTGAGCAGAGCAGATACGGACGGATGGAAACAGGGCAGGGAGGAAGGGCAGAGGCGACAGAGGATGAAAGAGGGATGCAGACAGACCACAAACCAGAGAGACAGACAGAAAGGGAGCAAGGAAACAAGGGGTGGAGGTGAGATGGGGTTGAGGATTGACAGAGGGAGAATGCCAGTTAAACACCAGCCAGCTTTTATTCTGCTTTTAAGACAGGCAGTAAAACTTTGATGGGGTAAAGACTTTTTAATCTGATGTGAGCCGAGCCAGCGGTCTGACGGTTCAGTGCAGGCGCTTGCACTTCCAGAGGGGAGAGGCAGGAAAACATCCTGCGCTCTCGATGCGCACGGCGACTCCCATACCACCAACCCCCCACCCCCTCCTTCCCTGTCCTCCCCCACAGCATGACCGCACCACGCCCTTCTCACACAGAGCGTGACTCTACCCCCTCCCCCCCCTTCCTCCTCTCCCCGACTCCCTCTCCATCTCTCTCCATGCCATAATTAGGCTCACACGTCAGCCGCGGCCTCGCTCCAACACACAGCTGGGCTCCCGGCCAACGTAACTAACCACCACCACACCCCCTCCCCCCAGCCCCTTCAGTCCTCCCTACCACCCTCTCCCTCTTTCCGTTTCACTCACCCATCCGTTTTTTTTTTCACCCACCAATTCTCCCCCGCTTTCACTCTCTCCGTCTTACTCGTGCAATCTCTGCCCCTCCTTCCCCTCTTGGCCTCGCTCTCAATCGTCTCTGAACGCAGATATGCACAAAAGGCTTCTTGAAAATAAAACTCCCCCACAATGTCTCTCCAATTCGCAAACTCGCTTCCACCGCCTGGCTTGTGTAAAAGTGTGTGTCTGTGCACAAATCTGTGTGTGTGTGAGCCGAGCGTCTTTTTTTAGAGTGACCCGGTCTTGCCTTCGCATTTGCTGCAAGTGCATGCAAGTCTGTATGTGCGCCTATTGTTTGTGTGCGTTGCTTTTTGAGTGTTCATTTGCAGAGTGGCTGCACATATGCGTGCGTGCGTGCGTGCATGCTCTTTCCAATGTGTGTGTTTGTGCGTGTGTGGTGCTAGGTTACTCACCCTCCCTCTCTCCCTGCCTGGTGGTGTGTTGGCAGTGTTCCAGCGCTCGCTCTCTGCGCTGGCCGTCTGCCAGCTCTCGTCCTGCTGCCACTGCCGAGGCAGACACACACACACCGCCGCCCTCCTTCTCCTTCAGCTCCAGCTCCGAGAACCGCATCATTGCCCGCTGCATGCACACACACAAATGTACAGAAAAACCATGAAAACCACTCATCATCCGTCTTCACCACACACACACACCTCTCTAAGCCTCAATCTGGCCTAAACAGCTACAGAAGCAAAATAATAATAATAATCAGAAATCACATTGTCTTCAAATCAAAGAAAATGCTAAAGAAAGTCAACCCCCACACATACGCGCACACACACAGGACAAAAAAGGTAGACACATAAATCGCAAGCATGGCATCAAGACACAGAGGTTAAACTATTGCAGCCACTGTGAGTCCATGCGCTCTGGGGCTTAAATCCTGGCATCTCCCTTCCTGGAATATAAACATGGCTAGAAACATGTACGTCTAAGCCCTGAGACAGAGAGAGGAGATGAAAAAGTGGGAAAAAAAGGAAGTGGGGGGAGAAGGAGTGTGCAGCGATACAGAGTACAAAGGACAGATAGAGCCCATCAGAGGCAGATGTGATAAGAAATGTAAAGAACTGACCTCCCAGTTAGCTGCAGGTTGACTTATATTACTCCCCTCTCGTGATATGACTTCCATCTAAGCAATTAGAATGGGGGGGCTCAATATATCTGTCCATCATTTCATCTTTTTATGAATTTATGTTATGTTTCTCCACATGTTTCTTTTCACACAACAATAGGTAGCCACAATCCCACAAAACATCAACAAAATCAAAATGACTCAACAGGTCAATTAACATTGCACCAAAACTATCAAATGATTTCTGAACAGCGTGATTGACAAATGTTGAAAAACGGAAATACTTTATATAAAGCATGAAGAATAAAAATCCAGTCTTACATTTAAAGGTTTATTTTAGTCACTTTAGATCTATATTTTTCATGTCCAGAAATATGGTCTTCAATAGTTTTGAATTGCAGCTGTGCATTGACAGGTAAGACACAGACATAACCATTTTTTTTTTCTTTTTTGAAGAGTGTTCATAACAAAGACAAACATGTGCAAACTATTAACATATCTGCCTCTGAGCCAGTGGATAACATAGCATACAAAGTCTGTGTTTAATGATGAGCATAAGGAACCAAAGAGAAACCTCTCAGCTGTTTGTATTTAAAGGATAGTGGGCTGATGGCAAAGTGATGCTGTATTTGTGTGTTTTCTTATACGGTGTGTTAGGAAATGATGGGGAGCAAATGACGACCTTGGACAGTAACCAGGCAGGGCAGCATAGGCCATCAGGGGAAGGAGTGTTGGGGAGAATAGCGATTGGCAGATGGGGGCATGCAGAAACCCTAAGAGGAACCCAAAGAGGGCATGCGCTGGTTTTTAAGCACAGTGTAACCCCTCTGCTGCCCCTCAACTTGGGGTTAAGCATAGCCAAAGGCAGTGTGAACCATGAGGCTGCCACAGTCATGCTCTCAAACTATATGGCGCTATAGCACAGTCAGCACTAACACATGCTTTAGCCCCAAGGCAGTCACACAAGGACAGGCACGTACGGACACACAAACACGCACGCACAGAAAATAACCTTTACAATGACTGCTCACTAATCAACATACAGAGACGACAGTCCTGGTTAACCTTTGATCTGCCGTCCCTGAGAGAGGGCCTCAACTGGCCTTCCACCAGCTCACTAAGGCAATGATGTACGAAGGGGAAAGGTCAAGCTTTATGGCCAGGACAGTAGCATGACAGAACTATTATTTTGGAATGTGTTGTGAATGCAGAGTATGCCAAATTCATGCAGAGTTTATTCCACAGGCAGTTCTACATAATGCAGCAAGGGAATAAAGACAGTGGTCCATAGGGATTTATTCCTGTGTGGATGTTAGAGCTCAAAGTATGTTCGACTTATCTGCAGATAAGCTCTGGTCTTAATTACCTAAAGCATCTACAGCCCAACACCAACTTGAGCCCAGCATATCCTGCAATATAAAAATGCACACACACTTACAGTGTAAAAAGCCTTACCTGCAATGCTCTCTGTTCACGGCTCAGCTTGCTGGAGTCAGCATACAGCTCAGTGGTGACACATTTAAAGCGGTCACCAACGTAGCCTGAGGAGTTAGCAATCCTTTTAGCCAGACTGGATCTACGAGAGCTTTTAGATGAAGTCTGACTACCATCGTCTTCATCCTCCTCCCCTTCTCCTTGAGACTCCCCTAGGTCAACAATACTGTCTTCCTTCTCAGTCTCCCTCTCACACACCATCTCCTGGTCTGACTCCTTTACCACTTCTGTGCAGTACTGAGTAACATTTGGAGTTCTGTCCCTGTCCCCTTTGTCTTTACCAGAGCTACGCTCCCCAGATGTGCGGGCACAGCGCAAGGTACTCTGGTCTTGGTCGTCAGGTTCTGGGCTGGGGCTCTTTTCCTCTGGGCTGTCCTCTGCCTCAGTCTCTTGCCCTGGAGAATTTGGGGATGTGGTAGCTGTCATCCCAGGACAGCCTGTGTCCTGAGGAACCATTGTTTTCCCAAATGGAGTTTCTGACCCTCTATCAGTGTGGTTGGGCTTCAGGGTGGGGGCATTTCCTGACTGAACTGAATATGGATGGGAAATGTGGTGTTTTGGTTCAAAGTCAGACTTTGTTGCATTATGATCACTATTAGAAGATTCCGTTTGGACAACCTTAGCGCTAGGCTCAGCAGAGGGCTGTTTGTGAACTGTTGGAGTAGACTCCATATCTGTGTCTGAGTGCACAAGGTCGATGCAGATGATCTTTTCCCTGGATGTTACAGAGGAAGTTTTGCTTTGACTTCCACTCTGACCTTGTGCTCCTGTTTCCCTATCAGGTTTTGTTTGGCTCCCATCACCAGTCTCTTTCCCACTGTTACGGTCTCTGTGAGCCCCACATTCTTCAGCAGCTCCCCGAGATTTCTCCGGTCCTCTGGGTTTCAAAGTAGCATCTCCCCTTTCTGGTGGCTTGCTGTCTGAGTGAGGCTGCATCAGGGGATGGGCCATCTCCTGTGAGTTATAAGTGAGGTATTCCCCCCCTGGACCGGCTGGGAGGTTGTGGTAGGGTAAAGGATGTTTTGGTGCCAAATGACCTGGGTAAAGGCTGTTGCTGCCAAGCAATACTGGATGAGGATAGACTGGGCCCTTCCCTGTGAGAGGCAGTGAGTGCAGTGCCATACCATCAGGGATGGGGTAGTGCAGGTATCTATTGGCATAGGCCAAGCTGTGGTTCAGGTAAGCCTCACTCTGTGGAAGGTAAAGGTGGCCAGGAGGGTGGCCGTTCTCTAAACAGGGGCGCTTGTAGGATGAAACATCAGGAGTTGTTTCACCTCTCTTAGTGGGCTGTGAGGACTTTTCTGTTCCCTCTCTGTGGTGACCTATGACTGATGCATGTTCAGATTGGTTGGGGCTCTGTTTGACCCACTCACCACTAGGCTTTGGAGAAAGAGGCCTTGAACTAGCAAGAGATGAGCCAGAATGCTGAGTAGATGGAACAGTATGGTTGGGCTCCCCTATCCTTGGACAGGATGAGCTACGCTGCTGAGGATGTACTCTCTCCAGACTCTTGTGTTTGATGACAGAAGGTGAAGAGCCTTTGACTTGGGAGAGGCCCAGGTCTGTGTTAGGTCTTGGTGAGGGGGGTAAGCCTGATGTATGCTGTGGATGAGAAGGAGATGGACTAGGTACTACCCAGGAGGAGTGTAAAGTGCTGATCATTTCTGGCCTCTCTGAGACCTTTGAAGAAGTGCTGCTGACCACAGAATGAGCATGAGAGGAAGGAGACAGGGACATATTTTCTTTTAAGAGCTCTCTGTTATGGGGCAGCCCATAACGTGTGCCTGATGCCATTGCGTCTATCTTGACTGGGAATCCATTTGGAGGCAGTCCAAACTCCAGCATTCGTCCAGACAAATCCAAGGGCTTTTCTGCTGAGTCTTTGGTTACTTGAGGTTGATGGGCTGGTCTTTCAAAATGAGGTTTGGAGGGTGACCTGCTGGATCTCCTCTCAGCCCCCACAATTCTGTGCTCAGGCACACCATCTCTTGGCCTGGATTTGTGAGGGCTGGGCCGGGCTGGAGAGGACTGGTCTGCCATACTGCTTACAGAGAATGGATGAGGAATGGACTGAGTGGAAGAGGATGAGGCACATACTGAAGAAGTGGAGGAGGCAGGCAGCTGCCCTATTCTAGCCACTGGCCTTTGTAAATCCAGTGAACTGTCAATCAGAGCAGGAGGCTGGGGAAGGCGAGAAGATGCATGGGGGGATGAATCAGTAGGCAGACTATTATCATTTCCACCACTGGTGTTGCTAGTGTTAGAACTACTGCTGTTATTATTGCTGCTGGAGCCCTTCCTAGAGGGAGGTCTGCTTGGTCTGCTGCTCCTGTTTGGGGACCGGTCCCGGTCTGTAGCAGCCTGATGGTGCTGTGGATGAGGGGAAAGTTGGTGAAGCTGCTGTGGGAATGGGGGTGCAACACCAAGGCCCTTGTCATGGCAGTGTACCAATGAGGTGGGGGCCACTGTGACTGCAGGAATCCTCATAGGGGTTCCCACCATCGGGGATGAGATGGGGGAGGGAGGATATGGAGGCATATAGTAGAGCCTCTCGGCAGGGGAAGGGGCTGCAGCAGGGTTAACATTGCCACCCTGGGCTGCACACAGAGAAGGATAGGCCAGGTGCTGGGGAAGATAGGGGTTGGGTTGGCTGAGCAAGGATGCTTTGTACATGTTAAGAGCTGCAAACTTGGAGTCCATGAACGGATACATGCTTGCTTCAGGGTAGGGGCTGAGCCATGGCAGACGGAGGTAGCTGCCACCAGCACCTGCCAAACCCAGTTCAGATGCTTTTTCCCCAGGCCCTACTCTGCGTTCCAAGCCTAGACCTTCTGCTCCAGGAACCAGCACAGGCTTGTGGAGACTTGGAGGGGTTCCCTTATAGAGGCCGAGGTATCCATTAGTAGGCTTACGACTGTCCAGTGGGCCATCAGGCTTGTAGATGAGCTCTGGAAGGCCATCCCTGCTATAACTGAGGGGAAGGGCAGGCGTCTCTCGGCTCTTCTCAGCTGGCAACGCTCTGATCCCTGGATAAACAACTCCACCATGGAGACGAAGCCCATCGTGAATCAGAGTTCCTCTGTCTAGCCCCATCGCAGCCAGGGGCGTCAACCGTGCATCCACCTGAAATGATAGCAAAACAACAAGTTAATATAACTATTCTCAGAAATCCTTTTTTTTGCAGATATTGATTATTTCTCAAAATTCCAGGTTACTTGTTCATTTCATAGTAATGGTGAGTCATGAGACTAATTAATGTAAATTTACCATGTTTTGTGTGATGTGGTTCCCTTGTCTTAGTTCCAGGTTGGTTTGTGTCTCAGCATCGACATCACGAACAGATGTTGCCCTGTGGAGATGAGCAAACAGTTAGCAGTCAGTGTCTTGGCTCTGCCACATACACACTTACAGAGCTCAGTTTTAATCCTACTGCAATAACAAAATCATGATGAAAAAAATAATTACAAACAGAAACATATCAAGGGTTATATATTCTAATTTCTGGGACACAAAACAAAACACACATTTCAACAAATTTATTGTTAGCAGTCAAATGTGGCACAGACATTGACTGAAATGCAAAATGCAATAATGTAAAAACACAAAGACGAGAAAAATAATGGCTCTACTGGCTATAGTCATCACACCCCTCCTCACACACACACAACTCTACTGAAATAGTCACTGGAGATGAAAGCACAGTGGGCTTTCCTCCCCTCCCCTCCTGTCTGTCAACAGCCCTCAACAACCAGCTCCCCATTCTCTTAGACCCCCATCCTGCCCACCCTGTGGGCTAGACGTGCATTGTGGGGTTGCGTCTATTCAGTCACATTCCCCACACACTGGTTTTTCTGTGCCCTCTTTGACCTGCTCTCGGGTTGCCTCAGCCAGCAGAGCGAGGGAAGATTATACATCAGAGACCACTTCGGTGGGAGACCATTTACCGCCCACCAACACAGAGCTACAGATCAACAAACACAAATGCAAAAGGCATGAGCCAGAGAAAGACAGCTATATAAAATTTTACAATAAACAATTTATTGTAAGACAACATAAAGGATAGGTATAAAGCTGAAACCCATGACTGTGGAGATGGAAATGGTGTGTCTGAAGAGTTTTTTTGGTGTCCACCAAAGTAATCATAGCGACCCAACACATGAAGGTCAATTTGTGTAAGAACTGTCAATTAATGTGTAAATAATTCAATACAGGTGAATTTCTATAAAGCACATAAAAGCAGTTGGTTTACCCACAAAATGGATTTACACACCTATAATTTATTAATTAGTGAAACAGTTTTGAGTTGTAACAACTGCTTTTCAACAATAAGTTGTGCTTTTATCATCAGGATGGTGACAACGTTGTTTTTAACAAGAGTAGAGATATAAACAAAACTAAAACTAAATAGCCTATTGTCAATTTGGGTGATAACTCCAGATTGTATTACTTTTTATGTTTGCTGTGCAGTAACAAAAACTGTTAGAAGTAAAACTGAAATGTAAACACAGAATACTGACAATAACATCAGAATAGTCTAGGCCTTAATATCTGAAACCTGAAAATGTAATTATCAAAACCTCATATTGAGGCATATTTTACAACAGTTTTCTAATATCTGTGTTTTTGTGAAAATCTCATTTTTATAACTGGAAATACATTGTAGCTAGATGAACAATGTAATGAGCATTTGACTTTAATGGGAAAAAGAATGGAGACTGCCAAATGTAAAACTAATGAGTCAAACTTAACACCAATCAGTTGCCGCTTTACATAAAACAGAACTGAAGTCCACAAACAGGTGAAACAAAAGGAAAAGTATGAAAACCTGGTTCCCAGGTAACAGTTCTAATGCCTTTAATTTCAAAGTAAATTATGTTTAAATATTAGACTTGACTGATAATACGGACAGTTTTGCGCACCGGCCCCCCCTGCCGTGGAGCCAGGCAGGAATGAGGTGGGAGACGGTGGGGGAGGGAAGTACCTTTAAATAGTAAAAGTGAAGCCGTGCCGTGCCGTGCTCGGCAGTGCTGAGAGCAGCACAGAAACACGGCTCCTCGATCATCGCAGAGAAACGCCTGTGAGCCATGCTGCCGCGCCACTGGCACGCCACTTTTATTGCCGTGACCCGGGGCCCATTAATCAGCCTGCTGCGGGCCCCTCAGCCCAACTCCTCCCTGCCCCAGTCCCCCACCCCTCCTTCTCCAGCTCCCCGGGGCCAGTCCTGTTTCAACAACATCCGCATGTGACGGAACTGAAACGGCGTGCGTGGGTAAAGACTGTATGAATGTATGTAGAGCCATGGTGTGTGTTTCTGCAAATCAAACAGACATGGTAAAGAAATCACATCGCTCTTGTTTCCTGTATTTCCTGTAGCGACACCCCCCCCCCCCCCCACACACACACACACACACACACACCACCCGTCTCAGACTCTCGGTCTCCCTCATACTCACCGGTTTGATGGCACTGAAAAACAGGCCTGTGTGCACTGAAGTCAATACAAACAGATAGACCAGGGGGGTCAAACTCATTTTAGTCCAGGCGCCACATTCAGCTACATTTGACCTGAACCGGTAAAATAATGACATAATAATATATAAATAATGTCAACTTCAAACTTTTCTCTATGTTTTAGAGTGAAAAAAGTAAATTTACGTTATGAAAAGTGTTACATCTACAAACTATCCTTTCAAAAGATGTGAATAACATGAACAAACTGAAAAAATAAGTGTAATTTTAACACTATTCTGCCTCAGTTTATCATTTATACATGTACATTATAACTTATAGATCACAGTGGATCTACAAATACACAAAACATTTAATAACAAACAGAATACTGGTAAAATTGCTCTTACTTCTCTTCAGACATTTCAGGTTGTTCATATTTGTTCAAGTTATTCACATTTTTGGTGAAATTATACTTTGTTTTAGTGTAAATACATGAAAATATTTACATTTACGAAGAGAAACATTTGGAGTTGTCATTATTTCTATGTTATTATGATAGTATTTTACTGGTCTGACCCACTTGAGATTGAATTGGTCTGAATGTGGAACCTGAACTAAAGGATGGTTCATATCTTAGTGTAATTTTTGCATTTCACAAATTCATCCCAGGGGCCAGACTAGACCCTTTGGCGGGCCGGATTTGGCCCCCGGGCCTCACGTTTGACACATGTGATATAGCCTATCCTGTTAATGCAGAAATGCACCGATACGCTGACTGAACCTACAATCTACCACATCTATAGAGTTTCAACTGAAAATTAACTTCATGATGACTTTCGTAGAACAGTTATGACATCTTAAGGAAGTATTGAAACGTGTTTAGGTCAGTGATACAAAAAGCCCAGCGGCTGTGGCCCTGTTATGTCCGTCTCTTTCATCGCAGGCTAGTCCAGTTATGGTGATGATCGCAGTTTTCTTAGTCAGAGAACCATGTATTTTAGAGGAAAAAGTCGCCTGGGTCGGAACTCAGCCGTTGTCTGAAGACATGCAGCCAGAGTAGACTACGCATTAATATGATACGCGTCAAAACAGAGGAAAAACTTGGACACACAATGCGTGTTATACATAGCTCCACCTGTCACTGGGTCAGTGTTGTTGTGTTTGCAGACGCTATATACTCTGTGAAGTGTCTATATATGGTTACACTCATGCATCAACAGTGATATAAAAATAAAATACGTTTTAATTTTAAATGCTTTGGGACTGATTTTCTAAAATGATGATAATAATCATGCAAAGTCTGTTCTAACGTGAGAGTGATTTAGATCTACTAAACCCCAAACCACTGAAGTCTGTACACCATATTTCGTTATAGACACTAAACCTGCTGCTGCTTTGAGAATACTGAGAAAACAATCCTGCAAATGTCACATTATTAGTGGAAGGACAGCGAAGGAGAGAGGGGGAGAGATGGGGGAGAAGGAACAGGCAGTGTGTTGACGCCCATCCCCGCTGCTAAGAATAGTTTGCGCAACAAACAACTCCCGACGGCCGTCCAATCCATCACACTGGCCGGCAGCAGCAGGCAGGGGGAAGGGGGGGCGCAGCGGTTGGGACTACGTTTATAAACCAGACCGCTGGAGCGGAGACCCGACTCGCACCATTAAACAGAAAACCACCGGGTGTTTTTTAGCGGAACCTCGTATGACTCCATATTTCGGCATTGAGTGCTTTTCAGGGATGAGCAGCAATCGAGGGCAGATATAGGAGGGAACAGGGAATTAAAAAAAAAAAGACAAAGACAAGTAGGCTAATGTGGAAGAAGCTTCTCCCTCGTTTCCTGTTGCTGGCTATGGCGACTTGAACTCTTGGTGACCCACTGTGCGCAGCGGAATAAACACCGGCGCCGCTCATAATTTCCTTCAGTTGGGCCTCTATTCCCTGCGCAGCGCAGTTGTTCCTGGCGCACTTATGTGTGCAAGAGAGACACAGAGCTGTTGAGAAGGTGCTCATAGCCTGTCATACTTCCTACAAGTTGAAAAACGACGCATGAATTTAAGTGTCAGTGTTTCCAGATCACTTTATTGGCATATGATCTTAGTGCACTTAGTGCATATGTACTGAGCAGTTAAAGGGAAATGTGGGTCTGTATCTGGAGTGGAGGTGCCCTCTCGCTCTTTGTCCCTGGAGCTTTGCCAGGCTCTCTGAAGCGCAGAGCGCCGATCAGCTCTAAAAAAAAAATGCAGTGTGACGCAGGATAATCTCCGCAGCGACGGGGGTGGGGTGGGGATAAACACGGATTAAATGCGGGTGCGCGCACACACAACCACACACATTAGTGTGTGTGTGTGTGTGTGTGTGTGTGTTATAGCGACAGGAATTCTGCGCACACTGGCGCTGAACAAAATAAAAATCAGCGGGAACAAATCAGAAAATGCATAAAGAGCGCATGCCAATCTACAAACTGACAAACAGCCTCAGGCCCACACTCACCGGTCCCATCACCCAGCAGTGTCAAAGGAACGTGTGTCTAAATCGTTTCCGATCGTTGACCCAGATGATCTGATTGCTCATCTCAATGGAAATTAAATATTATACTTAAGAGTAGTTTCGAAAACGGGAGTATGGTGACGGAGGGAGGTGAGCGGAGATAAACGCAGCGCAGACACAGCGCACTGGTGGTGGAGCGGAGCTCAAGTACCCAGCAGCGTCTCTTCAGCTGTCACATTATTAGCGAGCGAGCTGTAAACAAGGGGGCCCCTGCGTCCTCCCGGACCGCTGCACAGCCGCATGCAAGTAGGTGCACGGTTCAGTCCCCCCCTCCGCAGTAGGGCCGTCAACAACGACGACATTGTGAGGCCCCCTGTGCTGTCACTAGGGCCCGGGCGGCGGCTGCTGAACTGGCTCTATTCATCCCGGGCCAAATGAGGACTAAATGGCTCTTTATGTCACCAAAGGACCCGATTGTAATGGGGATGCGCATGCACAAGTCTGCCGTGTTTACCGGAGGTTTCTTGACTTTGCTTTGAGATGCCGGGTTTCTTTCATGTGTTCTATCTCCTAATAAAAGTACAGGAGCAGGAGGACAGACCCCCCCCCCCCCCCCCAACACACCTCTCTGAATATAGCTCCGCCCCACATATAGGATGAATAGTCTGTTTAAAGAGGCTCTTAATTATTTGTGTAGCGCAGAGGCGTAAATTATAGGCTAAATGAGTGTCAGTTTAAACAGGTGCTGGAGCAGTGTGAGGTGAGCCGTGATATAACACATGTGACACAGCCTGTAGCCTACATTTCTGACATTAAAGGTCACATATGTTGAGTGGACATGCATATGAAATAATATGCATGCAATAAGTCCACCACAGTAACCACTAAATGCAATTAGAATTTTTCATTACTTTTTTTTTTTTTAGTTTTTAGTTGTTGCTGTGACTCAAAACTGTAGGTCTAAATCTTTACACATCCATTCATGTGCCATCCAGCAGATCACGCATTGATGTTTTGAAGGCTGTTTGTGTAATAAACTCCTATCGCCATCACCCGTTGCGCTGCCAAGCATCTGTGGGATTTCGTCAGATAGATGCTGGAGGCACTGACATCTAAAAACAAACGAGGAGGCCGGATCAAGACGAGGCCTGCAGAGACTCAGAGGAGGGAGGTGAGGTGTGTCATCATTCTGCTGCTTAATCAATCTTCCAGAAAGCCTATATGGGCCAGAAAGAGCGCAGTAAACCAAATTTGAGCTCCAGGCTCGGGGCCTAATTTATAATGGGCATGACTTATTGTAATTAGCCTACATTTGTGTAATTTACAGGCTACCTTTTAGTGACATCATCTGGGCTGAAAATACAATAAACACTTCTTAAAATGGCTATAATTATTACAGCTCTAGACTGGAACTAAGCGGCATAAATAGTGGTCTTAGTACGCAGACGGGGTGTAATGTGCGGGGTTTCTCCGCCGTTGCGCCCCGGGTCTGCGTCTGTGCGCCGGTGAAACGCGCAGGAGGCCGGCACGTCTCTGCAGGGAAGTGATCCGTGTGCTCCAGACCTCGTCGAAACAAAAAGCTTTGTTGAGCGCAGATAGAGAGAGGCGGTGAGAGAGAGGAGGGGAGGGGAGGGCGGGAGGCGTGGGGGTGGGGGACGCTCTCCCGTTTCATCGCGAGGTCCCGGGAGGCCAGCACGGAGCATAGCTTCAATCAAACCGTGACGTCTCCTCCGGGAGCAGCGCAGCGCCTGGAAAACCGATCTCTTCTCGGCTCTCTGCCGTGCCTCAGCTTTTGTTCACACGCACCTCGCCTCAGCAGCGAGTGCAGCGCCGGCAGCGACAAGACTGTTGTTTTATATCCAGGCGCGAGTGAGGAAAAAAAAAAAAACAAGCGCGACAACAATAACACAGACCTCGTATCTCCGACTGGATAAAAAAAACAGAAAGGAGTCCTTTCTTTTGACGAATGTTCCCCATTTCCCTGCCTATTTCCAAACACATTACAACAGCTTTGATATGCAAAAGTGGTCCCGTGATTTAATGACGCACTCTATCTGCGCTTTTTACTCCCCGCGTGGCCCCTGGTGATTCCAGATTAGAAAAGCGGACAAACAGCAGGTTAATGGGTTTCAAATGCAGGCGGGGTGGACGTCCACATAAACATCAGACCTCAAAACCGACCCACGGAGCACCACGCTGACACCCCACTCAGCATGACAATGTTTCCCAGCAGGCCCAGACCCTGCGGTGTCTTCAGGTGCCCCTTCCTCCAACTGGACCCCTAAACGCTTCATCATATATTTATGTGATTCATTCTCTTCAAAGCTTTAACTTTCACAAACACCCACTGATGATGATGAAACTCAACAACATATTGTTAATCTGATACAAATGTGTACACGGTGAGAAAGTGACAGAAGTGAAAGATAGTGAAATCATTTATGGTGTGAAGCAAAGGCCGGGACCACCCTGAACCCCTTTATCGAGGGCTCAGAAAAAAACACCTTGTTATGGAGAAACTCAAGGTCTTCACACATGAGAGAGAGAGGAAAAAAATCAGTATGTCAATCTATGGTTCGCAGCCCTCCCCCTCTGTGTTCCAACACCTGGAAAACAGATCAGCCCCACACTGACTTCATAGCGCACAGTGGAAAAATGATGCGCAAAACAGTCCGACGGGTACACTATAAATAAACTCGGCCCACACAAAATGTGAAGTATTTGTTTTACGCTTCAACAACACGAACCACTTGGGGAACTGCCTCTATTACCCAAAGCTGAGACTTAGCAATATAAAAAGCAGAGTCATGAAATAGGCTCTCTAAGCTTTAAAGTTCGTTATTAAAGAGGATGGAAAGATGAAAGTAACTGTATGACCTTCACTTTTATTTTTTGTTAAAATGACAGAACAAGTTCACTATAGATCACCCAAATCGGAAACTACTACTTATTCTAAAATATGCATCACTGTTAGGATTAAAGGATAAACTATACACATGTTCATACTTTTATTTTTTACCGAAATGGATCACACTGAAGTTTGGTTTTGGTGCGTAATGCGTCCTCACCTCCCCATTCAACCGATGCCGGCGTTTAATTTAAATACAATGAGTCTTTTATCGTGGATCAAAGCCCCTGAAGTTGCCTCCATCCCCCACCAGTTTAAGCTCCTACTCTGCTCCCTCGAGAGGTCCTAACAGAGGTCCCGCTCTCCCAACCTGCTCAGGCGTTAAACCTCGCGTTACGACTCATACTATGTAGATACATCCAGCGCGGATTGGCTGCCGAGGCTGAAATGGTCTTTTAGTCGCTGCTTCCCTCACTAAGCTCGTCAATGAGCTGGAGCCAGCCAATATGAGGCTCATCGATCGTCCTAAGAGAGCGTCCTCTAATTAGTGCCTGTGTGGCTCCAGGACAGGCAGCAGGCGGCCGGCACGGGAGCAAACCCCCCCGGATATGAGCCGCTCACTTGCGGAGGAGTGTAGTCCTGCCAAATTCCTCTGAAGAAAAATGTCTTTGTCAAAAGCTGCGTTGCCAGTCGTGAAAGTATGAACTACATAGCGGGTGAGGAGGACTTTAGGAATCGTTAGGAAAAGACGATTGTGCTTGGAACACATCCAACACGCCTTGCAGCACTCACTTCAATTACTTCTATTAAATAGCAACTCCATAAGAACTAGTTCTTATTAATCCTTACGGCCACGGTGGTAAAGTGGTGAGATGTCTGCAAAAAGTAAAAATCAACAATACTCTTGATAATAAAATGGAAAGGGAGAACTCAAATTGATTAAATCCTATTTAATATGGTTTTCAATCAGTTCAGACTTAATATGCGAGTGTGTTCAAGTTACAGGAAGAGTGGTGACAGGGTTTAAAGTTCTCTGGATGATTATTTTTAAGTATCACTTTCTCCGAAAAACAGTGCGTATCGGAGCTGCGGGGGGAGGGAGTCCTAACTAGCGCTACGTGGATTCTCCGAGCGCAGAGGATATTCCCCTGCAATGCCAAGAGGAGTAGAAAGACTGCGCGCAAGAGTGGATGACAACATACTGGAGCGCAAAGTCATATCGGAGAACACCTGCAAGACAGCGAAGACAGAGAGACAAGTGGCAAGATGCCAGAGCGGTTTCCTTCAAGTTGACAGGAAGGTGAGCGGTGCAGTCCCACGGCGACACACAAACACACACACACACACCTTTTCTAATACTACCTTTGAGACTGATCAGCGTCCACTCTGTTCAAACAAAGCCCCCACACCTCACCCACGAACACACAAACATCCTCAGCTGTCACACAAACACACGCACCGCGGGGATGCCCTCCAACTGAACTGAACCGTGTATAAACGGAGCAGCGCCGCTCGCTTCCCTTTGGCAGGGCGAGGCTGGATTCCGTAACCTTGTTTAGCGCAGAAGCTCCGTGTGCGCGCACGTACACGCGTACATACACACTCCCAATCCTCGCCCACAGGCACACAGGCGCTCACACTTCGTCACACAACAGAGTGCAAAAAGCCCTGAATATTCACCAACGGGGACGGCGCCACTTTCAAGTCCGCTAATGTCTGCCGTGTCCTTCTCACCACCCTCGGTTGACAGGACAGTTGGGAAAGGCCAAGCTCACGGTCGACCATTATGTGTGTGCGCGCGTGTTATTTATCAACCACATGCCCTGCCCCGCCGAAACGCACAAAGACCACCTATGCGCTATTCTTAGAAAGTGGCCGTTCCTCTCCGAGTCTCTGCGCAGAGCACCGGGCTGCCGCGTCCAGACCGAGCCCACAACAGAAGTGCTTTTGATTCAACAAACATTTCACATTGCGAATTTTGGATCATTTAAAAGCATCTGGGCTGTTAAAATCAGGCTGAAAGAAAGCAGTGCTGTCTGTCCTCCTGCGGGGTAATACACACAGCCAAAGACACAAATAGAAAATCCATTGTGTTTGGACATGATCAGCCTCACCTGGTTAATTGATGCTAGTTCCAGTCCTCGTCCGTGCGTCTGGACTCACGCCTTTTTCCTGTTTTGCCAAGTTAGCCGCGAGGGCAGCGATCCGTGCGTACGTAGACTGCCTGGTTACGGTCCTGTCTGCTGAAGACAGACAATCCCGACCGAGGACAAAAACAACTAAAAGTGTCTAACAGGTTATCCACTTGTCACGAAACAAAAGCAGTCTCACATTTAAAGCTCTTTGTCTCAGATCTATTGTCTACAGTCAACTCTGATCCATTACCCGATATTCAAGCGGACTTTTTTGCTGCTGCCAATGTCACTGGGGTTTCCATAAAGCAACAAAAAGATCCTGCGCGGAGGAGAAACAAACGTCAGGACGTAGAGAAATCCACAATTTAGCTGAAAATCCGCTCGGGTCCTTTCAGTGGCAGAGGCTGTGCGCCGCTCGGCCCGGGCCCCTAAGGATACAGGTGGCGAGGTCGGTGGACTCGCGGAGACATTAATTCAGCTTGGCCGTACCTCGCAGCAGCGCCATGTTGGGTTTCAGCGGAGCACGCCGTCCTCGGAAAAAGCCCCTTTCTCCCGCTCTCAGTCACTCCATGTCCTCTCAGACGCCGGAATCCGTGTGTCGGAAAGGTTGTTGAAGGTTATTCCGTGTAGCTTTCTGTCCCGCGTTTCTCGCGAAGCTTCAAGAATACCCCGGTCGGAGCCCCGGTTCGCACCGAGGACGCACGGAGCTGTACGGGGAGTGCCGCACAGAATGGATGAACGCTGCCGAGACCGAGCGACTCGCTCCACTCCCACTCGCGCAGACTCTACCCAGAAGGCCAGTCGGGAGACCGCAATTACCATAAGCCTCCAGCTCACGCACTGGCTGCGCGCGCACGCACACACAGAGACACACACAGACAGAAGCGCGCGCACACACACACACACACACACACACACACACACACACACACACACACACACACACACACACACAGGCTCCGCTGAAACTCCAAAACAGGAATAGGCGAGGTTTGAACAACAGAAAGGCGCAAAATAAAGACGCGTATATTAACAGAATCATACAGAAAAGACTCGAAACGTTTGGCAGAATAAGAAAAATGCAATATTATAAAAATAAATATGACTTTTTAAATAAAGGTAAAGAGCACATTTGTCATGTAAGTTGAAGTTTATATGATTAGAATGAGCTGTTGTGTACATTTTAACAGTATTCTAAAGTTATAATGTACAAAAGGAGACCTTAATAGGCCTATATGATGAGGATGGTGCTTAATATACTTCATTTCGACCAAGTTCCACCATTTCATCCAAATTTGTACTATTGTTCACATCCTGTCTACACAATTTAGCTCATGGACGCAGATCCAAATTAAATGTCAGTTTAGCTTTTTTTCCCAAGCCAACAGATAAGGTAAATCTGTGAAACACGAGGCAGTGGAGAGAGGCAGGGAGAGGGGGAGAGGGAGAGGCAGCTCAAGGCTGGGGCACATCTGTTAAGGCTCCCATGTCAAGTGAAGGAGGAGGAGGCTATGAATATCAAGCCTGAGGTGTGTGCATCGTGTGCCCGCCCTGTGTGTGTGTGTGTGGTGTGTGTGTGTGTGTGTGTGTGTGGTGTGTGTGTGTGTGTGTGTGTGTGTAGGAGACAGAGAAAAGAGAAATATGGAAAGAGAGAAAAGCCATCACAGCCTGACAGAGGAGGAAAAGAGAGGGGCTTGGCAATGAAAGGTCTGGCTGCATTTGCCACAGCTGTCGAAAGTAGGAGTTGCACCAGACGGTCACACACAAACAAACATAAAACCCACAGAGCTCTCATGTATTAAAAAAAACAAGAATCACCTTGAAGTGCATATTGTCCCAAAGTTTGGAGACAAAAGCACAAAAGAAATAGGTAGAGACAAAAGGAACAGCATCTGTGAACAGAAAACAAAGACAATATTCAAGGTGTACTCATTCCTACCTGTCACTGGAAAAATAACTTCATAATGGAAGAGTATAGTGCATTTCAATTTATGTGGCAAACAATTTAGTCTTTTTCTGTAGGGTATGTGCTCCTACCACCTCCACGTCTCTAAATTGTCCACTATTACCAGCTAAACCACAAGGTAACTGAGGCTACATCCACATAATAGTTCAGTCTGAAAATGTGTTCAAATGAAAAAACAATATGATTCACACTAGAGTGACTGGGTCATTTCCATTCACAGTGAAATGCTTAATCAATAGGAAAATGGATAAATGTCTCGATCCTCCTCATTTGTTTGAAAACTGGGAAAGTGGCATCTCGGTGAACATCTGGTGAGGAATGAGACGGACAGTCTGCTTACTGCTAGTTAAACCTCCATTCCACTCCTCCTGCTCCTGCTTCCTGGGATTATTACTTATACATACAACTAAACTCAGCTCTTGGTTGTTGTTTCCCATTTATACTTTTGGAGATTATTTTGTCTGTTTTTCCCCCCTCTCCAACAGTTAAAAATTATAGATAACTGAGCCTTACGCACGCATGCACGTTAATCTTTGCTGAATTGTCACAAAGTTTTCAGATAAAATACAAACAAATTCTAGTTAATGACAACAGCTGTTGTTTGATCAGCTAATTTTACATTTTAACAAGTAATGGTCTCATTTTTCTCAGTTCATGTTGATAAATGCTATCAATTGTATAAACAGTAGAAATATATTTGGAAGAAACTCCTCTTTTTGGGTGCCTTCAGGTCAAATTTCACTATCACACACACTGACAAACAAGCACATCTGTGTATGTTACATCCCATTTAATCAGGAACATAGAACACACAAATCAGATTTCGTCAGCTGGTGTGGACGTAACCTGACATACAACAGATGAGATGTGTGCAGTATAACACCTTTATTTGGTGAACTTTTTTAGGATGTTGTCAGTATTATCATGCTGTGAATGAGTTTTGGACATGGAAAACATGCCCCAACGCTGAACTTTCCTGAGACAGAAAGAAGTAAAAAGGCAAGAACTATAATTTTGCATGTGACAGTATTATCACATTCATCCTGGTTGAAGGTAACAGCACTCTACCACAAGTGTAAATTTGGGTGCAACTCAAAAAGCAGCATCTAAGTTATTTAACCTTTATTTAATTGGGTAAGTTAGTTGACAACTGATTCTCGTTTTCAATAATGACCTGGACACATAGAGACGAACAACCAATTAACCAGAGATTAACCAGTTAACCTACTAGTGCATGTCTTTGGATGGATCTTTGGATCCAATGGTCTCTGGAACCGGATGGTTTGGCTTATGATTAATCACATAAGAAACTCTTTCAGGTGAGATCCTAAATGCATTTGGAGATTTCACCAAGATTAACAAAACAAAGAAAAGGCAGGAACAGGTAGAAGGCAATAATCTTTCCCATTACCATTCGTCTTTTACACAAACGGCTGTAATCAGGGGATGTGCAGTTACATCTGAAAAACTGTACAATAACTTTTTATGTATTTGTGCAATAACTACCTATTTATTCTCATGTTTTATACTTATTTATTTCACTCACTGCTCTGCCTCACCAGTATTTTATAACTTATTTTGTCTCAGGTCTTTTTTTGTTTTGTTTTTTTAACTATGTGTGTTTTTATTGCTGACCCTGCATCGTCATTTTCTTCTGTAGAGCATCTCTGATGAAATTTGCCTGAATTACAATAAAGTGATCAGATTCTGATGTACTTTGCTGCTTTAAACCTGGAATTTCCCTTTGTGGGACTAATACAGGCATGTCGTATCTTATCTTATAATCAGTTATGTGTGATCACACTGTGGTACTGACTAATGCTCATTTGTCTATAGAATACAGGGTTTTTCCCCCAATGTAACATTTTTTTTTCCCAAAAAGTCAAAATAATAACTAAATGATATTCCGTGGGCTCATTACTGATAACAGCAGCAAACACTTGGTGCTGAGGTAGTTCAGATACAAGATTTACTGCTTGAAAATATCACCAGAGATTCAGATTCCTCAAAAAAGGAGACGCAGACCCACACTGAATGTGCTCACAACTAACCTACTTTGGTGTGCTGCTCCACAGGTAGAGACCTTGGAGGATCTGCAGGAAGGAATCTAGCATGAGTCATGCCTGGCCGTGTATATATGAGGAGGAACTTAGCGATGTTCAGATGCTGCTAAATTGGTAGATGAGTTTGTCCTGAAGCATGTAATTGTTCACAGAACCAAAGCCAAATGAACAGGGGTAAGCTATGCTGAGAGTTCTCTACCATGTTTTACTGTGTTTTAGGTGAATATTCTTTTTATAGCACACAAAATAGGTGAAGGATTAGTTGAGGATGTTGCGTTTACCTCATCAATGAGTTTGTTTCACTTTCTTCTCGAGTGCAATGGGAAAATCTACAACTTGTGAGTTTTTTTGTCCTAAATATTGCAATGATAATAGTTAGATATGTGAAAATGCATAGTTTTGGTCATATGACATTACCCCATAAAGACCCAGCACTACTTCTGTGTCAGTTCCCAAATCATTTTTTCTATATATTTAACATTTCCTTAGAGATTTATCATCATTTATTATCAAATAATCCTCTGTATTTTGCATTTTTCCAGTGAAAATCAGGTATTTTCGAATATTTAATTCACTGATCATGTAGATGTTCATAAAAACTCAGATTAAAGTTGATGATTAGTATATCAAAAACAGAGAAAACTGAAGAAAAAGTGACTTTTTCAGCAATACATATTAACTGAACAAGTGTCTCCATCCACTGTTATTGATCCAACTCCATGGGTTTTACTGGTGAATCAATGTTGTAGAAGATGACGGTGTTTCCACGGTAACTACAGGGCTTCTGAACGTCCAAATGGGTCATATCTGATGACCATGAAAGGATGACAAACTGTATTTTACACCAATTATTTACATGCATTGGATAGGATTGGTGGATCAGAAGTTATTAAACATTTTAGATCAGTAGATGGTTTTGGTCGATGGTGGATGTTTGGGTCTTTATCGGTTAAACCCCCAAAACACCCTGATTCTGAGTGCAAACACAGCACTAAAGCCCCCTGGAAAAGGATAAAACTCTTCCTCCGAGTTAAGACAATGGTACCATGCGCCCATATTTTTCAGGGTAAGATCCAATCTGGTAGCTCTGTTCTAATACCAAATCCCTCCCTGTGTTGTAAATAAAAAGCAATGGAACAAAGGTAACAGATATAGAGCACATCTTTAGAAGTATGAGCAAAGAGGATTTTGACTTCACCCTGATTACCATCTGATTCCTGTGTCTAAGCGTGTGTGACAGGCAAATTTGTTGTAAACAATAATTTAGAATAAACCACAAGGTCAGTAATGGCATGGATTTCTGTCTGACTTGAGTATTAGGATTAGGTCTTTAGTCAGGTTTGTTCATACCATCAGTACCAGTGCTCCTTACATGGTTGGAGCAGACATAAACTGTCACTTAGCATCACACTTCACATATGAAAACTCCCCTTTTCATACAAGATGTCCTGACGTTTTCACCACCATCCATACTATGCAATTAGATGAGACATAATTAACCCTTTATTAGGCACTTGTAGATATACTCTGAAATTCCAAATTTAAACCTTAGTGTGTTATTGGAGGACATAACAAGACTAAATTATGTTTAAATTTTTCCAAATGTTGTATTATGTAGAACAGGGGTGTCAAACTCATTTTAGTTCAGGGGCCACATTCAGCCCAATTCAATCTGAAGTGGGCCAAACCATTAAAATTATAGCATAAAAACCTATAAATAATGACAACTCCAAGTTTTTGTCTTCATTTTAGTGCAATAAAAAACATTAAATTATGAAAATATTTACAAACTATGTTTTCACAAAAGAGATGTGAATAACCAGAAAAAATTTGAATTTCTAAAGAAAAACTAGAAAAGCACTCAGAGAGCGCAGACATCCACCAAGACAGACCAGTGCCCCCATCATTACCAAAATTAAATCATTTGTTCCTTGTGCCAGTATCAACATTTCCTGAAATTTTCATCTAAATCCGTCCATAACTTTTTGAGTTATCTTGCACGAGGACCGACAGACAGACAAACCAACACCGGCAAAAACATAACCTCCTTGGTGGAGGTAATAAGCTAAATTTTAACAATATTATGCCTCAACTTTTCACTTGT